>NC_056733.1:1863484409-1863786779 GCF_019279795.1 Protopterus annectens
GCCATAACCATATAATATAAATATAGATATTTGTTCCCCCATAGCTGACTCGGAAAGTACACCAAAAACACCTTTGTGACCAATTTATTATAAGGAAGTAAAAGGGAACAATTCAACAACCAAAATAACATATGAAACTTAAGTGGATATGACAAGAAATGACTACATCAGAAGTGCACCAGAAGGTTTGTGCTACCAGGCCTTTTCTGGCACCAGATATCATCTGAGTGCATAACCCCAAGAATCCTCAGATTTGTCATAATAACCAAACTTCAGGGCTTACTCTCACCCCAGCCATAAAATTGTCTGAACACAACCTCATCAGTCATTCCAACTTATTAAACCATTAAGATGCTGCTGAAGCATAATGGGAGATCACAAGAGGGTTAAGCTACGAGGCACCTGTCCACCGGCAGCCTATGGCAGTCGTTAACCCATACACAGGCCTCAAATACCCAAAATACTAAGCTAAATAAAGTGGTTAATGTAAATTATAGTTGAAACATCACTGGAGAACTTAATAACAGTCACTAACAGACAATATTAACTGCAGAGAAACCAGGTCAATGCCTAATTCATTTGGGTGAGTTCCATCTGGATCAAAAACATCTTTGTCTGCCTTTGCTAGGTCAGGGTGCTGAACAGACTGATAGCCAACATCCCAGGCCACCACGGTCACTCAGCAGTTAATGAAAAGCCTGGCTATCTCTACTACTGAACTTCTTATGGCAGCTCCCCAGTGCAACCTAGGAGGGATACCGGACCAAAAGCATGATGTCTGGATAAAGAGAGCACAGTCTGTGGAGGTCAGACAAAATCCTACCTACTAATATTTTCCTAGGAACTCATTGCCCCAAGTAAATGATCAAAGAAGTCAGTAATGATGAACTAACTGTTAACTGACACCAAATGGAACAAAGACAAGCATGGAAAGCTGAACCAGTGGATTGAACAATGAGCCTGATACAGAAAACCAGTACATCCTGATGGCTGGATTGCTGCTCAAGTGCCCCAAGATCCAAAGTACTTTCTTTCCTGTAAAATAAATGACAATGTTAGACTTGCTGCGGTAGCATTGTCACCTCACAGTTAGACGTTGCCCGTTCGATTCTCAGTTAGAGCGTCTTCTGTGTGGCGACATGTGTGAACGGGCATTCCTTCATTGATGGTTGTGCATTAGGCCCGGCAAGCCAGCACGTAAAACTCTACTACCAATCATTAGCGGACCAGAGTTCCGCTGTGGTGACCCCTAACCAGGAAAAGCCGAAAGACACCAAACAAACAAATTGGTTAATATAGAAGATATAGGTGTCAAATAACCATCTTCCTGTCCTCTTCAGTACTTTGGTCGAATACAGTTCTGCTAAATCTGATGTTCATCCTATATGAAATGAGTGGGATAAATACCCCTGGGTGAGAAAACCCTGGTGACTAAGGGGTCATTTTAAGGTTGCATTCACAGTTACAATGGTGATCATACAGCCTGACTTCACGCAAATAACTGGGCAAGGGGGTGGAGCCTCCAAAGCTAACTTACACAAGTAATTGGCTCAATGAACTGGGCAGGTGAGGTAAGACCTAGTTCTGCATTTCCTGACCCCTGCTGGACTGGTATGTTTTAGATTTCATCAGCTAAATCAGTACTAGATCTTTACAAATAAAAACATTGTCCCAGTGTGTGGAATGAAGTACCTCACTGGCTCTAAAGGTACAGGTGTACAGCCAGGAAAATAAGGTGTCCAAAGGATGAAAGAATAAAAGTTGTATGATGAAAAATACAGCCCCTTGATAATGTGTCCTAGGAGGTGAAGCTCAATGGGTTTCCTAGAATCCTGAATGGTGTTTTCCCAACATTTCAATAAACTGCTAGTGATTCAGTGGCTGGAAAAATCTTGAAGCCCTGAGAATCAAGCCAACCAGCTCAAAATTGCTAGGTTATATGAATCATGCTGTGAGTGTCATTCAACAAACACCTATGAGTTTTAAACTCCAATAATAAAGTTAAATTATAGTGTTTGAGGGGTTGAATTAATTCATTGTAGAATAAAATTAATGTAAGGATGATGAATATGCCCAGTTGGTATCTGATGCCCACGACTTGGCAAAAAATGACAAAGGCACTCTTTACCAATAAGCCAAACATCGGAAATGATGGGTGTCCTGGAGGCAGCAGCACCTGGAGACAGCTGCTGAAACTTGCAAACCTGAAAATGGGTTAAGCTGTCAACCACATCATCAATCCCACCTGGCAAATGATGGCTAGTAAAGGTCAAATTAATCTGTAAGCTCAGTACAACTTACAAACTGATAACCAAATTAACCCACCTGGACCTTGTTGACTTCTTGTTCAGAGCATGAACAACGGCTAAGTTGTCAGAGTAATAGGAAACCTTCCTGTTGATAAAATGTTCCTTTCAAACAAATGTGGCTACCCAAATGGGGAAAACCTATATTTGGGCCAAAAGGTGAGCAGTCTCACTGAAAACTACATCCCTTGAAAATAACCACCCATACCAATGCCTGCTGTTGCATCAGTAAAAAGCTGTTGCTCAACTGAGGAAACCCATGACCCTCGCCAAAATGTGATCCCATTAAAATTGAGTAAGATGGTGTTCCAGATGCACACATCTTCCTTGATCCTGCAGATAATTCTTACCCAGTGATGTTTCTTCTTGTTATCCTTCAGGAGATTGGACAAAGATCCAAGAAAGGTCCTGCTTGAGGCGATGGCTTTGCACATGAAGTTTAGAAGTCCCTGCAGCCATAGGATTTTCACAACACAAACTTTACATGGTCTCAAAACTGAAAGGATAGATGATCTCAACTGGAGAAGTTTGTTAGCAGGCAGCCTGAATGCAAAAGCCAGCACATCGATAAGTAAGCCATGGAATGCAATGGCACAAGAGGTGCCTTCTAATTTATCTTAGGCCAAATGGACTCCCAGTTGGTTGCAAAGCTCAATAAAAAATAGCCATATCTTCCAGGGCTCCAGACTTCCCTCCTCCCACTATCAGGAAATCACCTAAGTAATGAATAGCACTTTGTTTAGTGGACCTTTGCTGCCAGTACCAGTGTGAGGCAGAATTAAAGGTTTCAAAAGTTGTGCAAGCCAAAGAAAAACCCATAGGCATGATGATGTCAAAAAGGAATTTCCCATCAAAATGAAACCCCAGCAAAGGCCAGTCCACTTCACTAATGGGAAGAGCTGGATTGCAGATTGGATATCTAATTTGCACAACCATGGATCGGTGAATTCTTTGGCAACCTGAACAGCCTGGTTTGATGATAAATAGTGAACGTTATATCGGTGCTTGTCAATAATATCACTGACCGACAAACCAGTTGGATGTGAGAAGTGGTGGATCAAATGAAACTCCCCTGCTTTTTTCTTAGTTTCTTGGGACTAAGTCTATGGGAGATATCTTATATTCAAGGCCATGGGTGCTGAGAAAATATGCCAGTGACCTTCCACATCTTCCTTCTGAACTAACTTGAGAGCCTCTTCTTCATTACTCTTGATAGACAAAAGGTTTTTAACTAGCTTGGAGTCCAAGGAGATGGAAAACCCGATGAGGAAACTTGAAGAAAAACATTTGATCAAAAGGGAACCTGCCTATTTATCAGGGTAACCCAACAGTAGTGCAGCAAGTTTACCTATCCTGATCTGGGAATGCGATGGCTTGATGACGTAAATGACCCTGTGAAATATTACCTCTTTGGCCACGAAAAAGATGCCTGCTTCTGTCTGGAATATCTTGATGCTGGTTGTAACTATTATCATTTGAAAAGGAGTTTGTGGTCAGAATGGATTAACCTGATTTTGATCAGCATCTGACTGTGGGATGTCCTTTTCCAAAAAAGGAGCGTGGATGGGAGAACCTGCAAGTAGGCCACTAACATTTCCCATTTTTAAAGATCAACTACATTTTATTTTGGGTTGGTTCTCATATGAGCTGTCAAACATGTTATTTTATTTGTCCAACATGATGCATAGACAAATATCAAGATGTTGCTATTCCCACCCAAGGGACTTGTCTATAGCCTTTAATTTCATAAACCTTTGGTCATACCATGACCAAGCCCCCTTTCCACATATGTGTTAGGCTTTCCTAATGGATAGAAAGTACGCCAAAAATGGTAAAAATTGATTTGAGTCCTCCTTTATGAGGATGGTCATGTAAATGGAAAATTCCAAAGTCTAGTTATCCCAGCTTCTGGTTATGCCTTGGTAGTAGTCTTCATGTCAAGAGCACCAAGTGCTGTGTATTGGTCTTTGGATCTGTGCTGTTAGCCTCAACAATCCTCTGAATCCATTATGTATTGATTAAGTTGAATACATCTATGAAATCCCCTTAAAAAGTCTTCTCTTTAAATGTACATGGGGGAGATGTACAGTGAAGTGGATCTTCAACAGAGAGGACCTGGTAGAGCTATCTATGGCCAAATGGGCTAGAAACTGAACTATATTGTGGTCTGGGTTCTTAGGACTAGGATCCTCAACCAGGACAGGAGGTTTGAGGTCTGTTCTGACCTAATGAAACTAGATTTGGGCAGGGTTGTTGCAGCTCTATGGGAAGAGTATCGGAAGAGAGCAGGCTGAATGAACAGGGTGGATCCAAAGTTCTTTCTAACACTAGATCAAAAATCCTAGACCTACCCTCATCATTCAAAGAAACTCTAAGTGTTCAACTACAGACTGCATCCAAATAGCCTGTGGTTACCCAGTCCCCCCAATCTCTTCATTACCTCTGGCTTCTTGCAAGACTTCTGGGACTGCAACAGGTGCATTAGCAGATTTTGGAGTATCTTTCTTGGTCCTCCACTTGGATTTTTTAGCTGTAGGTGGATCTGTCAAATATTCATCTTGTGAGGATGGTTGCATTCTCCTTTTATTACTTGAATTACCTTCTTGAGTGTGAACCACTTCTAAGTCTTTAAAAAATACCTTTGAGCCTCAGGGGTTAAGCAGTGCCATCTGTCCTTCAAAACTTCCAAACAGGGAATTCCTAGAGAACAAAGAGAGGTACGATGCTAAGGCTAGAACATGTGGAGATCAAAGGGTTAATCCTCCTGAAGAAAAATATCACTAAGGTAGTGTCCATGGTTCTCACACACAATATATAACCATTCATATCATTGTAAGCTGAAGTCTTGGAGGTACATCTTCACAAGATTCATCTCCACTGCCTTACTACGGCACAACACTGGAGGTAGGGTATAATGAGTTTGGGGTTTAGGGCAAAGACATCCACATTTGGGGGATAAATACATTAACATCGCCTTTTTTTTTTTTTTTTTTTTTTTTGTTACTATGATCTCCCATTGATTCGGAAATCACATTTGAATCCAGACGAATTACGTATGGAATTTATTGGGCTCTCTGGAGCTCTCGAGTGTGATGTATGAAATAACTTGTACTTAGAGAATGAATTAGAAGATGATAAAGCCATGTATCACAAAACTGGTCATCTTACAGTTCGATAATTTCAAAAATACTTCTAATAAGAAGAAACACCACGAAGAGCAGACACAGCCAAATAATCCTTTAGAAACTTTATTGTCGATGCCAAATAAATAAAACGAAATGAATCAAGCGCTTTCACCTGATAAATATCAGGCTTTATCAAGATACTTATGTGAAGGATATGACGTGCCTTAAATAGCACACCCATGTGCGTCGGCATATGCCAACATTGTTTTGCATTTTTGGGAAAAGAAACATATTTATCTTCCCCCTGGGCAAAAAACATAGTGCATTACCAACGCTTTCTGGATTATATCTGTGTGTTGTGGAAAGGTAATTTACAAGAGTTTAATGAATTTTTATTGTATATCAATAGTACCACACATTTTCTAAGATTTACGCATAATATAAGTGAGGAAAGCTTAAATTATTTAGATGTATCTAAGTAAAAACACTAGTGCAGGTGTTTTTCAATCAACAGTATATAGAAAAGCTTCGTTTTCCAACTCGTATCTCCACTTTGACAGTGGACACCCTTTCTCACAGAAGGGTATACTGAAAGGACAACTTATTAGAGCATCAAGAATGTGTAGTATGGATGAATTATTTTTAAAGGAGATTGATTTGCTGAAAACCCTCTTTATAGAAAGAGGATACCCTAAACACTTGATTGACAAAATGGTGGGGGAAGTAGTAGGAGGTAGAGAAAACAAATATTACCCCTTACTAGGCGAGGAATCGGGCCATGTTGGTCAAGTTAACAAGATGGAACATCAAGGAATACACAATATGTTGGTACACACTTTTAATAATGATTCTGCTCAGGGTAAAAGGACAGTCCTTAAATATTGGCCAATATTAAGGGCCCATGAGGACACTAACAAATACATTCCAACACAACTTAAATTTGTTAGCACAAGAAATATTAATTTAAAGGGTTTATTTGAAAAACAGTCTATTGTGAACCCTACTACTCAGGGATCAAAAGTAGGCACATTTAAATGTGGTGCCTGCAAACAATGTTCACACATATTTAACAATAATAATTATTACATTGCAGCTAGGAAATTTAAAGTAAAGCCAACAAATTATTACAATTGTGGTACTAAGGGGCTGGTGTACCTCGGGGTGTGTATGAGCTGTTCCTGTTTTTAAGTTGGCAAAACGGAAAGAATGCTTCGAAAAAGAATATATGAGCACTTTTATGACATTAATAAAAAGAAGGAGTCTAATGCTTTCTTTAAGCATTCGCAATTATGTCCTAACATGGTTTTGAAATTTATGGTGCTAGAACAGGTAACACAAAACCCCAGAGGTGGTGATTGGGAAGCATCACTTGAATACAAAGAATTGTTATGGCAACTCAAATTGAACGCTGCCAAACCTCCAGGTCTCAATGACACCGTTAGTATCAGCAGTGTTCTAAGGATTAGGCGAGCTAGATTGTAGGGTAACATAAACAATAAGTTATGTGCTGATCTTTATGGTTCTGCTGGGCTACAACTCATAGGTTCATATACTCTTGGTTTTATACTACCGGTTTCATACTATTGGTGTGTACTAATGACTTTATGAAGAGGCAATGCACAGTTACGCACACATTTTATTAAAATTTTATTAAAATCTTATTTAATTGCAGATAATCAATTATGAATTAATGATTAATAATAGACAAATTTACTTTATTTTATTATTTATACTCTGTATTTTTGCACAAATACTCTAGAGCTTTAACATAATATTCAAGATTTTACAGTTTAATAGGTAATTGGCGTCAGGCATGAATTTTGCATTTTTATTGTTGTAGGATATTTTATTAAGGTTATGTATTGCATAGTTGCATCAGTGTATATATTTATATATTTTTATATATATAGACTCATATTTATATAAACATATTTATACTCATATTTATATTTATATTTATTCATTCATATATTCAATAGTTGTAATTTATATATATATTCATTGAGCAAATGTATTTTATATTTATATTTATATCCATTTATTTTTATGTTTGTAGCTATTCTTATTACAAATGCAGAGTAGATTATGTGCAAGTTGAATGCAGTTTATAATTTGGGGTGGTCACACACGTTAAGATGAATATGCGGGTAGTGTTTTACACTTTTGTATGTTATTATAGCAATGCATTTCTTGATGTTTTAGATTTTTAGACAATACATGCAAAATTAAGTAGCTAATACAGAGTGGTATGCATAAACAAAAATTGCATTTTAGATAATGTAATGGAATAATAGTACATTTGTTTAGTCTTTGATGACCAATTCATATTAATTCAATGCAATGCAATGTTTTTAGATTTTTTGTTAATGATTTGATTATAGGCGAGCAATTAGTGTGCTATTTAAGGCACGTCATATCCTTCACATAAGTATCTTGATAAAGCCTGATATTTATCAGGTGAAAGCGCTTGATTCATTTTGTTTTATTTATTTGGCATCGACAATAAAGTTTCTAAAGGATTATTTGGCTGTGTCTGCTCTTCATGGTGTTTCTTCTTATTAGACTTTTGGGACCTAGTTCGTGTTTTTGTCAAAAATACTTCTGTTTATTGCATTTATCCACATTTCTGTTTTTTTTTTTTCATTTAAATTACTGTTTCCTATTAATTTCAGTGAGATGTGATAAGTACCTTATTTGCATAAGCTATTAGTTGGATTACACTCGCTAAGCAGCGCTTTTGCTGTTTAGCGAGTGTAAAATTAAAACAAACATAAAATAAAAAAAAACAGAAAACCGTGTCTGTGTGTGTGTGTGTGTGTGTGTGTGTGTGTGTGTGTGTGTGCATGAAACTGACAGTGAGATTGATGAAGTCATTATTTTACACTCGCTAAGCAGCACATTTGCTGTATAGTGAGAATAAAATAAAAATAATCATTAACACAAAAATAAAAGTCTGTGCATGCGTGTTTATGTTTGTCTGTGAGTGTATACATGCTTGCGTGCATTAAAGCAGAGGAGAGAGCATGTCTGTGTTGGGGGGGCTGAGACAGACAGAAATCGACTGAACAGTGGTGGCAGCAGTTAAAAATTAAGATTTTTGCATACCTTTCAACATCTTAGTTCAAGAAATCTAGATACAGCCTAAAATAAGTATGGAGAAAAAGGCACAAAAACAGGAATAGATTTTAAACACTGCTATTATAAAATTAGAAGGTTGCTAGAATAAAAGGATTTGTTTTAGCATGCATTTTCTGAAGGAAATAAAATCTGAAACACAAATGCATGTCATTATTTAGTGACTTCATCCCCAGTGATTTGCCAGCAAACCACAAATTGTTTTGAGTAATGGACCAAAAGCATGAGGTAAAAATCTGCACAATCTTTGAAAATCTAGACAGGTGAGAGTTATGGAGGTAAGAAACTTTTAATGGCTGCCATTATTAAATGAGTTTAATCATGTGTTTTTAAAGGTGCACTGCTTCGGAATGTTTGTGTGTGAGAGAGGAAGTGTGTATAGACATTAAATACTTACCAACCATATTTTGGATGCAAAATACTTCCTCCAAAAGCATTTACATGCATTACAGCAAGTTTGAACAATTAGGCAATGGAACTATTTTACATAAAAATATGTAAAAAAATAATAATACAATAAATGAATAAATAAGTAAAACAAAACAATTTTACAGGCAGCTCATTCTTTAAGTGCAATAATGCCCTCCAGGGCCTGTGGCGGTGGGCATCAAAACACCCATGGGCATAAGTTATTTACACAGTAACACATATCCTGTTGGGCATTATTTGCTTAATTTATATATTTATAATGTGATCTGTTCTAAAGGTGTTTTCTGATTATTTATTGTTGTAAGTTTCATTTTTAGAGATTTTATTTAGGTAGGAGAGGTCAGTTTTGGGAGTTCCAGCTGTATACTTTTTATGTGCAGCAGCATGTAAAGTTTTGTTTTTAAATGTGAGTGGGGCTCAGTACTGATTTTGTTAGAGTGGTTGATATGAATAGGATGATGGTTAACAAAAATGAACATGTGACTAATACACATGCTCACCACAGCCTTATAATGACAGAAATATTGAATATATATGAGTCTACTTGAAAAAAACAAAATCCTACATTACCGAATCTGATAAGTCTGAGATGACATTGAAATCTCACAAGAACACACACTCGGAACACCAATAAGGAACTCCAGAAAAGTCACCACTTGTCCAACAAAACAAGAAACATAGACCGAAGCAAATCAAATCCACTGATATCCCCCCTAACTAAATATACCAACTTCAAGATCGCACTACAGTGGGGAAAGGGCGAAGGTCACCATGGTGCCCAAGTGGTTCTTTTTCTACAGTAAAATTCCAGTGTTCCAAGTGTCCATTCATGTAAGGTTTCAGCAATGTTGTATCAGTCTTGTCGGATTTGGTAATGTGGGGTTTTGGTCTTTACAGGTAGACCCATATACATATGTGTGTATGTATATATATGTCTATATATGTGTGTATGTTTGTGTGTGTTTGTATGTGTGTGTGTATATATATATATATATATATATATATATATATATATATATACACACACACACATCATTAGGGGCACAAGTTTACACTCATAACAACTCACAAGCCTCTAGATGGCATATACAATCACGCAAGGTCTATATCATACTTAAGAAAATAAAGCTAGAGCTTCAGACTGCATCAGTATGATTCTGTTATACAACATAAAGAAAATAAAGTAGCAGACTTTATGTACAAACATCCAGTTAATTGAGAGCAAATAATTGGTCAAAAATAATAGAATATTCGGATTTTAATGCAGTAAACATGGTTGTAAAAAACATCATGTTAAGGTAAGATGCAGAGACTAGTGATGATTCAGTAATGAAGTGTGCAAAACAGTTGTGTCAGGCACATTTGCAGCATAAAATTAGTGATGCCATGCAAATTGTGTTCATAATTAAATTAAAAGTTTTGTTAATTGCTAGACTTCTTGTTCCAGTAATGACAGATTCATATTAGGTGTGCTATTGAAATGTCGACACTCAAAATGGCGAGTGCCGACAAGGCAAAAAAAAAAAAAGGCAGAAAACCCATGAAAAGAGCAAATTTCAAAGATTACTCTTCTCCTTTAAACTTCTTTTGGGTAGGCAGTTAAGCCCTCTGCACTTCCCTGATGCGGGATGCCCAAACATATTATATATATATATATATATATATATATATATATATATATATAAAATCCACCCAGAATACCAAGTAAATACAAAGAAACCAATGCACACTGTGGAAGCAAGCGTGAGTACAAATGAATTGTCGTACACACTCTGGAAGCTAGCAGTCTTGAATAATAATAATCCGTCTAGCTGACAAATGTGGAATTAAAATTGTGAGAAGCGCTGAATTGGCGCAAACAAAGCAAAATAATGGTCGTTTTTAAAACTGGTGATGATATTAATAATACTTATCCGTCTTGTTGGCAGATGTAAAACCAAGGTAATGAGAGGACGAGCGCTGAAATAGCGCAAACAGAGCCAAACGGACAACAATACTTGTATAAACAGCAAAATAAAGAAATTCCTTAAATACGAGTCTAAAAAGACAATGTAGCAAGGAAAAGTCAACAGTTACCAATGTCCAAGCCCTCGACTGGAGCCAAATAAAATCACTTGCTGCTAGTATAAATACATCCGATGGCAGTATAGTGAAGAATCCTGTAGCATCAAACAAATCCAGAAAATGTATTCGCAGTTGGAAAAAAACATTCGGTTCAAGATTAGAGTTGTAAAATCCTTTAATAAAGTTAGCGCTTTCACAGCGTTTACCCGCCGCTTCATCAGACAAACAGTTGCAACTAAAAAATAACAGTTTAAATATAGAGGTCAATAGCAGTCAGCCAATCAACGGCTATCCCTCTTAAAGTTGCAGAATAGAAAATCGCATAATATCATTACAATAAAAGCAATTTAATATATAATGCATGGCAAAATCTGTCATATATTATAAATCTAACTAAATATAAAAAATCATAAAGATTATAACCGTTTTAAAATCAAACTAAAACATATGTATATATATGTAATATATCAACGGTTAAGTACTATTTTATCATGAAGAGTTTGTATAATAATTTAGTGCAGTGTAGAGCACAAACAACAATTATTTGTATTAAAACAAGGTCTGATAAATTTCTAGCAGCTATCAATAATATTAAAAAGCAGAGATATGGTCGACAAAATACAGGCAATAGATATGTCAACTCATCTATTAAGTGCATTGAATACATTAAGTGGTGGAAGCCAGACTGTTACAAATCAAAGTCTACAACCCTAAAAATAATCTAGCCTGTGTAACTAGCCACAGATTGAGGTGACATGAATATCACTACACAATAAATATATACTGCCACTGTATGACTGTAAACAAATTATGGAAACAAATAATGGACTAAGTCGCTACAATAAAGATGATATATATGGGCTGAGCATGAAGTGGGAAAATTAAAGAGACAAAGACCACATAATAGAGGGCACAGATGTTAGCTGTAAGATGGCTCTGGATCCATGGATAAACTGGTCAAGGGGGAAACTAGCCGTTGGAAAAACAGGATACAGTGTATGCATAGGTAGGTGTAATACATAGAATATATATAAAGATAAATGCCTATGATTATATATATACAAACTATGTAAAATATCAGTAAATGATAGGGCACATGTTGTGGTATATAAAATACAATATGCCATACAACTACCAAAGGCAGTTAAGCCCTCTGCACTTCCCTGATGCGGGATGCCCAAACATATTATATATATATATATATATATATATATATATATATATATATATATATATATACACACACACACACACACACACACACATATATATATATATATATATATATATATATATATATATATATATATATATATATATATATATATATATATACTAACTCCGACATCACCATATCTGGGAGAAAAGAGAATATTCTGAGAAATGTCTATCTCGGACTCGGTATATATAAATCAGTTTTTTGTATATTCAGTTTCTGAGTATAGGGACTTGCTCCCAACATTTAAATAGTTACCTTCATATACCTTCATTACCTTCATATTAATAAAACATGACTAGTCTTAGTTTGGTAACTTTTTTCCTTTAAATTTTGTTCTTTCAAATTTGAATTAAAATGTGAAACTTCAATGTGATTTCTAGTTTTAGTATGCTAGGCAAAGCTTACTACAATTTGCATATATTTTATTTTACTTATTGTTTTCTATAGCTTTAGTCATGGAACACTTCTTGATGCAAATGAATCTCACTTTCTATTGCTTTTAATTTAAACAGAAAGAAGAAGATGATTATGGATCATCATCATCAATAATCTTCTTCTTCTTTCTGTTTAAAATAATCCCCCTTTTATTCCCACAGGCACACACATTTTGATCATATGCAACTCTTCCTGCTTTAGGAAGCCCTCGGCTAAAAATTACAGGATTTCCCCAAAATATTTCATGATAAATACTAGGAATGGAATTTCATTTATTATTTTTTTAATATTACTGCCCACACATTGTGGTTTTTTTTTATACATAATCATCTTCTGCTTTTCACTCCAACTGCTCCAGACTTAGTATCGTCCAGTGTTACCCACTGGGATGGGAACACTTCGGACATAGGTTGGCTGGAAAGGGGATGAGGAAATGTACAGCAAAGTTTATAGCTGCATCTGTATCATATGTGCTATGTGGGTGTGTGAAAGATTTTTTATGAAGACTTAACTGAATAAAGTTTCTCATGTCCCATATATTACATAACATCAGTTAGCTGCAGCCCAACCCTCTACTGCTGATTCTAATGGCAATCTGCTTTGGAATTATAGCATGATCCAATCACCTGGGGAGTACCAAATCACAAAGAGCCCTCCCTTTTAGAATGGATGACCAAACAAAATGCCACTCCTTCCTACCCTATTTCCTGGCTCCCCCGACACCTGATCATAGATTTTCTGGATTGTGGTCAGGGCTCCATCCCTCAGTGCCATAGAGCCAGAAGCATTCACCTATTGTTGACAACTGCATCATACTGTCGGGGGTGATGAGGAACCTGAAGACTATATATATATACCAAAAATTCAGGCCTACCATACATGCTGCATGAAAGATAGAATGAGAATAGGAATTTGGCAAACTCCTTTCATCTGACTGAAGAATAAGGAAACAGAGGATAATACAAAAGACAACAAATGCACAATTGGCAAGGCTATGTTTTTGAGTCCATGGAACAGTGTCTAGAGACACAGCAGAAACATAGTTGAGCCATATTGGCTCTCTAAGAATAAGGGAGGGCAACTGTGTTCTATCACAATAAAACTTTTGCTGTTAAGCATGCATTTAGGACACGACTCAAAATGATTCCTATTTCATTTTGCATGCATGAATATCAGCTTATATTTGCATATCATTATGAAGAGGAGAAATGTGATGTGCATGTCTGTGAAGAGCAGTCTATATAACTGGGTGATGATGGGGCTGTCCCTAATGCAATAACTATTTGCTTATATACGTGTGTGTGTGTGGGGGGGGGGTCTGTGTGCTTGTATGTGACAGTGTCACTATGTACTAAGGTAGCTCCTACATTAAACAAGTATTATTTTCTGTTCTACATATTAGGCTACAGTACAGTGCGCAGGTGCATTGGTAAGTACTAGGCTAGCTGCTCTTTTGGTCCATTTTACACCTAGTCAATTTCACCAAAGGTGAAAATCAAACCTTTTACCTTTTATCTGTGAAGTAAGTACCTTAGCCATTATGCCAGAGCCATGTATAACCATGCAACGTAGCTGAAACTCTGTACATTGCTATGCTGTTAGTATTACTGTAAATTATGACCTGTATGTTATTGTGTTGGGCCTGCTCATTAGCAGAAAAGCACCACTCCATGTAGAGTTCTATTATGAACTGCAGTTCTGGTAACTTTTAATAGCATGTCAAGTACATTTATTAATCTCATAGTGTAAGATTTCTTCCATGCACCGATCCTACATGTTCATAGGTGTTTATTAGGCTTATGACCACAAGGGCTTTTTTAAGCCTAGCCATGCCTCCCAAATCTCTGACGAGTTCTGATACCCTTGATAAGTGTAAGCATGGGCCTGGGAGATAAACCATTTACAGGTTACCTGTTTGCAGCAGAGACATAGATGTCAAACCAGGGATGAAGTTCTGGTTTCCCATCCAATTGTCCAAGTTGTACTTGAGTTGGATTAGGGTGGAACTCTGCTTCACATGGATGAGGAGCCTGTTCCATAGAAGGGGTGGTGTCTGGGATACATACCTATCTCTCCAGCAGATCCTATTTATATCACAGGCAAGGTTTAAGTCTTTAGAATGGGTAATTCTGGTACTGTTTGTTTTGTGGATATGCAGAAGGTCCATCAGAGTGAGGTCTGACAATGCCCTGTATGCCAGGCATAGATCTCCCCTCAAAAGCCTGTAGGAGACAGAATACAGGGATAGGGCCTTGAGGTGGTCTGCATAGGACATATTACTTATGCCCTGTATTATTTTAATGAGGAACCTCTGTAGATATTGCAGTTGTTGGATATGCCGGGTTAGGTATATACCAAAGGGGGGCATAGTACTCAGTGATAGGTCTAATGAATGCCGTATACAGTGGAACAATGACTTCTTTGGACTTAGATTGCATACCTTTGTTTATAAGTTGTGCAACATAGAATGATTTCCTCACCACTGTAGACATGTGATGATCAAAGTCTAAATTACTATCTATGTGTGTCCCTAAGTCCCTGACTACTGGGTCAACTCAATATGATAGTTACCAGGGATGGATGACTTCCCAAAGGATACTATTATGATTTCTTGGCATTTAGTTTTAGTCCATTACACTGACACCAGTTGTTTCTCTGTGTCAGCCCCTCCTGGAGAACATTTGTGTCAGTGTGAGATTCAATGACAGCTCCTAATTTGCAATCATCTGCAAATTTAGTCAGCCAGAGACCACTGACATTGGCCTTGTGACTGGCATCTTTTTAGAGGTGGACTCCCCAATTCTAAAAACTTTCTGGGTTCTGTCTGTGAGCCAGTTGGCTATCCACTGGGTGACATACAGGCTTGTACCAAACCTCTTGGGTTTGTCAACAATGCCCCAGTGGGGTTAGGGGTATTGTGTCAAATGCCTTGACCAGGTCCAGGTAGGCAGTGTGAACAATTTTGCCCTCATCCATTGCTTTTGGTGACCTTCTCAAAGAAGCCCACCAGGTTGAGTAAGCATGATCTGCCCTTTACAAAATCAAACTGGGTTGGGTCCAGTGTCTGGAGGTTTACTATATCTCTATTGATCATTTCCATGATAATTCTTTCCATGGCTTTACATATAGACTGGTGAGACTTATGGGTCTGTAGTTTCCAGGGTCTGTAGATTGCCCAGCTTTGTGCAGAGGGATGACTGTTGCATTTCTCCACTCATGAGGCACAAAGCCTGTTTGGAGGCTACAGTTAAATAGTAATTCCAGAGGCCCTGATAGGTTGTGTTTCATGCTATTTAGAGAGCATCCTGGGATATTTTCTGGGCCCATTGATGCAGTGTTCTTGGTCTTAGAGAAAGCATTAAGGATCTGTTCCCTAGTGATAGCAGGGGGAGTTATATTTGATGTTATTTCCTGAGGGAAGGTTGAGGGGGAGAGAGGAGTAAAGTTGGAGCTGAATTTATTATCCAGGAGGTTTGCTATATCTTCTGGCTAGGTATAGGTGGCTCCATTTGTAATGAGCTCTGCACACAATTGTGTATTGCCTTTGAGGTTATGGACATAGCTAAAGAATGCTTTCTGGTTGTCCTTGGCCTGGGAGGCCAAACTTACCTCAAATTTGGCTTTGGTAGACTTTATTTGTCCTTTGAGCTGTTTTTTAGTTTAATTAGTGGTTTTATCCTGCTGTTGACTGCTATATCTCTGAATCTTGCCTTATGTACTGCTAAAAAAGTTAAGATGCACAAAAATGACTCCTGACTTTTTCAGATAAATTTACTGTATAACTTTCATCAAACAGACAATTATTGTTAATGAAAATGGGCATAAAGTGCCCAGGTAATGTTAATTTTTTAAAAAAGTTTGAGACTGACAGTTATATCTGAATCTGTACAATATTTTGATATAACTACAGCAAATAATCCTACAAATAGACATATTATCAAAACAAAGGAAAAAAGGCTTACATATCTGATATTATGTATATGACTAAATGCAGCAGTATATAAATGCTCAGTCATCTGTCAAGGAAACATTTAACTGTCTTGGAGAGCTAATTTTAGTGTCTGAAGTGAGGCCTCTGAATAAGATTTACATAATAGCCACTAGCAAATTGCATTCAAAATGAATTTAAACTATTACATTTGAAGCAGTATATACAGGTCTTAAAAGGTCCTCTACTGTAAAGACCCCAAGACTCATAAAAGCAAGCCCCAAAAGTATTCAAAATACAACTACAAAGAGAATAACAAATGTGTAACATTGCTGTTCTCATTTAAAACTGTGCTTTGTGTATGTGTGTGGGGGGGGGGGGTCAAGTCCACCTACCCAAAGATTATCATACTTTGGAGTAAATAAGATCATTCCAAGAAACTGCAATCAGACTTGGTATGTGCACGGCGCAAATACAAACGATTTGATAATCACGCAAACAGTTTTGGGGCTCTACTCAGACAGAACCAGACTGCATGTCATAATCCGACAAGAAGTAGCATTAACACTTTAATAATTAAACATTCTAAAGTAGCACAATCCCTGATCTAAGTATCACCTAGCATTTTAATGGGAGATGGTGCCAGATAGGTGCCATTCAGTCTGCATTTGCTGTGAATTGGGCTCTGATCTGAAGGTGTCGTATCCTTCAATATGCTGAACTTGTTAAGGAAACATACAGACTATAGGTACAGCCTTACACATTCTGATATTTTAACTATAATGATTTCTAGTGCAATTGCAAAAAATATAGGTACTGAATATCAAGGGGCTGTAGGACTGATACGTGGTCTGATGATGTTCATAGGAGAATACTAGGCTAACTGTGGCCATTTTAAGCCTCGCCAATTATCTAGCGTCAGAATCAAACCCTGTACTTTGTGTCTATGAAGTGAATGAATTAAGCATTATGCCAAGATATAGCCTTAATTTGAAATCCTTTTTCTATATCTTATGATGCAATCAACAGAAGGATATCAATTCCTCAAGCTCACACAACAAAGGCTGAAAACAGCCTTGCAGTTCTGTTTCCTTTAGCACACCTCTACCACAGACTTCATGCACCGTTAGTTCTGCTTGAAGTATGTATGTTTTCAAGCTAGCAATATAGTCACTGAAACTTCTGTGGCTTAACAACACTGTTACTGTTCCATCATCTGCTAAGACCTGCTTGAAGGTACACAGGTCAGTAGTGGCTCAAAACAGTAGACAGTCAGCCATACCTCTCAACTACTTTGCTCAAGAATTCTGGACCAAGTCAAAAATAATGGTGGGATAAAGGTCCAAAATCAGGGGCAATTTTTTAAAAATATTAATCTAATTTGCTTTAAAAGTGTAAGAAGTATTCAACTGTAATGTCTGGCATTACTGACCAGCTGTAATCCTCAGTGGTTTACCAGAAAATTTAAAATTTTACAAAGGATAGAGTAAAAAATATGACGCAATATCACGGATATTATGCAAAATCAAGGACAGGTGAGAGGTACACTGTCAGTGGTATCACTTTTGGGGCAATATTATTTAATAAGATGCAAACGTGAATGTCATATTGGTATATACCATGAGACATGCTAATAAGCCCTTTTATTCTGAATGTGTGTCATAGTTCCAAGTAGGAGTTAGTCTCATTCTGAACGTGCTTACATGAAGTGTACCATATTATTCCCCACAGAGTTATGTCCCTCATGTAACAGAACTTCTCTGTTTTGCCTCTTGCATTACTCACTCGTAAATATAATAATAGACAATACATGAAAGATGGAGTGTGGCAGTCAACAGATGAAAGCATGTACGTTTTATCAAAACAATCCTGTTTATGAATACCAGCTTAGTATGTGCTTTCTGCCAGTCACTGGCTAGGGTTGCCACTTATCCATCTTTTCACAGGCCAGTTTCTGATTGGCACTTGGGTCCTGGATGGGTGACAGGAAAAAAAGAAAATGCCCTGTGAATTTAGGACAATGTCTTCTTGCTTTCTCCTAAGTTTTGCAAAACAAGAAGATACTATATCCAAAACATTTTACTTTGATATAAAAGAGTAAATGCAACTCAAATTATATACCATATCACTGTTCTCAATTTCTGAGCACTGTGGTCCTGTTTACTATGCTGTACCATGCATAATCTAAATTCCCATGATCAAGTCTTTAAATTATGCCACAAGAATTTCTGAGTCTTGCCCTAAGGGACTTCTAGCTGATAAGGAATATCAATGTGGACCTGAACACTACAATCCTTATTGGTGTAGCTGTGTCTAATGATGGATCCCCTGTATGTAACACTGATGTCTACTGAATTTAATGTATGTACGTACACACTTTTTTGTTTTTTTGTTAAAATCCATTTTCAGTGGAGACCCAGTCAGAAAAGCAACATATTCTTTATTAACTTATTCTATATAAACCAATCAATATATGTTGCCTTTCTGGGCTGCAGAAAATATACAGTTTTCTGAAAAAAAACAGCTTCATGCATGACAATAAATATTGGCTATGTGGTTAAGAAAAATGTTAATAAAACTGTTATACTCGTACAATGGCTGTGTTATTACATTTATTTTCTTTATGTACACATTATCTAAATCTGAGTAATACATGCAATCACTAACTTTTAACAGGTGAAAAGCCTTACAGTTTGTTAAACAGAAATTATTCTCAATAAATTATTGTAATCTCAACTTCCAAGATGGCTGTACACTGATCAACAATTTAATTTCAGCTCTTTCTCAGTTTCTGTTTTCACACTGGAAAAGGAGACAGTGAAATTCTTATTTTGGGTAAAATTCAGTTGCTGGCTAGTTAGTACACAGCAAGGATGCCAGTAAAGAAGAAATTAAACAAAAACTTGAAAGAAAATTGATCAGAAAATACTGTCTGGGAAGAATCTTGCAGCAGTTCAGCAAAAAGCGGTTCAGGTTTCAGCTTTGGTATAAGAGCTGGCTTCTAGTAATTTAGAAGAAAAATAAATCAAACATACTCAGAGGTGATTAAAATAAAGGAAACATTGAAGGAATATACTAACTCAAATAACAGAAGGCGGGAAAATTTGAAGAAGCTTTAACTAGCTACACAAATGGACTGATAAAATTGCAAAAAGTAGAACACGATATTAAGAAAAGACTGATAGAGTACGATGCTTCACAAGAACAGCTGTTTCAACAAACATTACAGTTAGAAAACAGTGCACACAGAGAAAAACTGAGATTCTCTGCTGTACCAGAGAAACTGGAAGAAACAGACTATTACTTTTTATGAAAGCACAATAAGTAATTGGACTAGTGTTCCGCAGCAAGATTTGTTAATTGAAAGGGCACAGAGTGTGTGCTGCAAACATGTTTAAGAGTAAGCTGGAAATATATTAGTAGGGCAGTGGAAGCATTTGCATTCCCTGATACAATAATAAGGTTAATTAGAATGATATATGAAGTATCAGAGACAATAATTAAAGTGGGAAAGTCATCTCCAATAAGTTATGTTTGAAAAGAGGAACCAGGCAGAAGTGTCCTCTTTCGATTTTGTTATTTGCTTTATATTTACAGCCATTTGCAAACAAAATAAGGGGTTCATAAATTCAAGAATATAAATGGTATGGTAATCAAGAAGAGCTGGCTTTATTTACAGATGGTATTATTAATTACACAATAAATCCAGAAAAGGATATTTTGGTGTTATACAACCAAAATGTCCTTTTCTGGATTTATCATGTACAGAAAAGGATATTTTGGTGTTGCAGAACAGTTGCTTTTGGCATATAAAGTTAATGTAGGTAAAACAAAGACTATAGCCAAAAAGTATGTGCTTGCCCACAAATTGGTTCAGCAAAACCCCTATTTATGGGGACACAGTAATATGAAGTATCTGAGTATAGAGCTGCTGTTATGGCAGCTAAGCATATATTAGAAGAGAATGAACAAAAGACAATTCAAAACCTGACAACCTGGAAGGATATGAATGGAAAGATTTTAGAAGTGAAAATGTTTTTAGTCCATTTTGTTTTATATACAGGTCAGCCATATTTTTATCAACTGGGGAGAAGTTGTGGGTAATAATTAATAAAAAGAGTTGAAGGTATTTATCTGGGATGGGAAGATGACAAGACTTAAAAAGTCTTCCTCTTCTTCTTTTGGCTGTTCCCATTAGGGGTCGCCACAGTGGATCATCAGTTTCCATTTCTTCCTGTCCTCTGCATCATGTTCTATCTCACCAACCACCTACATGCCCGCTCTCACCACATCCAAAAACCTTACCTTAGGCCTTCCTCTTATCTGGCAGCTCCATCCTTAGCATCCTTCTCCCAATTTATTCAGCATCCCTCCTCAACAAATACCACACCAATGCAATCGTGCCTCTCTGACTTTGTCTCCAAACCATCCAACCTGAGCTGACCCTCTGATTTACTGATTCCTAATCCTGTCCATGCTCATCATGCCCAATGCAAATCTTAACATCTTTAACTCTGCCACCTCCATCTCTGACTCCTGCCTTTTCCTCAATGCCACCATCTCCAACCCATATAACATAGCTGGTCTCACTACCCTCTTGTAGAACTTCCCTTTCACTCTTACCGGTACCAGTCTGTCACAAATCACTCCTGACACACTTCTTCACTCACTCCACCTTGCCTGTACTCTCTTCTTCACCTCTCTTTCACACTTACCACTACTCTGAACTGTTGATCCCAAGTATTTAAACTCATCCACCTTCTCCAACTCTACTCCTTGCATCCTCATCATTTCTCTATCCTCCCTCTCATTCACACACATATTCTGTCTTAGTCCTGTTGACCTTAATTTCTCTCCTCTCCTCTCTAGAGCATATCTCCACCTCTTCAGCGTCTTCTTAAACTGGCCTGCTCCTGACTCTACAGATTACAATGTCATCTGCAAACATAGTCCATAGGGACTCCTGTCTGATCTCATCTGTCAACCTGTATATCACCACTGCAAATAAGAAAGGCCTCAGAGCTGATCCTTGATGTAATCCAACCTCTACCTTGAGCACATCCATCACTCCTACCACAGACCTCACCACTGTCAATCTACCCTCATACATATCCTGTACCACTCTTGCATACTTCTCTGCCATTCCCTACTTCCTCATACAGTACCACAACTCCTCTCTAGGCATCCTGTCATATGCTTTCTCTAGGCACCCTGTCATATGCTTTCTCTAAGTCCACAAAGGCACAATGCAACTCCTTCTGACCCTCTATATACTTCATCAACACCCTCAGAGCAAACATTGCATCTGTACTGCCCTTTCCCAGCATGAAACCATACTGCTGCTCACTAATCATCACCTCCCTTCTTAACCTAGTTTCCACTACTCTTTCCCATAACTTCATACTGTGGCTGATCAATTTTATCCCTCTGTAGTTGCTATAGGTCTGCACATCATGCTTATTCTTAAAAATTGGTACCAAAAAACACTTCTCCACTCCTCAGGCATCTTCTCACTTTCCAAGCTTTCATTAAACAATCTGGTTACAAACTCCATTGCCACCTCTCCTAAACATCTTCATGCTTCCACAGGTATGTCATCTGGACCAACAGCTTTTCCATTCTTCATCCTCTTCATAGCTATCCTTACTTCCTCCTTGCTAATCCATTGCACTTCCTGATTCACTATCCGCACATCATCCAACCTTCTCTCTCTCTCATTCTCTTCATTCATCAGCCCCTCAAAGTACTCTTTCCATCTGCTCAACATACTCTACTCACTTGTATGTTTCCCTCCTTATCCTTTATCAACCTTACCTGCTGCACATCTTTACTAGCTCGGTCCCTCTGTCTAGCCAATCGGTACAGGTCCTTTTCTCCCTCCTTAGTGTCCATCCTTTCATACAACTCTTCATACGCCTTATCTTTAGCCTTCACCACCTCTCTCTTCACCATATGCCTCATTTCCTT
This sequence comes from Protopterus annectens, assembly GCF_019279795.1. NCBI lineage: Eukaryota > Metazoa > Chordata > Ceratodontiformes > Protopteridae > Protopterus > Protopterus annectens. The sequence goes on from NC_056733.1 coordinate 1,863,507,018, forward strand.
ATACTCTTGTCTACTTTCTGCATCTCTCCGACAATCCCACTTCTTCTCCAGCCTCTTTCTCTGTATACTCTCCTGTACTTCCTTGTCTCACCACCAGGTCTCCTTGTCCACCTTCCTCTGTCCAGATGTCACACCAAGCATCTTTCCAGCTGTCTCCCTTACCAGCTCTGCTGTAGTTACCCAGCCCTTCAGTAACTCTTCACTGCTACCCAGTGCCTGTCTTAACTCTTTCCTGAACTCTACCTCACAATCATACTTTTTCAACTTTCACCATTTGATCCTTGGCACTGCCTTCACTCTCCTCCTCCTGTTCTTGATCATCATCATCCTACAGACCACCATTCTACACCTAACTATGCATCCCCTGTCACCATTTTACAGTCTCCAATCTCCTTCCGACTGACCCTCCTGCACAGGATATAATCCACCTTTGTGCATAATCCACTCTTGTATGTCAGCCTTTGCTCCTCCCTCTTCTTAAAATGCATATTCACCATAGCCATGTCAATCCTTTTCACAAAATCCACTACTATCTAACCTTCTGCATTCCTCTCCTCAACACCATACCTACCCATCACTTCCTCATCCCCTCTGTTCCCTTCACCAACAAGACCACTGAAATCCACTCCAATCATCCCTCTCGTCCTTGGATACACTCACCACCACTTCATCCAACTCAGTCCAAAATTTTTCTGTCTCATCCATCGCACACCCAACTTGCAGAGCATATGCACTAACAACATTTATCATCACACCATCAATTTCCAGCTTCATAAACATCACTCTGTCTGACACTTCTCTCCATCATATCAGCTATCCCTCTCCCTATACCAGTCACTCCCAACATTCAAAGTTCCTACCCTCACTACTACACTCCTAAGCTTTCTCCTCTCTTCCTGCCTTTAGGCATGCCCTCCCCCTCTTCTTCTCCTCCTTCAGCCAACAATAGCCTAGTTTCCACCAAAACCCTGTTGGCTAACAGTACTAGTGCCATTCGTTGTTAACCCAGGCCTCGACTGATCCGGTATAGAAATTTGTATTGTTATCCGCATATGTCATTTGGCAAACAAGAGTTAAAAAGTATAAGCTGATATTCCCAACAGAACAAGGTGGTTTATAATTATCTAATTCAAAGGGATATTTTACAGCTATGCAGTTAAGGCTCACATACATAACACAAGCAAAAGAAAGTGGAAAGGAATGATGATGAAGCACGTGGAGTTCAAGAAATAAGGAGAAAGTAGGATTTTGGATGCAGATCCTTATGGAGAATAACAACAACCATTCAGAATATTATATTCACAAAACTGCAGAAAGTATTCTAAGAACTAAGCCAACATGAGAAAAGAGAAAGAAATTTGGCAGTAGGGATGGCTGTAAGTAGGGGTATAGAAAATAGACAAGAGAGGGCTGTAATTTACTGGAGAAAACTGGCAAAGGAACCATGGTATTACGAACAAATAATGAGAGAGGGAAAGCTAATAGAGTGGGACAAGGCCAAGAAGTTTAGATTGCAGTTTGCAGACTGCCTTCTCTACCAGGGATTGACATCAGGGTATAGGCAAAGAGATAGGGAAGTCCTAAGTGAAAGACTTGCTCTGGTAGAGTTTTTAGTTGAATCTAGAACAGACGACGTTCTGAGAAACAGGATAATTAGTATGATATAAACAATATTGCATGATAACTATTAGAATCAACCAGAGGAGGTTAGAAAAGATCAAGACAGACTAGAAAAGCACTTTACAAGGGAACAATGGGAAAACATATGTATGCCTCAGTGTATGCAACAAAGTCTACAAAGTTTAGGATTTTTGCTTAGAAGTATTTACATAGGTAGTTTTGTACCCCAAGCAGACCTCAAAGAATGTTCTCCTCAGGCAGATAGCAAATGTTGGAGGTGTGATGGGGAAGAAAGCGGTAAGTGGATCATGTTCTTTGGGAGTGCAATGAGCTAGCAGATTTCCAAAATTCCCTACAAAGTACTCTTGTCAGAAATGCTGGGAGAGCAAATGGGTGTAAAAAAGGAATGATTCTTTTGAGCTGGACACAGGATCTGGGCTGCCTAGTCACAGTAATGCTTTATTAAGTTTAACTCGATTGGCTGCTAAAACAGGCAATTACTAGAAAATGGAAGTATTGTAAATTGTAAGGGATAAAAAACTGAAAATGGCATTATTAGAAAGGGGAAGGAGCAAATTACAGAAATAAATGGAATTTGTGGGACCAATACATGCAAAATAATGTTCGGGAGGAGAAAGGTTTAAGGAAAGGCAGGAAATTACTAATATATGTAACTCCTGACTAAATGATAGCAGGTGTAAAGAAAGAAAGCATATACATAATGTATGTAAATGAAAAAATGTTAATATTTATATTCCATTCTATTGATATATTTCTGTCTGTCATAAGTGATAATTTAATAAAGGTGTTAAAAAAATAAATTATTGCAATCTTAAGATACAGCAATTAGTCCTACTCTTAAATCAAATTAAATGTTTTCATTAAATGGCAAGATTCTCTAATACAGTCACATGCTTGGATTTTACACTTGACAACATATTCAGACCTAGATTTTGCTGAACATATTTTTTTTTTGACAGTGTATGGGTATTGTTCCCTGTTCTGAAAGTAAAGCACAGTTCTGTCATATGGGATGACATATGACTCTAAAATTAATAAATTATCTGGGAAGTGTAAGCAGCTTTGATTGAAATTTCATTTCTACATCTTTCAAGTCTGCATTAAAAGTTGTGTAGCTATTTCAAAATTGGGTTATCACCTTTTCAGATACCTAAATTAAGATAATGTCAGATTCTGCAATTCAGTCCTCAACCATTGTCTTAAGATCATCTTACTTTCATATTGTTTTTTGTTACTCCCACTTATTTCTTATGTCATCACATTATCTCTTACACATTTCCTCCAGCTTTTGAATTCAGAGTTTGCTCAATACATTGTGTATCACCATGAATGGCTAGTATTTATCCTGTATCTACGTCTAGTCAGTTTTCTAACAATTCACAGCCATTTTAGCTTTCCCAACTCAGACATGTCTAATACAGCAAAATTACATCTAAAGCCAAATGACATTGAAGTACACCTTACACATACTATAACTACTTTAAATCAGCAAACAACTCACATGGGACATGACAGTTTCAGAGGATTAAAACACATTGCTCATGTATCAGCTGCAGTCACTCCTTTAGCTAACCTTACACCTTTCAACACATCACTGTCTTCTGTTACCAGTTGACCTATATATCAACCTCGACTCTGCCAGTGCAATCATCTGTTTCTCCAGTACTTATAATGGTAATGAGTCCTACCACAAAAGCCACAACTTTGTGTGCAAGAATACCCAATGTTTTTGCAACTAAACCTGCTTCATGGCTGGATATCATTTTATGCTCTGGACATAACTGCTGCAACTGAAAGTTATCTTTGTGCTCACATGAAAGGTACTGAACATCTCTCCTCATGATACAAGATTTTATATTCTGCCAAAACCCATAAAGCAGCCAGGGCTGATGCTATACTAAACAAAAGCAGTTGGACCCACTCTACCCACATTGCCCAGCTTTCTGCAATACCAGTCAGTGACTCTGTATTTGTTTCCCTGGAACTCAGCAAATTCATTTCCATCACTATCTTATCCAAGCTGTCATGTGCCCAAAGGTACATTCTCAGGACTGGACAATATTATCTATTCTAAAATGCTTATATCAGCAGACTGTAGTGTTGATTTCAGCACCTTAGTTGACAACTACTTCCTCCCCTGCTTCCTGTAATGTGTCTTTATGGCCTAGTAAAGATAATTATCATCCTTATTCTGATTAAAGCAGTCACTGGGAGGAAGAACAGCTTATACTGGATCTTTGCTTCTCATTCAGGAACACAGGAATATAAAGCATTACATCAGTTAGCTCCAGTGATCACCACCCAATTTCTACTTGCCAAAGTATGTCAGAATCAATCACAAAGAAACCTTCCAGTTTTGTGGGTATGGGTTAATACATTATTTTTTGAGCTCCGATCCTCTCCTGCTTTTGCTATCATTATAAATTATTATATTGCAATGAAGTTGATAAAAGATTTGTTTTGAAGTCATTCCTCTTTTGTTGACATAGTTTAGCTACATGTTGAACATAAAATGAAAAGAATCAGAAAGTGAACTTTGATGGGCAACTATGTCTGGTTAATTCAACACTACCTATTAAGTTTCCGAAGGATAACTGTTGCCACTCTCTTCAGCTATCAGCAATGCAGGCCTGGATAAGACATTTATTATGATGTATGTCGAGGGATCAGTTGCTAGTGTCCTCTCCAGCTCAACTGGTGAACCTGGGAATATTGAGGCAATGTTACAACTGCCTCATGTACACAGACAATCCTCTCCTTCTCCCACAAAACACAAATACATGCGAGAGATGCAACTATACGGCCAAACTGGAGGCTGAGCTCTCTCAACATAGGACTGGCAAGACCAGACAGGAGGAGAAGGTAACCACACACAATACATACCCAGTCACACATGGTACCATCACAACTTCAAATCATACACATACTCACACAAAGACATACTCGGAGGCTCTGATCAAAAATTTACCAAAACAGCAGAGGCCACCAAAGCAGACACCCAAACAACTACCACCTCACGACCCAACACATGCAACACATAGACCACACAGTCAGAGTGTCAAACAGTCACAGCCCTTAAGGCCAAACAAAATGCAAGACACACTTGTCATTGGTGATTCCATAGTCAGACACACTGACGTCCCGCTCACCAGACTGAGTAAAGAGAAGGTCACAGTAAGCTGCCTGTCGGGCGCTAGAATCCGCCACATAACGCAAGCACTCAGGTCTCTCAACAGCAGGTACAAGTACGACTCAGTCATTGTCCACGCTGGTGTCAACGACCTGAGACATACCTCCTTGGACTACATGAAAAGGGACATCGAGGAGCTCTCTGATTATGTAGCCCAGGCAGGTATGACCCTGACCTTGAGCAGTATCCTACCTTCACCTAGAATGATGCCACAATACAGTGATAAGATGATCAGCTTTAATAATTGGCTTAAATTCTGGTGTCATTCAAAGGGGATCCAATGTCTGTCTGCCTGGGATGACATGCTGGACAAGCCACGCTGCTTCGCAAGGGACGGCTTGCACCTGTCACCCCTGGGCTTCCGGATATTGGCAAAGGCTCTTGCCACCCCCATAGTGCCTTTTTAGGCAAGGCTCAAATTCTAAACCTACCACCCTAGAACACCAAAAGGAAAAAACTAAGGGTAATGCTGCTCAATGCCAGAAGTCTCAATCTCAAGATGCACGCACTCGAGGCCCTTCTCAATATGGAGAACATCGATGTCTGTGCTGTGACAGAAACCTGGTTCAAGGCTCCTGAGAGCACCCCAGCACTAACAGGTTTCACCTCATATCATGCGTTCCGCCCCAAAATCCGGACAACACCAAGAAAGGAGGGGGTGTCCATATTCATAAAGGACACCCACACCTCAAGGTTGGTGGCAACGCACGATGCATCGGAGACCATCCAGGTGCAATTAACCATAGGCAAGACTGCTCTGCAATTTGTAGCATGTTACAGGCCACCCTCTCAAACTCAGGAACCTCACATGGCCTTCCTGAAAACATTGGAGGGATAAATGTATCTCCAAACACCATCATACTAGGTGACTTCAACTACCCTAATATAGACTGGGAACACTACTCAAGCCCAACACTCTAACCCAAAGATTCCTGGAGTTCATAAACTCAAATGCCATGGAACAACTAGTCACCATCCCCACAAGAGGAGAAAACATACTTGATCTCATCATCACGAACATGGGATCAAAATGTTCAACACCGGAAGTATACCCCTCACTGGTGAGATCAGATCATAAACTAATCTCGCTGGAGGTCCTTATCCCGCCCCACCTGAAACAAAAAGACCACAGTGAAAAACTTCTCAAAAGCCGATTTCACACTTCTAAAAACTAGTGTGGTCTCCTTTAAGGCCCCTGAGCCAGTGGTAAACATTACTCAAACCGCTGAATCACTTACAAATGCCTTCTACCAGCACCTACAGGACTGCATGGATCAGGCAATCCCAAACAAAACTAAGACTCTCTGTACCAAAGGCAAGCGTCCAGTCTGGTGGACCCCAGCCATAAACAAGCTCTACAACAAAAGGAGGAAGCTACTACAAGATAGAGCAAAACCCTTGAAAGGTAAGACACCTTTGATCATTATAAGTAAAAAACTAAGAGCTCTCATAAAATCATCCAAGGCAAATTTTGAGAGAAAAATCGCCAAGGACTCTAAAGAGAATCATAAGGCCTTCTTTAGCTATGTTAGAAACCTAGGAGGAAACTCCCAGATATGCTCAGAATTAGTTCAAAATGATGTGAAAATTACTGAACCTACACACATTGCCAACATACTGGCTGACAGGTTCAGTGCAAACTTCTCCCCTCCCCCAAAAGGAGAGATATCTATTCCAGAGGATTGTAGCCCCCAAACATCTCCAACGCCCAGGTGAGAACTGCCCTCACTAAGGCAAAAAACACAGCATCCATGGGACCGGATGGTGTCCCCGGCTGTGTGCTTCATGAACTCAATGAGGAATTAAACCCACAGTTAGGACAGCTGTTTAATCTTAGCCTCACCTCAGGATACGTACCCAAGGAGTGGCGCACGGCAACTGTGGTCCCACTTCATAAGGGCGGTGCCTCCACAGACCCTGGAAATTACCGCCCCATTAGCTTGACAAGCCTTATCTGCAAAGCCATGGAGAGGATCATAATGGAACTCATAAATAAAGACATAGGGAACTTGCAGACTTTGGATCCAACTCAGTTTGGCTTTGTCAAAGGCAGATCCTGCCTCTTAAACTTGGTTGACTTTTTCGAGACAGTCACCAAGGCCATTGATGAGGGAAAGGCAGTCCATACAGCCTACCTCGACCTGGCAAAGGCCTTCACACAATACCCCACTCAGGTATCATCGAAAAACTCATCAGCTTGAATGTAAACCCATACATCACAAGATGGGTTGCAAACTGGCTAAGTGACAGAACCCACAGGGTCAGAGTTGCTGGAGCCATGTCAGACTCAAAGCCTGTCACAAGTGGTGTCCCACAGGGCTCAGTCCTGGGTCCACTCTTGTTCGGCATCTACTTTTCTGAAGTACAAGCAAACACAGGAGGGTTATGGCTGACAAAGTTTGCAGATGACTGCAAACTGGGCCATAGTCGAAAACACATCTGACACAGATATCCTCCAGAAAGGCCTCACAGAAACGGATAACTGGTGCAAGAGCCATGGCCTGAAGTTAAACGCCAAAAAATGCATAGTCATACCCTTCGGGAAAAACAAGGTTACCCCTAGCTACCATATAGGTGGCAATCCACTGAGCACAGAAAAAGTCATCAGAGATCTGGGGACCAAGGTTGACAGTAGCCTTTCATTTGACACTCATGTTGCTAAAGTAGTTAGGAAAACCTTCTATATCACCCACCTGATCATGAAGGGATTCACATCTAGATCAAGGGAGGTCATCGTCCCCTGTACTCATCACTTATTAGACCTATGATTGAGTACAATGCCCGCTCGAATGTATCTGACCAGACACCTGCTGCAGCTTGAAAGGCCCCAAAAGTTCCTCACCAAAAGGATAAAGGGTCTCAAAAATATGTCTTATGCTGCCCGACTGAAAGAACTCCAGCTCTATTCAGTCTCATACCGCTTGCTCAGAGGTGACCTGTGCCTGACATATAAGGCCATGTCAAACCCAGATTTGATGAATATGCTTCACCTCAAAAATCTAGATCCCTCAGAACCACAAGGGCGGAGACTTAAACCTTGACACGGTTATAAATAGAACGTGCTGGAGGGACAGATTCATCACCCAGAGACTCCCTATGCTGTGGAACAAAATCCCGGTACATGTGAGGCAGAGCACCTCTCTGGCCTTGTTCAAGAGGAATCTTGACCAATGGATGGGAGATTGCAGATATACCCCAGGGATTACTTCAGTGTCACTGCTTGACAGAGGCACAGCAAAATGATAGGCATAGTTTTTATTCAAACTAAAGGGGTGGCGAAAGCCACATAACTATGGGCTAGGCTTATAAATGCCCTTGGGCAGATAGCCTAGTATGAACCTATGAACCTATGAACCTATGAACCTAGGTAAAACTTTGAAGAGATTTTTATCCCTGCTAGAGTCTGTAGATGTGCAACAGTATTTAAAACTGACCACATCAAATTACTACTGTTATTCTTACGTTTGTTCTTTAGACAAATACTTCATATTCAAAGAATATGCTTCCTTAATAAAACAGTTTATATACAACATAGTTTATCCATTGGACTATGCTCCACTGTAATTAATATTTGCAGCAGAGCAAGATTATATTAAGGGGGACACTGAAAGCTTGACATTTTATTTGATTTCAGGAGTCAGCCCTTCAGGAACTGGCTTGCTAGGGAATTTGAGACGTTAGTCATCTGACTCTGCCTCTTGCTTCTGAGATAACCTGAAAATTTCTTTTAGAGGGTTTACTATGCCAAATTATTATGGCAAATGTTAAACCAATAATTATGGCTTAGGTCTCTACAGAAAGATCCTTTAAATGTGCAAAAAAAGAGCTGTTACAGTTCTAGGCTTTGTAAATTATGAGACTATTCATTATCATTAAAAACAGAAATCAGTAATATTCAAGACTAAAAGTCAGATAGGATAAAAGATTACTTATCTTTTTTGGGGAGTGTATATTATGTAGTCGAAGTTTCAAAAGAGTGAACGCTCTTAAATTGACTGCAAAATACCGAAACCACAGAATGTCGAACTTCCAGAACAGCGATTTTTTTTTCTCAGGGAAAAAAATCACTGCTCCAAAAAATAAAAATCCACAGACAAAATAAAGTGGGGGGCCTGGGGAAAAATAATCACTGTTCCGGCCATTTGACATTCCATGGTTTTGCTATTTTGCAGTCGAGGTAAGAGCGTTCGCTCTTTTGAAACTTCGACTATGTAATATAGACCCCCTTTTTTTATATCTGCCCTAAATTTCTAAAATTCTTTGCAATTTGCCTTCATTAGCAATTCAGTGAAAAAATGATTATAAAAGTAATGCCCCCACCCCTAACAGTTCTCTCTTCCCCTAAGGAGATTTTAGAGCATTTGCCAACTATTAGTGATTACTTTATGCAGAAGATTCTAGTATGAAATATGAAATGGAGAGCAGAGATTTTCTGAACCTGTTGCCCATTCCTTAACTTATAACAGATAAAGGCAATTTCATCCTCCAGCCTATACCTCAGGAGGTAAAGCATGTCTTGCACAGACTGTTCCTAGGGAAACTCCTGGCTGATGGACTTGCATTAGAAATTTATAGGTGGGGCAAACAAAAATGTATTATTAGCTTCATAAAGCTGGCAAGCTTTACCTTGCAAGGAACTCACCCTCCTATGGAGGCAAGCTGTTATTTCCGTAACCGTAAAATGTGGTAAAGACATTGACTGATAAGGCACACAACAGTGGCAAACCTTTGGTTCTGACAAACCTGGATTCTGAAAAGGCTTTTGATGGGGTAGGTTAGTGGTTACTCTTCTTGGTACTAGTGCAAACAGCCTCTTTGTTTGCACATATACAGCTATAAAGAAGACTGTACCAAGGTGTTTCAGCTGGAATAAATATTGAAGCAAAGTTATCCTCTCCTTGAATTATTCAAGGGCATGAGACAAGGATATCCCCTGCCCTCCTTGCTTTTTGCAATATATGGATGCTTTGACAGTGAGGATGAAAGGAAGCACTATTAATTGATATGCTGTTTTCGAATCACAGTATAAGTTGTCCTTGTATGCTGATGACCTGTTGTCATATCTAAAAGAGCCCAAGAAAGGTTTAGTAAGAGTTTCAGTGTCCAGAAAACTGAAGCAATCAAGATTCGTTATTCTTCCTCTGGAATTAGTACACTGTTTTACTTTTTTTGGCAAGGGATAGTCGAGTAACATATTTGGGACTGGCTTTGGTAGGCACCCTTGACAGCTGTATTGAAAAATTGTGTAATCTAGAACCTGACTGCACAGTGGGATTTGTTCTGCCTTGATATGATACAAACAGTGCAGGCAATCATCTGGTTTGTGTTGTCCTTGACACTAGATTAATGGCAGAGCCTTCCCATCTCTCTGATGTCTCTTCTTTTAATAAATATTAAAAATCAGTTCTAGAACTCAGCTTGGGATGGCCATAAGCATATAATTTCTGAGTGCATACTTACTTTGCCAGTTAGGCAGAGGGTTGGGTTTAATGGATTTTGAAGCATAAGGAAAGGCAGTGCATTGTAAAATAACATTGGTCTTGCTCTTCCCATCATATGCTTCCAGCTGGAAGGACACAGCCTTTGCCCTCCTGGGGAGCTACCCAAGACTATATGAAAACTTTAAGGCAAAAACTCCATTCCAAAGAAAACCTCCTTGCAGGATTATTTGTTCAATCTTAACCTTTTTTATACAGTTATTAGAAAGAGCTAATCTTCAAACGTGGTTAGTGGACCTTGTCCCATTACCATACTCCAATGGCTTTTCTCTCTCATCTCTGGAAGATAAAACCATGATTTAAAATTGCCCTGGGTTAAAGTTCTGGTCCGTCTTGTAATGTTGGGTAGGATAGCTACCAGGGAGGAGTTTGACAGACAGTTTGAACTGGGTGACCAGGGCAAACATTTATAGTCATGTCTGGTAAGGGGGCTTCAAAGACTTCAAATATTTAAAATCCCCCGAAGGGTTCTCCATTGCTAATTTGATGATTTTGGAAACAGGGGTATAAAGCAGTTGATGTGTGGCCAGATACATAGATCTTAGAAAAATAATACTGCAAGATAGAGTCCATGCTGTGGACAAATACATAATACTGTGAGAAAAGGAACCAAATCTTCATACAACTAAGGAAGCCTGAGATAAGGTCTTAACTATATCTAAATATTCTATGAACTCTAGATGGTATAGACTCTTTGGTTTGCAGTGTCAGTACAAGAACGTTTATACACCAGCCCATCTGGCTGGCTATCCCAGGTATAATGCCATATTGTTGTAAATGTGAGGAACAAAGAATGGGGGACTGGTTACATATTTTCTGGAGATGTGCTAAACATCTGTCCTTTAAGAAAAACATTCAGGAGAAGCTGTATTTAGCCTGGAATAAAAGGGGCAACTCTCTTCTGAGATTCTTCTTAGTTTTTTGAGGGCAGTCAGTTGTCAGTTAGTGATACAAACAATTATGATATTAGCGAAAAAAATCTATCACAAGAAAATGAAAACAAAAAGTAAATCCTACAATAAGAGAGCTTAGTCAGTCATTATCAGAGTTGAAACAGATGGAGTAGTGGGTTGTTCAAAGAGGTCAAAATAATTTAACCAGGCTGAAAAGTGGCAAAGGTTATAAGACTGGGTCACTTAGCACTGTGGTTGAACCTGCTTTTAGCCATTACTAAAGTTAAATAGTTTTAAAAACACTGCTTTTTCATTTTTTTTTTTTTTTTGTTCTTTGTTTTCTTCTTCTTTGCTGGCTAACCAAAGCAAATTCAGTTTTCTGTTGAAATACTCATTTATACAATATATAAAATGTAGTAACATGCTGCTGGGCTCAAACTGCCATGTTTGACTGTTATATGCTTTTCTTACCTTCTATTTATATTGTACTGAATTGTATTTTATATATTATCTTATTTTTGTACAATAAATTTTATTTAAAAAAAATCGATCACATACTCAATATCCTACTATGAAATGGTTCAGCCTGCTCTATGTTCAACTCTACAGTTGGTCAAATGGAATGGACCCTCTTCAATAGAGGTTTGATCTACACCAAGCACATTAAGACACATTTGATATATTGCTCTTATAAACTTAGAATGTTGCATTTTCTGAAGGATGTGACATCTGAAACCTAAATGACTGTCATTATTTACTGAATTCCATACTTAGTGGTTTGCCAGAAAGTCCCAAATTCTATTAGGAATGGACCAAAAATATGAGGCAAAAATCTGGATATTCTGTGAAAACTTGGACAGTTTAGAGATATACATCCTACCTATCCTATTGACTTTTTGTGCTTTGATATAATGTTTCCAATACAAAAATCACACTAAAATTAATTTCCTTTACCCTGTCATTTTCCATAAGCCTTCCAAAACCTCACTGTCCCTTGCATATTTTAAAAGAAAATATGCAACCATTTCTTCACATATACGGCCCTGTTTTTCTTGTTGCTGTTTGTATGACGCAGCACATTTCACATGCAATATGTCATATTCAAAGTCCTATACTTCACAAAAGTGTAAGGTGAATGTATGAATAATAAATGCCCATGAAAGTCTAGCATATCTGATCTTGTGTAAACTGAACTAAGAACAATACATATACATGTAGAACTGTCCCATGTATTGCGCCTATGCTCATACATTCACAAATGCTTTTGTATACTTTGTGCAGCCAGCAGCAAGCACAGAGCTACTATAGTTTCACAAGAATTTGCACTGGTAGTGATTCACAGCCACTGGCTAGCAGCTTATCAAAACGTTTATAAGCCTTGAATTCACTCTGATGGCATCCTTATATGGACAATCTTTTCTAGTTTTTTAACTTAAGAAAAGGAAAGATAGGACAGTGAGAAAACGGGGAAAGATAAAACAAGTACACAAGCAAGACATTAAGAGGACTCTGCCAGAGGAGGTGGGAAATGATGTGGAATACTTTTTTACTGGGGATAAAACCCTATTTTCTAAATATATATATATATATATATATATATATATATATATATATATATATATATATAGTGAAATTGGGGAAGAAAGAAACTCAGTATAGGAAAAAAGGGTTGGGAAGAATTAAGAGTACTGATGTAAACATAAATGACAGACATGAAAGGAAGGAACACTATGATGGGCTTGCAACTGGAAGGGAAGACAGAAATACAGATAAAGGACAAAATACAAAGGGCATGGTCATAAGGGTCTCATTCTACTCCAGACAGCCTAACAGATTTCCATGCCCTGATGTTTCCGGGTGGGGTGACCCCAATGGTGAGGGAGTCAAGGCCTCCAATAGCTCAGTGGCCGAAGCCAACTGGGACAATGAGTCTTGCATCCACTGAAGAAAATACCTATAAGACGCCCACCACCTCTCCACTGCCCTCTTAACCGCAACACCCACCAAGCCCTGAAGCTCAGACTACTGGCTTTCCAGGTTGCCACACCTCAGGGTGCCTACCGCAATGGAGCCACAACACCACTACCACTCTCATCCTGTGAAACAATCTCCAGATGGGCAGGAGTTGGAGACAATCTTTCCTTACCTGGGCTGACTGTTGTCAAGGTGCCCCAGGTTCACCTGGATCTGCAGGAAATAAAAGAGAACGAGAAAAGAAAGAGAAAGAACTACAACAAAAATGACTCATTAAGTGTTTAATGGCAAATGCCTTTATTTCACAGGGAAAATGAGAGCACTGTTATTTGTATTCAGTTTTAAACTGGCAATAATGAAATATATGATAGCAATTAATTATTATAACAGTAAACACTGATCACTGCTGTAGAGTTTTAGGTCTGTTTGTGCTACAAAATGTGAAATCTTTCTAAAAATGTATTTCCTTCATCATGAGGGAATAACTATATGAATTTCCAGAATGAAATAACATGAACCTCATTAATTCTGTTTCCTTATCACTTTTTTATATTGTAATTATGAAACTGTAACAATTTACATGTTGCTATTTAATTTTACATCTTATTTTTCTGTTCTTGTTAATGGTACACCATACTTACAGGGTCAGGGGACCAACATCACCTTCCTTCTCAGATACAGGGCACAGCTGGTTGCTATCTAATTGGGAACTATGAAAAAACGTAAAACATTAAGGGATTACGGATTACTGTCTGTGCAACTGTAACAACTTTCAAATGGAATTTATACAGCCTTTACCAACATGTGTGGGTAGACTGACTACATAGCTGTAAATGTTCTGGTTGGTAACACAACCCCCCCCCCCCCCCCCCGCCAACACACATGCCCACTTTTGGCCTGCATTAATCATGTATTAGCAAATGAAACATGTAACTCTGTAAATGCAAGCAAGGTAATAACCATTTTAAAGTCCTATGCTTTATGTTTATTATCTTCCTAGTCAGTAAGACATCCATCCTGCAAAAAGAAATGTTATGTTAAAATGAAATTGTTACAGACAGTACTGAAATTCTGCATTGCATTCATTCCGATGCAACAAATACCTTTGGTGGGGGAGGATGACTGATCTAGTTATTGGTGAAAATGATTGCTGCTACAGCAATTTTGCAGCTAGTCAGTTTGAGGAAGGCCAAACTCTTGCGAGTACTGTTATAGTTAAAAATGAGGTTCTGGTGCTGTCAGTAATTAGAACTGAATTATTCTCATTACAGTTACTTTTGTAATATATGCATTTTGCATTGTTAATATTTATATAATATTGCACTGACATTTTCTTCAATTGTCAGGCCTGCAAAACTATGGCATTAATCAGGGACTCAAACATTGCATTTGCCCTCAGTGCAAACCTAATAAACAATAATGTAGTTCTGTAAGTCCACCCCCCCCCCCCTTGTGTGAGGTATATGGTGCCTTTGAATGTATCATTTACAGAAGGTAAGAAATGTTCTGGAAATCCCCAGTACAGACGTACAACTAAAGTGGAATGAAGGGGGCAGCTGCCCTGTGTGCAGTGTTAGGGGGCATGATCAGCAGATCCATTTTGTTTTTCAATTTTTTTTCCTTTTTTACATGTAGAGTGGGGGATGTTAGGATCTGGTGCTCCTCTCTAGGAGATAAAGAGAATCAGATTGAAGAATGGACCTTTTTTCTGTCAGGCAGATCATGAGAGCATAGATTGTTTGGACCTGGAGCTGAGCTCCTCCTTAGGACAGGAGGGAGGAGTGCCAGATCAAAGAAAGGACTGTTTTGTTTTGTTCTTCAACCTAGCATTGAGGGGCACCAGATCATGGAGCGGCAATGGGTGCCAAATGAGCCAGATATGTTTTTGCCCCGATACATGATCAATACCAATTTACATGTCTTACAGAAAGATGCTGCAATGACCCTTCTTAGTGCTACATTTCAATAAGTAAATACATTTCTAACTAAAACTTTCATCACAGAAACTAAGTTGTTAACATAGTAATGTAGCACACATTACAGTAGCAGGCAACAGCAACATTAAATGTTCTTATTAAAGTCCATTGTGCAACTGCTATCCCTGTAGGTCAATTATCTGGGAATGTATAATAAATATGAAATAAAAATCAGCAAGTATATGAAAAACATTGTAAATCTTTACATCAGTCATGCTTACGACACAGTAAATTTGACATAGTTAATATAATTACACATTTCTTAGTAAGCTCTGCAGAATTTTTTAATAATTTAGTACAGCAATAGAAACTGAAATGTGATACTTACTGGAGAATTCTGGCTTCTTCTCTTAAGCCTCTGTTACCCACTGGTCAGCGGGTCTGCCCTCTACCTCTGCAGTCATAAGACCCGTGCTGCACTGATATCCATAACAAGGTATGCCATTTAGGGGTGTTAGCTCATCCCTCATCTTGATCCAAATATAAATTTTCTTCCAAATACCAGTGGGAAACAATTTCCAGTCTTTACAGATATAATGCAGGGGAAGCCCATTCCTTACCTTCTGAGCAGTAAGTAGGATTTCTTATAACTTCGTAAATCAAACAGTCATGCAAATGCCAGAACCATGAAACTAAACCTGCTTCATCAGATTAATAAAACAAGGTGGAGATACATATTTGTTATTCAGCATCTACCTCATCCATCTTCCTTCAAAAGTGACCAGGATAATTGGATAGGTATTCATAAACTAATCCTGGGATTGATTGGCCTATCCTTGCCTGAAAGAGAAGGGGCAGTCTAGGGTAAGAACTGGAAAGAGGTAATGGTCTCAAGACTCAGTAATAATTCTTATGATTAAAGGTTGCCATTTAAAGTTGTCATACCTATCTACTGTGCAAGAGTCATTCAATTCAGATACTTCTTTGAACAAAGCTACAGAAACGAGTATGTTACAAGTTTCAGTATATGGCTTAAAAATGTTAATAAATATTTTAATGACCTAAACTTAACTATACACAAAAACTCACAAATTATATTCACATCTATTAAATATGAATAAAACATTTAACTCTTAAATAACTTAAGAAAAGCTCCACCACTGTAATTTATTTTTCTTTCCTAAATTAGCCCATCTGATGAGACTAATTACAAAATCCACTCACTAAAACCTTTCCATACATACCCCTGCTGAATCTGCTTTTGTGGTTTAAAAACATAAAAATGCAACTAGTATGATGTTATAAATTCACCTCAGTTTTTAAAGATCCTTATTTCTAAACCTAACTCTGTTCTTTTCATTTTCCTATTCATCTCTACTGTAAACCAATTATAAGTCCAGGAAATGAATTCCTCTACAGTCAAACTAGAGAGGAAAAAATCCTATTCTGAATTCTTAATCAGCTTTAACAATTGGCTTAAACACTGGTGTCATTCAAAGGGGATCCAGTATCTGTCTGCCTGGGATGACATGCTGGACAAGCCACACCTGTCACCGGATATTGGCAACCCATAGTGCCTTTTTAGGCAAGGCTCAAATTCTAAACCTACCACCCTAGAACACAAAAAGGAAAAAACTAAGGGTAATGCTGCTCAATGCCAGAAGTCTAAATCTCAAAATGCGAGGCCCTTCTCAGTATGGAGAACATCGATGTCTGTGCTGTGACAGAAACCTGGTTCAAGGCTCCTGAGAGCACCCCAGCGCTATCAGGTTTTACCTCATATCATGCCCCAAAATCCGGACAATACCAAGAAAGGAGGAGGGGTATCCATATTCATCAAGGACACCCACACCTCAAGACTGGTGGTAATGATGCATCGGAGACCATCCAGGTGCAATTAACCGTAGGCAAGACTGCTCTGCAAATTGTAGCATGTTACAGGCCACCCTCACAAACTCAGGAACCTCACATGGCCTTCCTGAAAACACTAGAGCCGATAAATGTATCACCAAACACCATCATACTAGGTGACTTCAATTACCCTAATATAGACTGGGAACACTACTCAAGCCCAAACACCCTAGCCCAAAAGTTCCTGGAATTCATAAACTCAAATGCCATGGAACAACTAGTCACCATCCCCACAAGAGGAGATAACATACTAGATCTCATCATCACGAACATGGGAGCACAATGTTCAACATATACCCTCACTGGTGAGATCAGATCACAAACTAATCTCCCTGGAGGTCCTCATCCCACCCCCACCTGAAATAAAAAGACCACAGTAAAGAACTTCTCAAAAGCCGACTTCACACTTCTAAAGACTAGTGTGGTCTCCTTGGAAAACAGTACGCTGAATCACTTACAAATGCCTTCTACCAGCACCTGCAGGACTGCATGGATAAGGCAATCCCAAGCAAAACAAAGACTCTTTGTACCAAAGGCAAGCGTCCAGTCTGGTGGACCCCAGCCATAAACAAACTCTACAACAAAAGGAGGAAGCTACTACAAGATAGAGCAAAATCCTTAAAAGGTAAGACACCCTTGATCACTATAAGTAAAAACTAAGAGCTCTCATAAAATCATCCAAAGCAAATTCTGAGTGAAAAATAGCTAAAGACTCAAAAGACAATCATAAGGCCTTCTTTAGCTATGTTAGAAACCTAGGAGGAAACTCCCAGATATGCTCAGAACTAGTTCAAAATGATGTGAAGATTACTGATCCTACAGACATTGCCAACATACTGGCTGACAGGTTCAGTGCAAACTTCTCCCCTCCCCCAAAAGGAGAGATATCTATACCAAACGATTGCAGCCCCCAAACATCTCCAGCACCCAAGTGAGAACTGCTCTCTCCAAAGCAAAAACACAGCATCCATGGGACCTGATGGTGTCCCCGGCTGTGTGCTCCATGAACTCAATGAGGAATTAAACCCACAGCTAGGACAGCTGTTTAATCAAAGTCTTACCTCTGGGGTGGCGCACTGCAACTGTGGTCCCACTTCACAAAGGCGGTGCCTCCACTGACCCTGGAAATTACCGCCCATTAGCTTGACAAGCCTTATCTGCAAAGCCATGGAGAGGATCATAATGGACGTCATAAATAAAGACATAGGGAATTTGCAGACTTTGGATCCAACCCAGTTTGGCTTTGTCAAAGGCAGATCATGCCTTTTAAACTTGGTTGACTTTTCAGTCACCAAAGCCATTGATGAGGGAAAGGCAGTCCATACAGCCTACCTCGATCTGGCTAAGGCCTTCGATACAATATCCCACGGGTATCATTGAAAAACTCATCAGCTTAAATGTTAACCCATACATCACAAGATGGGTTGCAAACTGGCTGAGTGACAGAACCCAGTCAGAGTTGCTGGCGCCATGTCAGACTCAAAGCCTGTCACAAGTGGTGTCCCACAGGGCTCAGTCCTGGGCCCACTCTTGTTTGGCATCTACTTTGTACAAGCAAACACAGGAGGGTTATGGCTGACAAAGTTTGCAGATGACTGCAAACCCATAGTAGAAAACACATCTGACACAGATATCCTTCAGAAGGGTCTCACAGAAGCGGATAACTGGTGCCAGAGCCACGGCCTAAAGTTAAATGCCAAAAATGCATAGTCATACCCTTCGGGAAAAACAAGGTTACCCCTAGCTACCAAATAGGTGGCAATCCACTGAGCACAGAAGAAGTTATCAGGGACCTGGGGACCCAGGTTGATAGTAGTCTGTCATTCGACACCCATGTAGCTAAAGTAGTCAGGAAGACCTTCTACATTGCCCACCTTATCATGAAGGGATTCTCATCTAGATCAAGGGAGGTCATAGTCTCCTTTACTCATCACTCATCAGACCAATGATTGAGTACAATGCAATGTATCTGACCCGACACTTGCAGCAGCTGGAGAGGCCACAAAGTTCCTCACCAAAAGGATAAGGGGTCTCAAAAATCTGTCCTATGCTGCCCGACTGAAAGAACTCCAGCTCTATTCATCAGAGGTGACCTTTGCCTAACATACAAGGCCATGTCAAACCCAGATTTGATGAATATGCTTCACCTCAAAAATCTAGATCCATCAGAGCCACAAGGGCGGAGACTTAAACCCGTGCTGGAGGGATAGATTCATCACCCAAAGACTCCCTATGCTGTGGAACAAAATCCACATGTGAGGCAGAGCACGCTGGCCTTGTTCAAGAGAAATCTTGACCAATGGATGGATTACCTCAGTGTCACTGCTCGACAGAGGCACAGCAAAATAATGGGTATAGTTTGTAAATGCCCTCGGGCAGATAGGCTAGTATGAACCTATGAAACCTATGAAACCTATGAAGATTATGCATTAAAGAAATAAATGAATTACCAAAATAATCAAATTTACAAAAAAAAATGAAAATAAATATCTGTATTTTATTCCCATTAGCTTTATTATATCAAGAGTTATATCTTCACCATTTTAACTCACTTATCAACTACAAACTTTTAATATTAATATTCTGAATGACTTATTTTCCTTCATTGGCATTAGCAATTAAATATTATCCATGCTGTCAATAAAAATAAGAATTGTAACTCATGGTGGCTTCCATTTAACCTAACAGCTGTTTTTAATCATAAAAATATATTCATAAATGTACAAAGATATATAAGGCTCCAAGACCAATGGTGTAATTTTCTAATATATTTAAAAACATTCACTAGACATCTATTTAATGTATTCATTCTTTATTTACTTCTTTTTCAGTGAAGACCCACAAATAAAATTTTCAGTGATTCTTCTAGAAAGATGTGTTCATTTTCCAATCTACTACACACACATACAACAATCATAATTATCTAGCCCGTTTATCTTTAGGATATTTAATAGAAGACTGATTTAAAGAACTGGTGTTCTAAAAACCTCAAACTGATTCTCTTGTTGTTGTGTCTTTCGGCTTTTCCTGGTTAGGGGTCGCCACAGCGGAACTCCGGTCCACTAATGATTGGCAGTAGATTTTTACGTGCCAAGTTGCCAGCTCTGATGCACAACCTTCAACGAAGGTATGCCCATTCACACATGTCTCTACACAGAAGATGCTCTAGCTGAGAATCGAACAGGGCAATGTTTTACTGTGAGGCGACAATACTACTGCAGCACCACCACCGCTAATAATCTGTGTTTTTAATAAATGTATAATTAACATTTTTAAAATTCAATTAACCATATTTGAATGAAATGCTCTGAGTTTCAATCTAAGTTAATAATATCCTTCTGTTAAGAATTTCACTCATTCAATGTAAATATAACTATTTATTAAATAACCAGTGCTAAGCATTTACTAGAACTTGCTATACAAAGCAGGATTAAATTTCTCTACTGATTAATTAGTAGCAGTAGCATTTAAAAGATTAATACATAAATGAATGTATTAGTTACACAAATATGATATAATGTAGACATGCCAATGTTCATATAATAGCAGGAACAAAGTGACAATGACTTTCAATACTTGCAATATCATAATAAATATCAAACTAGGGCTTATTCTTCCAATATTTACAATATGCATGCCATGCAGAAATTGGCTTAATTAAAATTAAAAAAAAATCTGACCACAATTTAACAAAATATTTGCAAGAATTGTATTATATATTCAACACATACTATTTTGCTTTAAGGGTAACTAATACCAAATTCTCCTCTAGACTTTATATAATACAACAGATGCCAGTATCTAAAATGTAACTTTTATTAATAAAAGTTGAAGGGGTATCATGACGTTTGAGTAAACATTGGAATATTATTACCAGTGGTTTGGCAAGATGTAATTTAAATTATAAATTCTCCTAGCGGGATAGACTGATTAGTTCATTCTGATAATGAGCATAGAAAGCAATAAAGGAAGAACATATAGGGGTTGCTCTGTTTGTTAATGCATTGATCACAGTCAAGAACATGTTATTAATTTCATCAATTTAAATTCTTAAACAATTTAAATTTATCAGTAGGCAATAGTTTATGCACTGAAATGTATGTGTGAATTGTATTACACATAGTAAACTGGTACAAGTATCAATTTTGGAATATTTGAGACATATCAGAAACCGTTGACCTGGCAGTTCGGCAGCTGCTCACTTTTAGTTAAAACATGCAAAAGAGAAAGGGGATCAAAAATATTTTATGTATACATGTTATAATAATTTATTTATATTTCTCTTTGTTTATTGGGAAATTCTGAATGGGGTTTATCCCATCTTCAGTGGAGGCTTGGGGAGGAAAGCTCAACAGCTAAACAAATACATCATATAGAAGAAAAACAATAGCAGTGTATAAAAATGCATTGAGATTTACAGGAAAACATTATATGGGATAAAAGCAGTATACATTGTATAGAAATATATTTGAGTTTTTCATACATGAGGTAGTTGATTACAGAGAGATTCCACAATAAACAGTGCATTATCTAGTGAAATGTTCAGTTGGAATATGGAAGAAGGGTTAACATAGGAGGAATAGGGATTGTACAGCAGGTAAAAGAAAAAAATATTATAGGATGCAATAGTAGGTAGAGGATGGGGATGAAAGCATACATGAAAGAACTAGATGTAGTAGCAGTTTCTTGCAAGAAAAAAATTCTTATAGGAGAGAAAAGTAGGTAGAGTTTATTTGTTTTATTATTTTATTTTACATTTGTTTATTGGGAAAGTCCAACTGGGCCATGGGCCCATTTTCAGTGGAGGCCCGGGGAGAAAAGCTCCACTACAAAAAACATTACAGAGATTGGAGAGAAATAATCTTAAGTAAAAACATAAAAGTCCATTATAGAAATAATTACACATTAACAAAAATGACAATACAACAAATAGGTAACATGACATGTGAGAAAATATCCAGAGATAGTATTGAAGATAAACAAAAGACAGGTGAGTATTAGTACTATACAATATATATGCACTAAACATATCGCATCCACAGTTTATTAGGCAATATCATAGCAATTATTTAAGCACATCTAGGAGAAATTGGTAGAAGGATGAAACTGGATATAGGTAGACAGAATTATAGTACAGTAAAAGAAGGCAAAAAATGGTAGTAGACAAGAGAACTATGAAAGGAGTATAGTATGATCAGCCTGGATTAGTACAGTAGCAAAGCCAGTTGTTGGCTAGGTGTTCCTTAAGAAATAGCTTAAATCTAGATGTATTTGTAATATTTAGTATGTTCTGAGACATGGAATTCCAGGACTTTGATGTTTGGTTGGAGAACACAGAATCCCCATAACTATTGTTGGACCTAGTTACTTTTAGTAGGAGTATGACAGAGGATCTTGGATCTACACCTGGAGTAGGGCTGAACTAAGTTCTTGAGTGCAGTGCAATTATTGCGATGGTGAATAATGGAATGAGTGAAAATTAATTGGTTAAAGGACAGAAGATTGGGTAGTTCAATCCATTTTAGTTGGTGTAGTGCAGAGCAGTGGTGTGATCTGTAAGGGTGGTTTGTAGCAAACCTGGTGATTTTATTATAACATGACTCCAGTTTGTTTAAATCTGTTTTTCTTAGATTTACGAATATTGGCGAGGCATATAGAAGGGTGGATAGCAGATGTGTCCTGGCTATGGAATGTCTGGTGGTGTTGGTTAGGTATGTCTTACCTCTTTAAAGTGAGCCCAGCTTAATGTGGACCTTTTTGATAGTTAGAGCAATGTGTTTGTCAAATTTTAGACAGTTGTCAATTTTGACCCCAAAAAGATTGGTGTGATCGACAAGTTCAATTTTAGTTTTATTGGAAGAGTGGATGATGAAAGGGGGAAGGTGATTAGGTGTTTTGCTACTAGAGAAGGGCATAAGCTTTGTTTTATTTTTTGAGTACAAGTTAGGAGTCAAAGGTAGTTTTCAATGTCTAGGAAACATTTTTGGGTTATTTGTAGGAGTTCTGGAGGTGAAGGAGCTAAACATATGAGGGAAGTGTCATCTGCACATTGAACAATGGTTGCTAGGTGGGTGGCTGAGCAGAGTTTGTTGGTGAAGATGGTGACGAGTAATGGACCAAGAACTGAGCCTTGAGACACACCTACTGAGACAGATAGTAGGGTAAGAGAGTTCGTTTTGCCACTTAACTGCTTGTTGGCAGTCAGATAAGTAGCTGTGAAACCAGAAGAGGACTGATTGGGTGAAGTTTAAGGAAGCTAGTTCATAGTGTAGTTTTTGATGGGATACTGTGCCAAAAGCCTTTGACAGATCAAGAAAAGTGGATGAGACCAGTTGGCCATTGTTTCTGAGCTAGTTGATTGTATTAGTAAAACTTATAAGAGCAGTAGTGGTGCTGTATATGGGTCTAAAACCATGTTGGGAGTTGGATAGGAGGTTGTTACTTACTAGATTGTCAAGGAATTGAGTGTGTATGCATTTTTCCAGAATCTTGGCTATGGGAGGGAGTACAGCAATTGGCCTGCAGTTTAAGAAATCAGTAGAGGTGTTTGCTTTGTGCAGAGGGATGATATAAGATTTTCCAGAGCTTAGAGATGTATTGCTTAGAAATACACCAGTTGATTAGCAGAGATATAGGGTAGTAGATGGCATTTGCTGCTAATCTGACAAATTTGTTAGGGAGTACATACGCAGGGAAGGCTGTGGGCTTTAGTTTGCAAAGAAGTTTTTTAATGGTGCTAGTTTGTATTGATTTGATTGAGAAAAATGAGGTTTGCTTCTGATACTGTAGGAAGAGAAAGGGGGCTGTTGCTGTCATTATTTTATAAGGATAGTACAGAATTGATGATGTGTGAATTAAATTGTGAAGCAATGCTATCTGTGGTATTTGTGGTAGTTAGAGCTGGGGTTTTGACTGCCCTGGTTTTAGGAGTAGTTTAATGGATCTCCAAAATTTCAGGGGATAGTTTTAGTGCTTTTGTTGTATTGTAGTACAGTATAGATTTTTGTCATTCTTGATTTGCTTTTTGGCTTTGAGGAATAGGTGAGAAGGGAAGCTTGGTTTTTTTGGATGCAGGATACTGGGACCAGGCTCTGTCTCTCTGTTTGAGGAGTTGTTTGATGTAACTAGTAAGCCATGGTATCTGTTTAGATTTAGCATGGCTCTTTCTAAGGGAAGTAAGGTTGTTTAGGATACTGAGGAATTTATCTTTGAAATACTGAACAGCAGAATCTAAGTAGAGATGTTTTAATGGGGTCTAGTCACATTGTTGTAGGAGGGATTTAAAGACTTCACGGGATAAATTTCTTTTGTTGCAGACATGTTTGTATACAATGTTTTTTGAAGGGCATATGCGATGTATGTGTAGGAAGGTGAGTACATGATCACTTAGGCTGTCTGGGAGACAGCCAGATTGGTGACAGAGGCATGGCCTATTTGTTAGAGTTATTGTCCGTTATTATGGTTTCCTGAGTAAAAGATGAGGCACACCAATAATGAGGTTTTCAATTATGGATGGGTAGTTACCTGGGGGGATGTAAATCGCTATAATTATAATGTGCTTATTACAGTTTAGTTAGAGGCAGAAGATTAAAATTTCAGAATTTATGAGGTCTGGGGGGTTACAGTCCAGTTGTTCCAGTTTGAGTGTATCTTTGTATATTATGGCTATGCAGCCACCCCATGCTTACGAGTCCTGCCAAGTCTGTGGATATTATAACTATGGGTTAAGAGTTTGCTATCATTTATGTGGGGTTTTAGCCAATGTTCTGTTAAGGTTGATATTTCTGCAGAGTATAGGGAGAGGGTTGCATGAAATTTGTGAGTTTTATTTAGGATGCTTCTCAGATTCATCTTTAAAATTAGAAGGTTAGAGTTACTATGTGGGAAATTAGTGATGTTAAGAAAGAATGGATTGTCAGGTGAAAGGGGTGCTTGTTATTGGGGTTGAAGGCCTGGATTTGGTTGTATGTCACCACTTAGTTTAAGCTGAATTAAATGAACAGAAATAGGTGTGAGAGTTTATAAATTTGTCTAGCATATTTACGCAGTAAGTATGGGGTTACCCGTGAGTGTGTATATTTAAATGGAAGAGTTCTGTGTTGGAGCTGTTGTAGAGGTGTGGTGATATGATGATGTTAGTAAAAGATGTATAGGGTGAGGTGATGAATGGGTTAGTGGGAGAGTAGATATAAGTGACATGTAGATTTTGATAGGCAGTAAAATGATAGGCTCTGTGTGTCCCCTTTCTGGGCTAGCAATCAAGGAGCCTGAATCCTCACCACTGACACCGGTGAGGGAAGTTCACTTGGAGCAAAAACAGACACACAGTATTTCCAGATGCAGCTCTCTGCACCAAGTACAATTTCCCTTAAGAGCACACAGGGAACACACTCAGTATGGGGTCTGGGTTTCCCTCTCTATGTCTCCAGGTCCTCAACAAGTGTCCTCACTGGTGTAGCTATATTGTTGAGTCCTTAGCCTATTGTCCCAGGCCAAGTCCTCTACCACCCTCTCTGTGAAACCAGTGCTTTGTGTCCCTGCTCCAAGTAGCTGAGGCACACACACACTGAGATTTGATTTTCACACACACACACACACACACACACACACACACACACACACACACACACACACACACACACACACCTGGGAAAGGCTGGCACAGATTTACTAGCTATGTCCCTCTGCTCAGACTATATATAAGGTAGTTTCTGTCACTGAGCAAAATTAATATTAATATAAATGGTAATGTTGACCAAACAGCAAGGCTTTCAGGAATGGGCGCAGTGTCACTAAATAAATATAAGTCCTCTCAAAAGTTAAAATATTCTCTGAAAGACCAGCCAAAATGAAAAGTTTAAATAATAATAATTAATAAAATAATATGAAAATACTAAATATCTATAAACACCAGAGTTTCAATCACAGGAAATATTAAAATAACACAGATAAATAGATTCTACTGACTGATCTAAATAATTATTATTCCCTGGTTACTTACTAAAGCAAGGAAAGATTAAAGGGGTGAGTGATCCTTCTATGCCATATTTCAAATACAGACTGCTCTGAGACTTCTGTCTCATCTAGTATTAAAACATCATTTCAGTGGATTACAGAATGACATCACATATATCTGTTCATCTGACTTCTGATTCCCATACTACCCCCTTTACTACAAACTGAACCATAATCCTGGCACATATGTGTTACCATACACACAGAGCTTTGCTAAGATGTGTTATAGGATCTGGAAGCCATTTC
This sequence comes from Protopterus annectens, assembly GCF_019279795.1. Taxonomy (NCBI): domain Eukaryota; kingdom Metazoa; phylum Chordata; order Ceratodontiformes; family Protopteridae; genus Protopterus; species Protopterus annectens. The sequence continues at coordinate 1,863,533,302 of NC_056733.1, forward strand.
AACACTTCCACCCTTCCAGGGTAGCAATTAGTTCACTGCTAAGGACAATAAAGCAGAATTCCTAATCCTTGTTTTCACAGACATTTTGAAATTGTGGCTGCAATCAGAACTGTAAGTTACAATCTTTATGGCCTAAACAAGGTAATTTAATTTCAGAATATTTTTATAAAAGTTAGTTGGGGCTGAGCTTAACCTCTTCTCTACCAGTATCCCGTGTTACAATATATACATTTAATCAGTTACAATAGTACAGTCTGACATACATGTATATTTCTTTTGTGTCCAGCAGGACACACTTTTGGTACATTTTTAACACAAGCAGCTTTACAAATACATTTTTTTTTCAAAACAAGCGTCTGTACAAATCAGTTTGATATACAAATGACATAATTCTTTACAAAACTCCAGATAGCTATGCTAGCATATGTTACACTGCCCTACTTCTCCTGGCATAGCTGGCAATAGCCCACATTGTCACAGGCCGTAATGAGTAAACTAAATAGTTTAGTGTGTAGAAGTAGCATTATATCAGAATTTAATGTACAATTATGAAGTATTTCAGTGAGAGGGATGGGCTGATTTAATGAAGGAATGGATCCTGTAGGGAGGGGATAAGAAACAATCACTGTCATAGTATTGATTGGTTGGTTTGAATGCTGAGGAAAGACAACTATTGAAGGGGATGTGTTCAGCGGTTAACCATAAATGTAGGGGTAGCGGGGGTGGGTGGAATCTGGGGGTAGAGTAGGGGAGCAGAGTGAGCCTGAGCAGAGGGAGGGCAAATGGAGCAGGTAGAGCCATGGCAGAAGTGGAACTTCTAAAAAAAATAATAGCAGTTTGCAGGTACGTCTTTCATTTTCAGATTCTATATTTATTCAATTTCTATTCTCCAACTACTTTCGTACAAATTGTACTGTTTAAGAGAGTTGACTGCTGCAATACCAGTCATGTTCAGCAGTATTGATGACTTGGTGAGTTATTGTGTTCTTTACCATAACCAGTACTTAGACTACTACAACTGTAGCTTATTACACCACTACGATATAATAACAGCTATTACCACGGACTCTAGATTGGATTATTGGGGGGAATGGATAAAGAAGAAGTGGAGGATAAGTTGGGTGCCCCAGCAGGGTGTGCATGCCACTACAGTGGTGCATTTCTTTTAAAACAATCAACAGCAAGAAATCTCTTGACTTATTGGATTTACGTACTTAGTTCTGAAGTTCAGTGGCTGTTCAAGAACATTTCCAGGTCTGCTTGAGCTATCACTTGCTAATGTTTTTAATTTAAGAAAAATAGTCTTGCTGCTCGGACAAGATTATTGGGTCATGGTTGGTGTTAGGAAGCGCCATCTTTCTAGTGTGACTTCTAATAGCTGAATACATGTAAAAGCGTGAATGAAAAAAGTAGATGACGGGAGTAAGTATAATGTGATTATATTAGTGTTTAAGAAATAAAGTTGCATACAAGTTAGACTAGAGACGGTTGGTTGAGTTAAATAAGTATATTAGATGGAAAGTGTGACTGAGTTCAGAGGTTTCAGCCTGAGGTGGTGCAAGAGCACAGCCAATTGTTTAGTTGGTATTTCTTTAGCAACAGCGTGAAGTTATTTAATGTGTCTGTCTTATTTCTGGGGGAATTTCTTTCCAGATTTTTGCAATCTGATTAGAGTATAATGAGTCACCTGCACTATTATTTGCTTTTGTTTTGGGTAAAACAGCTTTGTTGTTCGACCACAGGGCTCGGTTAGTGGTATAAAGTTGTAGTATTCCTTTTAGAGCTAAACATTTATATAGGGAGTTTATTAGTTTATGACATGTTGAAAGTAATTTAGGTAGTTTGTGAGTTCAAGCCAGTTAACAATTTTTAGTGCTGTAAGTGGTGGGCTTTGTAAGCATTATTTGTAGCAAATTTTACAATTTTATTATAATATGCCTCTAGTTTGATTTTGATGGTTGAGTTAAGTTTTGTAAAGATGGATGAGGCATAGAGTAGGGATAGGAGTAGGTATGCTTGTGCTATGTTTTTTTTTCTGCAGTGATCAGTCAGAAATTTCCTAGCCCTTTAGAGGGTTCCTAGTTTCCGATTTGTTTATTGATGACTAGGAGTAGGTGTTAGTCATAATTGACATTATCACCAAGTACTATTGTAAGGAGTTTGGCTTGCTTATTGTATTCTATTTTTGTGCTATTGGATGGTGAGATGTAAAATGATTGTTTCTGATCTAAGTAGTTAGTAGAGGTGAATAACATAAGTTGATTTATTATTTTTTTTTCTGGGTTTGGGAGCAGATCTGAGCTATCTATCCAAGATTCTATGGCTAGGAAGGCTTGTTGGGTGTTGTCTTGTAGGAAGGTTAGTGTTTTGACTGAGCAGATGAGTGTGGTATAATCTGCATATTGTATTAGGGTAGCTTGTTTAGTGATGGAGTGTAGTTTACTGATGAAAATATTGAAGACTACGGGGCCTAGACTTTGAGGGATGCAGACAGTAACTGAGAGGAAATTGATGTAGTATTGCTACCATTTCACAGCTTGTTTCCTATTAGATAAGTAGCTGTGAAACCAGGCATGTGATGGAATATTGAAGCACAGACAGGCTAAATCCTGAATGAGTTGTTGGTGTGCTACTGCATCAGATACTTTAGATAGGTTCAGGAAGACTGCTGAGACTAGCATTGTTTCTGAGCTGATGAACTGTATTTGTAAAGTTTAGAAGGGCAGTAGTGGTGCTGTGATTATGTTGGGAACCATGTTGAGTGCAGGAGAGTAGGTTATGGTCGGTGACGTATTTCAGTAACTGGATATGGATGCATTTTTTTGTAATATCTTAGATAGGGGTGGGAGGATAGCATTTGGTTGGTAGTTCATTAGGTCAGTAAACTTCCCACTTTTATGGAGGGATATGATTTATGACATTTTCCAGATACTGTGGACGTGGTTTTCTTTAAAGGATCTATTTTTTAGTAGAAAGATGGGGAGTGAAACAGCTTCTGATGCTATTTTTAGGTACTTGGCTGATACCTTGTCAGCAGCTAAGGTGGTTGGCTTCAGTTTTTGTAGGTCCTTTTCTATTATGGCAATGGAGATGCTCTCAGGTTTGAAGAGTGCTTTGTCACTGGTATGGGGTTGTGGAATAGTGAAGGCTATGGAGACAGGTGTTGAAGTGAGTTACTATATTACCTGGGTAGCTAGTTGTTGTTATGGGAGGAGGGCAGAGGTTTGCTTGGGATTGAGCAGTGACTTTAAGGACTGCTAGAAAAGTTTATCTTTATTTTGTTAGTTGTTTTGTAAGTTTGTAAAATATAGTCTGTTGTCACTAAGTATCTGTTTTTAGTGAGATTCCTAAGATACCAATAGTCGTGTAGGTTTCCTGGGTTTTATTTTTTGTACAGATTTTCCAGGCACTGTCTCTTTTTGCTAATAGTTGCCTGGTAGTCTTTGTTAGCCGGAGTGCTGGGATAGAGTTAACTCTTATTTCTGAGTGGAGCTTGTTTGTTCAGTATGGTTAGGATGGTATGGTTAAAGTGAGCAACTGCTTCATCTAGTGCTAAGGATTTTAGGCAGTTTCAGTTATATTTCTTTAGGTGTGTTGTAGAGGTCAGGGTTGAATTCATGTAAGTTATGGATCTGCATGTTTCTTGTCTCTGAATGTTTAACCACTGTCTAACAGTGTAGGTGGGTAGATGTCATGAATATTATCTGGTGAAGTTCCACTGGCACTGGTGTTATGAGGTTTGTTTGTAAGAATTCAGTCCAGTGTGGTTTCTTTGCTTGTTTTTGTGTGTCATGGTAGTAATGTTTATTAGTTGTGAGAACCTCAATATATTTAGGTCAAGTTAGGTACCAGTTGTTTGCTTCCAATCCATGTTATCACCCAAAATTATAGCTTCCTTGTTTATACTGTGGTGCATCCATGGAAGGAAGTCTTCAATTGTGGCTAGATTGTTTCTTGCAGGGATATAAAGTCCTACTTGGCAGATTGGTTTGGTATACTGAGTTTGAGATAGGAAATGAGAATTTCAACACTTTTAAATTTTTGGATATTCTAAGGACATTGTTCAATGATGTTTTTAAAGATTATTGCTCCTCCATCTCCTCTTTTTGTTATTCTGTCTGATCTGATTATGTTATATCTTGAAAGAGTATTTCATTATTAACTATTTCTGGTTTTAGCCAGGTTTCAGTTGTAATAACTATGTCAGGGTTATAGTGTGACTGGGATGTGTGGAAGTTTTGGGTCTTGTTACATATGCTTTGAAAGTTTATGTTTAGAAGAAAAAGATTTTAAGCAAGAGTTGTCATTTGGAAAAAGACGTGCATTGTGTGAGAGAGAGAGTGGTTGTGGTTCTGGCCGTATAATATTGTTTGGGCCAGGGTTGGTGTGAATGTCACCACTTTGGGAAATCTTAGTGGTAATATGCAGATGTCGGCAGAAATAATTTTACAATGTAAACAAATTTTTGTTACACAGAGAAGCTTTGTTTATTTTTCTGATATGTGTCACCTTAAATAACTTAACAATGAAATATGCATTATAATGTGTCAATGGTTTATTCTTATAGTCTAGTAACCTGCATCTGAACATGCTGATTAGTGGACTCTTATTACACAGAATTATTTAAAGTAAATCGTAACAGATAGTTTTAGAACCACTGATTCTCGGCTAGAGCGCCTTCTGTGTGGAGTCTGCATGTCCTCCCCGTGGTTGAATTATGTCTAAAGACATGTAGGTAGGTGTGTGCGTGAATGGGTGTGCCTTCTTTGAAGGTTGGGCATTGGGCTGGCAGCATGGCACCGTAAAAATCCACTGTCAATCATTAGCGGACCGGAGTTCTGCTGTGGCGACCCCTAACTGGGAAAAGCCGAAAGAAGAAGAAGGCAGTTAGCCAAGAAGTCCATTCAAGTGTTTTACATATTATTTTATTGTTATGCACAGCTTAATCAACTCAGTTCCACTATCAAAACTGGTCAGTGTTATGACAAAATTATGAGAAAACATTTTCTTTTTCAGATCATATATATAATTACAATGAAAAGAATACATTAATTCTAAAGTTATCTACACTTGAAAAAATGTATTTATATGCAGCTTCAAACATTTCAGAAGAGCCCTATTAACAATGAAAGGTTATATTTATACTACCTGTCACAAAAGGAAATACTGCCAGCCCAGCTAGCTGGAATTTTGTAAATAATCATATGTCATTTGTGAATATCAGCATGATTCATATGCTTGTGTTACAAATGTATTAGAACTGTATGTCATGCAAGATGGTTTGTACAGACGTGTGCTGAAGAGATATTTTGTAAAGTACTCAGCTTAGAGATGTGTATATAGTGTACCCTACTGGAAGACAACAGAAATGTACATAAACTATTATAACAGTGTAAACGTATATATCTTAACAGTGAAAAGTGGAACATAGAGGGTTAACTTGCAAAACTTCAGAAAAATAGTTAAAATTAAATTTTATAACTGCACCATAAAAGATGGTTTCAATGCAGCACAGAGACAGGATGTCTGAAACTAGGAAGCCTCCTGCATTGTATTATAAGTGTTTTATTGTTTTATGTCTTCCATCAGCTGTAAACATCTGAGGGCTATGTATTTTCACAAGGAGATGCTAAATGCTGGCAGTTTCTAGCAATGGGGGTTTAGCTTGGGAACTAAAGTCAGATGATAAGAAGTGATGCCATCCCGCAAGCTAACCCAGCAGTAATACCTGATATTAATCTAAGAATCTCTGAGAGATACATATATCAGTATTCTGTATTCTGACTTGGACCCAACAACATCAGCTAGAAGATCCATTCACCACACTTACCTTGCTTTAATAGTAAGTTAACTAGGGTACAGTAATTTTTCTTAGATTCAGACAGGAATATAGTGAAGTATATCTTAGACGTTTTCTTTATTTATTTGAGACTGTCCTGCAATGTTGTTTTTTTAAGTACTTCCTGTGATTTTGAACTTTGATGTAACTGAGATTATTTACTATTTTCTTGTTATTTTATTATTAAATATATTTAAACATTTAATTGTGGCTGATCTGTGTAGAGACATATTTATGTTCTGAGAGTACTTGCATATTTATTTGGTGACACTGTGGGGACCACTCCTAATAGCCTTGCTCTTGGTCAAACTACTTAATAGTTACATTACAGAGTAAGACTGGACACCTTTTGTTAAGGGCCTTAAAGTAGCTGATAAAGAGTTGGCTGGTGGCAGTCATAACTACCTTACAGTCTGGGCAAAAGGGGGCATGTCTAGTAAACCTGTGACACCCTTACCCAGGTGTGTGTGTGTGTGTGTGTGTGTGTGTGTGTGTGTGTGTGTGTGTGTGTGTGTGTGTGTGTGTGTGTGTGTGTATAAATCCAATCTCAAAAAGTGTGTGTATCAGCTACTTGGGCAGGGACACAAAGCACTGTTTGGACAGAGAGGGTGCTGGAGTTCTTGGCTTGGCCACTCAGCTGAGATCTCAACTCTATACCTGTGCCAGTGGGGAGTCTTATTGGGGATCTGGAGAAAAAGGGAAAAACCATCTCCAGACTGACTGTGGTCTCCGTGTGCTCTTAATGGAAATTGCACTTTATTGTGTGTGTATTTGTCACCCTCTCAGTGTGTACATCCCCCACTATTGCCAGAGGTGAGGATTGAGGTTTCTTGATTACTGGGCAAGTGGTGGGGTGTCACATATTAATTGGTTGTCAGTGGTGGGATATCCACATATTAGGATTCAGTGGTGTGGATATTGAATTCCTGTAGCCTGTAAACAGTGGTCACTGAAGAAGGTGTTTGTGCTCTCAGTCAGCCACACAGTGAACATTCAGAGTTTCATATCACAATAGCTTTTTTTTGTTAGCTTAGTTAGTCAGGTAGAGCAGGCAAGGATGTCAGCAGAGGAGTATGGCAAGCTGACAAACAGGCAGTTTGCTGAGATGTGCCAAGCCAAAGGACTGGGGCATGCCAACCTGACTACAGCAGAGATGATTGTGGCCTTAGTCACAGCTGCATCACAGACCAACAACCAGGAGGACAATCAGAGTGGCCTTTGGGAGGTACAACTCTCAGAAAATGAACAGTTTAACCTTTCCACAGAGGACTTAAAAATCCATCTGGAGTTAAAGAGACTTGAACTGGATACCAAACATTTGGAAATAGAAGCAGCAGAGAGACTGAGACATCTGGAAGCTGAGAAGAATGAGAGGCAGAGGCAACGTGAAAAGGAGATGCTGATTCTTTGCCAGGGTCATGGAGATAATGGGGAAGGGAGTAACCAAACCCCAGAAGCAACAACGGTCAGTAAATTTCTTCAACAATTTACAGAGGGAGATAATTTTGATAGATTCATTCATATATTTGAGAGGATATGTAAACAGTATAATGTTGACCAAGGGCTTTGAGTATGGTTCCTGACCCTCTTACTTCATGGTAAAGCTGTAACTCGTATTTCTAAATTGTCTGATACTGACTGCTTAAATTATATTACTGTTAAAATTGTCTGTTAGAGTGTTTTAAGTTAACACCTGAAGCTTATCTGAAAAGGTTTCGTGAGCACAGACACAAGGCAGATGAAAGTGTGTGTGAATATATTGCCGAGTTAAGTGCTTATTTTCATAGGTGGGTGAGTGGGTGTCAGGTCACCACTTTTGAAGGGCTGACAGACCTTTTGGTGAGGGAATAAGCCCTTAGCAACTTGCCCAAGGACATGAGAATTTGGTTGGCAGATTATGTAATACAGCAGAGGATTTGGGAAAAAAGGGAGACCTATACCTAGCAAACAGGGCATCACTGCACAGGAAAGGGATACCCAGTGCTACATATGGATCTAAGAGAACACATGGTGGGCAGCATAGACTGCCCCAACAGAGTCTGCCAGTAGCAGGGGAAGCCACTAGTCCAGGTACATGGGTTAAATATTTTAAATGCAACCAGTGGGGCCATGTAGCATATAGATGTCCATGGAGGCAAGGTGGGGAACAAAAGGTGGGGGAGCCAGTAAGTGGGAATGACAGAATGCCAGCAGTAAGTTGTCTGGGGACAACAAGGGTACCAAACTACCACAATAGGTTATATCCAATCTTAGTAAATGGGAAACAGGCCATTGCTAAGAGAGACACAGCCTCTGATAGAACCATTGTGAAGCCTGCAGTAGTTAAGGAGGAGCACTATTTGCTTGGGCAGTCTACTCCAGTCAGAGCTTTAGGAGGGACCTCGTTCCAAATACCTTTGGCTAGGGTTTACCTTGACTGGGAGGGTGGAAAAGGAAGCCAGCAAATAAGTGTGTTTGAGGATACCCCTGCAGATGTCCTGATAGGGAATGATTTTGATACTGCAGTACCGTGTGTGCATTGCAGTTACATGCAGTCAGGCTTGGGGACAAGCATGTGGGTCTGGTAGCCTGGGGGGACACAGACAGACCACAGACTTGAAGTCAGGACTGATGTGGTGGTTACTTCAGGGAGAGAGCAACCCTGTACCAGTGATATTGAAGGTGAGCCACAGCTGCTTGTGGGTACTGATGTTCCCTTGGACAGAGTAACTGCAAGGGCAGAGGTGAGTGGTAGTACCCAGGCTGACAGTGAGGCACCGCTGTCAGAGGATACCAGACTTCCTGTGGAAGGGGAGCTGGGAAGGGGTACAAAGAGAGAGCTGAGACAGGCTCAGCTCTCAGACCCTACATTACAAGGCCTGAGGGAGGTAGAAACTGAGGCACCTGATTGTCAAGGAAAAGGGGAATCTGTATGCTGGGACAAAGGGTTACTGTACAGAGAGTGGACTCCTCAGGGAGGACTAGAGGGTGAGGGAATACAGCAGTTGTTACTGCTCAGAGCCTACAGTCTGTCACTTCTAGCCATAGCCATGATATTCCCTTTCCAGGTCATATGGACATAAAGTGTGCCAAGACACGTATTATGCAGAACTTTTATTGGCCTGGGATTTCCAGAGATGTAACAGGGTACTGCAGGACCTGTGAGCAGTGCCAAAAAGTAGGCAAGGCAGGACACAGGGTCAAACTCTTTTGATTCCTTTGTCTGTGATTCAGGAGCCATTTCATGGGGTAGCTATGGATATTGTGGGGCCTCTAAGTACCCCAAGTTCCAAAGGGAAGAAGTATATCCTAGTGGTAGTAGATTATGCTACCAGATACCCTGAGGCAGAAGCATTGCCCTCCACTGAGGCAGAAAAGGTGGCAAATACTTTGTTAGAGATTTTCAGAAGGGGAGGTTTCCCAAACAAAATACTGACTGACAGAGGTGCCAATTTAATGTCAGACCTACTGGTTTATATGTGGAAGTCCTGTGGGGTGAATCCCTAAAGACCATCCCCTACCATCACCACACTAATGGTCTTGTTGAGAGGTTAAACTCTACACTCAAGACCACGCTATGAGTATTTGCAGACCAATTTAAGAGGGAGTGGGACAAATATTTGCCCTATCTGTTATTTTCTTACACAGAGGTGCCCCAGGAATCCACAGCTTTTTCACCCTTTGAGTTGCTGTATGGGCATAGGGTGAGGGGACCTCTAGATTTGATTCGAGATGAATGAGAGGGTGTGTGTGAATCCCACAAGGAGTCTGTTATGGCATATGTCCTAAACCTCAGGATAAGGCTCAGGGAACTCATGGGCTTGGCCCAGGAGAACCTGGCAGAAGTCCCACAGCAGAAAAAGGTCTGGTATGAGAGGAATGCTCGAGCTAGAGAGTATGCTGTGGGGCAGCAGGTAATGGTTCTCATTCCTGTCAGACACAACAAGCTACAGGCAGCTTGGGAGGGACCCTTCAAAGGGGTAAGGAAGGTCATTGTGATGTTAACTACATGGTAGAACTGCTAGGCAGGGGGCAGGGGCACAAGCTGTACCATGTTAGCATGATGAAACCTTATCAAGATAGGGAGGCCCTGGTGTATTTCCAGTCCAGGGCAGGATGAGTCTGAGGAGGGTCTATGGCTTACAGGGAGCCATCCAGGAAAATACCAAATTCCTATGGTAGAGCCTTGAGTTCCAGGCATATGATAGAACAGTGCAGCACTGTACTGGGGTCTGCAATGCTAAGGCAGCTGGAATCTCAACACAGGGAATGGGGTAGTGTATTCCCAGATAGGCTCACCCTCTCAAGCAACGTTTCTCAAGGGCCAATTGAAAAACTAGCTTGAGTCTTCGGGGGGGGGGGTGACACAAAAGGAAATATTGCCAGCCCAGCTAGCTGGAATTGTGTAAATAATCATATCTCATTTGTGAATATCAACATGATTCATATACTTGTGTTACAAATGTATTGAACTGTATTTCATACAAGATGGTTTGTACAGACGTGTGCTGAAGACATATTTTGTAGAGTACTCAGCTTAGAGATGTGTCCACAGTGTACAATACTGGAAGAGAACAGAAATGTACCTAAACTATTGTAACTGGGTAAATGTATATATCTTAACAGTGGAAACTGGAACACATAGGGTTAAGGTGCTAAACTTCAGAAAAATAGTTGAAATTAAATTATAACTGCGTCATAAAAGATGGTTTCAATGCAGCAAGGAGACAGGATGTCTAAAACTAGGGAGCCTTCTGCATTGTATCGTGTTTTATTGTTTTATGTCTTCCAGCAGCTGCAAACATCTGAGGGCTATACAATTTCACAGGGAGGTGTTAAATGAGGGCAGTTTCTAGCAATGGGGGTTTAGCTTGAGAACTAGTCAGTTGACAAGAATTGATGTCATTCTGCAAGCTAACCCAGCAGTAATATCTGATATTAATTTAAGAATCTCTGAATCTCTGAGAGAGAGTATTCTGAATTTTGACTTGGACCCAACAACATCAGCTAGAAGATCCATTCACCGCACTTGCCTTGCTGCAATAGTAACTTAACTAGGTACAGTAATTTCTCTTAGATTCAGACAGGAATATAGTGAAGTATAGCTTAGATGTTTTCTTTATTTTAGACTGTCCTGCAATGTAGTCTTAAGTATTTCCTGTGATTTTGAACTCTGATGTAACTGTGATTATTTACTGAGTATGTGGCTGATCTATGTAGAGACATATTTATGTTCTGAGAGTACTTGTATATTTATTTGGTGACACTGTGTGGGCCACTCCTAATAGCCTTGCTCTTGGTCAAACTACCATTTGGATTAATAGTAACATTACAGAGTAAGATTGGACAACCTTTGTTAAGGGCCTTAAGTAGCTGATAAAGAGTTGGGTGGTGGCAGTTATAACTACCAAATATTTTGGGCAAAAGAGGGCACAGCTAATAAACTTGTGCCAGCCTTTCCCAGGTGTGTGTGTGTGTGTGTGTGTGTGTGTGTGTGTGTGTGTGTGTGTGTGTGTGTGTGTGTGTGTGTGTGTGTGTATAAATCCAATCTCAAAGAGTGTGTGTGTCAGCTACTTGGGCAGGGACATGAAACACTGGTTGGACAGAGAGGGTGCTGGAGGTCTTGGCTTGGCTACTCAGCTGAGATCTCAACTCTATACCTGTGCCAGTGGGGAGTCTTATTGGGGATCTGGAGAAAGAGGGAAAAAACAGCCCCAGACTGACTGTGGTCTCTGTGTGCTCTTAAGGGAAAATTATAATTTCCTCCCAGTGTGTACATCCCCCACTGTTGCCAGTGGTGAGGATTGAGGCTCCTTGATTATTGGGCCAGTGGTGGGGAGTCACAGTACCTACTATTTTTTTCTAACTAAACCCTAGTAGACAAAGTTTCTCAAAAACTTCTATAAACATTTGGAATTAATATGCATTTTATTCAAATTTGTATAATGAATAAACATAATGAGCACTAATTTAAGACCACATTATTTATTTTTTTGTATTTATTTTGTTTGGATTCACCCCTCCCCCTTGCACCTCATTCTTTACCAGACAGGTTCCCAGTGCCACATGTCCATGATGATTCCTTCTATTGTTTTGAGACCAGAGTTAATTGCTAGATTTTACATATTTAAGGTATTTTATTGCCGTGGCCTCCTGCAGGTGCACATTACAAAAAGATATGTAAATTCTGAGTTTCTGTTAGCCTGGGAAACCAGAGAAGTGTCAAGAATGATGTAATGTGGAGCAGTACTGTCTTATCAATTTGAGGACAGAAAGAAAGGACAGCATTTTGCATTTGTCTTCAGAACTGATCACTCACCAGCACTTGCTTTGCTCTGTCTGTATGTAAGTAGGATCTGAGACTTTAGTGTTTCATAGTTTCATAGGTAAGTACTAGGCTATCTTCCCAAGGACATTTATAAGCCTAGCCAGAATGTGTTGGCTTTCACCAACCCACTTAGATTAGTTCCCTGTGCCTCTGTCCAGCAGAGCCATTAGTTCCCTGCGCCACTGTCCAGCAGCACCACTGCAGTGATCCCCGGGGTAAGTTTTCTGTTTCCCATCCACCCATCAAGGTATCTCTTGAAGAGTGTTAGTGAGGGGCTCTGCCTAATGTATATTGGAATCCTGTTCCAAAGCATGGGGAGTCTCTGGGACAGGAATCTATCCCTCCAGCATGTCCTATTTATCGTTCTGGTGAGGTTTATATCTCTAGAGCGTGTGGCTCTCTAGGATTTTTTTTTTTTTTAGGTGGAGCATGTCCATCAATTCTGGGTTGGACATGGCCTTGTATGTCAGGCAGAGATCACCTCTGAGTAAGCGATATGCAACCGAGTACAGCTGGAGTTTCTTGAGTCGGGCTGCATAGGGCATCTGTTTGAGGCCAGTAATCCTCTTGGTGAGGTACTTTTGTGGTCTTTCCAGCTGTTGCAGGTGTCTTGTAAGGTACATCCCAAATGGGGCATTGTATTCTATGATGGATCTAATGAGTGATGAGTAGAGAGGCACAATAACCTCTTTTGTTCTAGATGCCCTTTGTGATTAGGTGGGCCACAAAGAAGGCTTTTCTAACCACCTTGGCAATATGATTATCAAAGGAGAGATTACTATCTACTTGGGTACCCAGATCCCTTATTACATTTTCTGTATTTAGAGGACTACCACCTATGTGGTAGTTTGCAGGAACTTTATTTTTTCTAAAGGGGATGACTATGCACTTTTTGGCATTTAGCTTGAGGCCATGATTTTGACAGCAGGTATCCGTCTTAGTGAGATCCTTCTGGAGGGTGTCTGTATCAGCTGGAGAATCAATTATGGCCCCTAGTTTGCAGTCATCTGTGAACTTGGTCAGCCATAGTCCTCCTATGCTTGCCTGTACCTCTGTGGAGTATATACCGAACAGGAGGGGTCCTAGGACTGAGCCCGAAGGGGACACCACTTATAACCGGTTTGGAGTTGGACATAAAGCCTGCAACTCTCACTATGTGGGTTCTATCCATAAGCCAGTTGGCAACCCATCTTGTGACTTAGAGGTTTATGTTCAAGCTGGTGAGCTTGTCTATAATTCTAGAATGTGGAATGTTGTCAAAATACTTTTGAGAGGTCTATGTAGGCTGTGTGGACCTCCTTTTCCTCATCTAATGCCTTGGTAACTGTCTCAAAGAAGTCCACCAGGTTTAGGAGGCATGATCTGCTCTTAACAAAGCCAAACTGGGTAGGGTCCAAGGTTTGGAGGTTCCCAATGTCTCTGTTAATGAGTTCCATTATGATGCTCTCCATAGCCTTGCAGACCAGGCTAGTCAGGCTTATAGGGTTATAGTTCCTGGGGTCCGTTGTGGCTCCACCTTTGTGGAGTGGGGTAACTGTTGATGTGTGCCACTCTGTGGGTACGTAGCCTGTAGAGAGGCTGAGTTTGAACAGTGTGTTTAGGTGAGAGGTTAGTTTATTTTGGAGCTCTTGTAAGACACAGCCTGGGACACCGTCTGGTCCCACTGAAGCTGTGTTTTTGACTTTGGATAGGGCTGTTTTAACCTATGTGTCGGTGATTGATGGGGCCCTACATTCTTCTGGTATGGTTATGGGCCCTTTAGGGGGGTGAGAGGGGGTGAAGTTTGCATTAAACCTGTCTGCCAGAATGTTGGCAATATCAGTCGGTTCAGTGTATTTTGTGCCATTCTGCACTAACTCAGAGCAGATCTGAGAGTTTCCACTTAGGTTCTTGACATAGCTAAAGAACACTTTGTGGTTATCTTTGGAGTCATTGGCAATTTTTCTTCGAAACTAGCCTTGGATGATTTAATGAGGAATCGTAGTTTCTTGCTGATACTGATCAAGGATGTCTTTCCTTCTTGAGATTTTACTCTTTTCTGTACTAGTTTCCTTCTTCTGTTGTATAGCTTATTTATGGCAGGGGTCCACCAGACTGGTTTCCTTTTCTTGGAGGAGTGAGTCTTGGTTTTACTTGGGATAGCATGATCCATGCATTCCTGCAGATGCTTATAGAGTGCCTTTGTAAAGGTTCCAGCAGCTTGGACAGCATTGTCGTTTAGTATGGGGGCTGTGAACCTTTCCACCTCTGTCTTAAGTAAAGTGAAGTTTGCTTTTGAAAAGTTTTTCACGGTGGTTTCCTTGATTGGGGGTGGGGAAGAATGTGGATATCCAGAGTGATTAGTCTATGGTCTGATCTAACCAGTGAGGGGTTGACCTCCGGTGTGGAACACCAGTCACTGATGTTGGTGATGACCAGGTCCCATATCTTGTTCCCTCTGGTGGGGGTGTTGGCCAGTTGATCCAGGGCATTAGAGTTTATAAATTCTAAGAAGCGTTGGGCAAGGGAGTTAGTACTTGAGTAGTTCTCCCAGTTTATGTTTGGGTAATTGAAATCACCCAGTATTAGGGTGTTTGGTAGGACCTTCATATTTCCCAGTGTCTCCAGAAATGCAGAATGGGGGTCCTGGGTCATGGTGGGTGATCTGTAGCAAGCTACAATTTGGATTGCAATTTTGACCATTGTTAGTTGCACATGGATGATCTCTGATGCATTGTGCTGTGCCACTAACCTGGAGGTGTGGGTATCCTTGATGAATATGGATACACCTCCGCCTTTTGTGTTTCGGTCCTGGTTCTGTGGCTGAAAGGTATGGTATGAGTTACAGCCTAGTAGTGCTGGGGTGCTCTCAGGGGCCTTAAACCAGGTTTCTGTTACTGCACAGATGTCAATGTTCTCCATACTGAGGAGTGCCTCGAGTGCGTGCATTTTGAGGTTTAGACTTCTTTCTCTTAAGGAATAGATAGAAAATAGTAAGTTTAGACTAGCTGTTTTCTATATTTATGTCAGACCATTCTACAACATTATTTTAAGGATTTTCCTGTGATCTCTGAACTGTTGACTAGCACTGTGTTGAACTGAGAAGATTTGTCTTGTGTTTTTATTATGCATTATTAAATATTTTTAAACCTTTCAACTGTGGCTGTTCTGTATAGAGATAATTTAAGCTCTAGAGTGCTTGCATGTATTAATGATACTGTACTAAGCCACTCCAATAGTCTTGTTGCTCAGCCACACTTACTGTTTGGATATCAGTAATATTACACAGTGAAATTGGTCACCCTTTGGGAAGGGCCTTAGAGTAGCTGATAAGTAAGGGTCCTGGTGACAGTGATTTCTACCTTATAGTCTGGAGAGAAGGGGGCATAGCTGGAGAACCTGTGCCAGCCTTCCCCAGGAGTGTATGTGGTATATAACTCATATCTCAAAGTGTGTATGTGTGTGTGTGTGTGTGTGTGTGTGTGTGTGTGTGTGTGTGTGTGTGTGTGTGTGTGTGTGTGTGTGTGTGTGTCAGCTACTTGGGCAGGGACACGAAGCACTTGTTGGACAGAGACAGTACTAGAGGACTTGGCTTGGGAACCTGGCTAAGGACCCCACTCTACAGCTGTGCCAGTGGGGACATAGGCGCCGGAAGCTGTTGAAGATGGGGGGGAGCGGAGGGTGAGAGGGGCACTTAGTGATCAAAAAAGGGCAGTTTTTTTAAAACTATTTACTACCACAACATAGGTTCACTTGGAGGACATTTTTAGCTTAGCCAATTCCCTTTTGGTGCTTGCATTAACATTTCCTGATTGGTCCTAACCTATCTCATGGCTGATAATTGTATATTAGTCCTAGTAAGAATAACTGTGATCATACCATAAAAAACTTGAGGGGACCCATAAAAGGGATGCAGCATTTAGGAACTGCCTGTGGCAGGAGGTGCAATCCTGGAATACATTTTCTATTACCCATCCTTAGATTCAAGTTGCATTTGAATATGGACAGGGATGAGCTTTATTTTACTTGAATGGGTACTCTGTTCTGGAACAGTGGTAGCCTGTGTGATATAAATCCATCTCTTCAGAACATTCAGTTTAGATACCTGGACTGAGTATTTCTGATGTCATTTGACTTGCTGAGGTTCAGTAGGTCCATCTGTATTTGGTTGTAGGATGCCTTGTATGCCAGACAAGTCACCTCTAAGCACTCTGTAGGCTACTGAGTATAGTGCTAAATCTTTGAGGTGGCCCATGCAAGACCTATTGTTTAGGACTTGTATCCTTTTAGTTAGGTATCTCTGTGGGTATTCCAATTATTGCATGGCTCTGGACAGATTCTTGCCAAAGTGGGCATTATACTAAATGATTGACCTAATGAGGGCTTTGTAAAGTGGGGCAGTAGCATCTCTAGACCTAGTCACAATCAATTTGTTTATAAGCTATGCAATACAGAAAGACTTTCTTATGGCTCTGGGCACAAGTTGGTTAGGTCACTGTACACACAAGTTCCCAAATGCCAAACAACTGGGTCACTTCTCAGGGTTCATTGTCAATTTGGCAGTTCCCTGGAGCAGATGACTTCCCAAAGGATACGATAATGTATTTTTTGGCGTTTAGTTTCAGTTCTTGATTCTGGCACCAGTTATTGTTTGGGACAAACCTTCCTGCATAATGGTTAAGTCATTTGGGGTTTCATTAACTGCTCCTAGGTTGCAGTCATCTCAAACTTAGTTGGCCAAAGCCCTTTGGTATTTACTTTTACTTTTTTTTTTTACCTTCATCCATTGCTTTGGTGACAAGAGTAAAGCTTAAAATTTGCCCGCAATTCTGAGCCTTTCACATTTTTTCCCAATTCTTGCCCTAAGAGGTTGAGAGATCAGAGCATATGTTTGACTGTCCCTGATTGTGCCATATTTTTGGTCTGTTCCTCATATGTGCGCTTTTTTGGCAAATTTATGAGGACTGCAAAACTTAAATAATGATAGACACTTGAGTTTCAGACAAACACTGAGCCATTTACTAAACAAACAATACTGTCTCGCAATGAAAACAGACTTAGCATGAGAAATAAACTTTTCTGCCCTTGAAAATCACATTCATTGAAACGGCATGAAAACCCACATTCATTTTGCATCTGGCCAGTGGAGGACTAAGCTTACCTCTGGGCTATTTTCAAACCATAGGCTCTTTACACATTTTAGGGCCATGCATATATGTATGCATTCTTTGATTCACCTTCCTGATTGTAGTAACCTGATTGTATTAAATTATATTCCTTGTATAATACAGCACCACTTGTTAGAATGTGTTTTAAATTTGTAGTTTTGAACAGTTTTCTAGTAAGCAATGAAACAAAATGTATGCATCAATAATGGCAAAACTACCCATTTTAGAAAATTTCAACCATAAAAGGTCACTCAACCGTCTGTCATTACAACCCACCAATATCAGTAAATATGCAAAATCTCTGCAGAAGTAAGTCATCTAAATAATTCCACATTAAAGGCATGTGTAACTAATGAAGAAGTTGCTGCTTGCAAACAACTTTATATTTCATTGTTTCATCTGCAAACAAAGTGCCTGTTGCCCTTGAAGAACAAATTGCCTGTTACATTAAAAAATGATAAGCTAGTAATATTGCAATAGGGAATGGATGGCAAACCGATAACAGGTCCAGAGGAGGGCATTCACAGGACTGCAGCATCCATTCCATATAAAGTACAACACATTGGTTGGGAGGGTGGCCTGATGGTTAAGTTGTTTGCCTTACAAACACAAGGTGCAGGGTTCAAGTCTCACAAAGGATGATTGTCTAGGCTTAAAATGGCTTGCAAGGGCAGTTAGCCTAGTACTAATCTATATATATATTTGGTTGGGAGGGTGGCCTAATGGTTAAGGTGTTTGCCTTGCAAACACAAGGTGCAGGGTTTGAGTCTCTCAAGGGACAACTGGCTAGGCTTAAAATGGCTCGCACGGGCAGTTAGCTTAGTACTAATCTATGAACCTATGAACATGTTGTGCTACGTAAAGTATCAGCAATCCATCTGCATACTGTGGCAGTAGAACCCACAGCCTTCTGCATCAAAAACAAGTATACAACCTGTTGTGCTACTAACAATGCCAGCAGATGTGGCATAAGCAGCACTAAACTTCTCTTCTCCTGAAGCTCTCAGCTCCTTGTAAAATACTCATTCAACTCCTTGAATCACAAGTGGTGGTATAGGTCGAGAATTCAGGCTCTTGTTTCTTGTACCTAAGGTACAGGGTTTGAGCCTGAGTAACACTAACCACCAAGTATACCTAACTGAAGCATCACACACACACACACACACACACACACACACACACACACACAATCCCCCCCACGCATGCACACACAATCCCTCCGTCCCCCTCTCCCCAGGAGAGCAGCATATAAAACAATCCACACACAATTCCTCCCCCCAGCAAAGCAGCATATAAAACAATCCACACACAATCCCTTCCCGCAGCAGAGCAGCATATAAAACAATCCACACACACAAAATCCCCCCAACAGCATATATCAGCGGAAACAAAACAAATTCCCCAGGAAAAAATGGAATACTTCAAATCACAATAACTTTGGACTTCATATGTGTAAGACCCCATTTTCAGACATTCTAAATACTTTTCCCACAAGGACAATTCAATCAAAATCAAAATATTCTCTACCATTCTTTCCTGCTGGATTCAGTACTGCCCTGAATAAAACAAAACAAAAGAGAATCACATGGTAATTTTAAACTAAACAAACTATGAAGCCCTGCAAACTACAATACAGTCGTGCAACCTGTTTAGATGCATTACAGATTCCATTTGCAACCATTATTGCAGTAAGGCAGTGGTACTCTCTGATCATGGATTGTACAATATTCATTTGTGTATATGCAGTACACTTTTCCTTACAACTTCAGTCCCAAAAGCTTTACTGTGTAGTATACCCACTTACCCCATGCGTATCCTTGATGAAGTAGCTACCATTTGAACCTTGATAGATACATTCAGGAAAGATACCCTTGTCAATGGTATGCTCAGCCTTGCATATAATCTTGCTGATCTCGGGGTCCTTAGGAAAATTGTTGCAGCTGAGGTGACCTGAATCCTAACCCCTTTTTGCCAATTATCCAACAGTGGTTGCCGTTCACAGTTCAGCCCAGGAGAACTGGGTGGGGATGGAGGTAGGCATGTCACAGCACATAAAAACCACAGCATTGGACTAGCTAAGTTACTGGTGGGATGGTCCACTTGGTCCCTGACAGGAGACACTAACTGGCTTGTCTCAGTCATATCATGTTATAATAGCCAACAACCTAGGGATCGTATGTCAGCAGAAACACGATCCCAGCATATATTTTATTTTATTATTTATTTTACATTTGTTGACCGGGATAGTCCGACTGGATACATGTCCATTTTCAGTGGAGGCCCGGGGAGAAAAGCTCCAACATAGATACATTAGAAAAATGTTACATATAGTAAAATATTTATGAGAAAAGAAATTTTACAGACTTGTTCAAGCATCCTAGATATAGCTATAACAAATACAGAAATTCTATTACAGACTTGTTCAAACATGCTAGATTAAGATACGACAAATACATATTATGAGATTCGTTTCTATCCATAGATCGTATTGGGGTTACAGGCCCCATACCTCAGGTAAACATTTACAAAATGATATAAAGGCGTCTATTTATAGTCAGATTCAGTCAAAAAAGTATAGAGTTAGATCATTTCCATAATTAAAAGGTTTAGTTTCTCTACTAGGGTGAGCCAGAGGATATTTGTACCCTAGTTTAAAGGAATGAGCTAATCAAGGCTGGAGCATGGACAAAGCCAATGTGATTTGAAATGAAATTTTATACTCTTTTTGAATTGGGCTAAGGAGGTAGTAAGAGTAAGGTTGGGAGGGAAGGAGTTCCATATTTTACCTATGGGATTAGCGAACAGAGAATCACCACCTGAATTATAGGATTTGATTGTTTGGACAAGCAGTCTATCTTCTCCTTTCTACTCTGCATGCCTTCTGTCTTCCTTTTCTCTTCCCCTTACTTCTCTACCTACTATTCTGCAGTGCATCCACTTTTATTTTCACCACTTTCTATTCCCACCTTTTTATTCTCCTTACCCTCACTCCTTTCTATATTAATCCTTTCAGTATTTTTCCAACTTGTTAATTGAGAATTGAACTGTATGGAGTGTTTATAGTAACTAACTCTTGTAGTAGTTTTTTTTATATATAAGAGTGTTATCTTTTATTTTTAATGTTTGCTTGCAAACTCTATTACTAACTCTTAGATTTTCATTATATTGAGTACTGCGATTACATTTTTGTATGACAATTTTTGTTTGTATGTAAATTTTTTCATCTCTGAATGTATCTCACTCTGTGGAGCTTTTCTCCCCGGGCCTCTACTGAAAATGGAAATTTCTCCAGCTAGACTAGCCCGGTCAACAAATGTAAAATAAAATAAATAAAATAAACAAAACATCGTAAACAAAACAAAATCCCTCCCTACCTGCAAGAATGTCAGGGGAGAGTAGGAGGCAAGCAGACAACAGCTGCAAGAATGTTGGGAAAAAAGCTTACTAGCAGGAGGCATTTTGTGCTTCCAATCTGTATGGGTCAGGCAATGGTCCGCCAATGGAAGTTTATTAAAATTTTGCACTTTCAGTTTTGGTGCGAAGCATGCATGTATGGGTCTTCCTTAAAACACGCCACCATAGAGTTTGATTGCTAGAGAAGACAAGATAGTCTTGGAAAAGTGGAGGGGTGCTCCCTCCCCTTCGCTCTATGTTTCCAGCACCCTTGAGTGGGGAGTCTTACTGTGGCTCTGGAGAGAAAGGGTGAAACCAGCCCCAGACTGACTGATCTCTGTGTGCTCTTAAGGGAAACTGTACTTTACTGTGTGTATACTTGTTATCCCTCTCAATGTGTACGGCCATCACTGGGGTTAGTGGTAAGGACTGAGGCTCCCTGATTACTGGGCCAGTGCACGGGCGTCGCATATTAATTGTTTGGCAGTGGTGGGATATACACACTACATATTAATTGGTTTGCATTAGCTTGCAGTGGTGTGGATAGTGAATTCCTGTAGCTTGTGTACAGTGATCACTGAAGGTGTTTTTTACTCAAAATCAGCCACGCAGTGAATATTCAAAGTTCAGATCACAATTGTTTTATTTCTTTTGTTAGCTTAGTTAGTCAGGGAGAGCAGGCAAGCATGTCAGCAGAGGAGTATGGCAAGCTGACAAGGAGCCAGTTGGCTGAGATGTCCCAGGCTAAGGGACTGGTGCATGGAAACTTGAATAAGGCAGAAATTATTGCAGCTTTGGTCACAGCTGCATCAGAAAACAGCAGTCAGGAGGATGATCAGACTGGCCGTGGAGATGTACAACACTCAGAGAATGGACAGCTCAACCTTTCTGCAAAGGACTTAAAAATCCATCTGGAGCTAAAGAGACTTGAGCTGAAGGACAGGCATTTGGAAACAGAAGCAGCAGAGAGACTGAGATGTCTACAGGCTGAGGGGAATGAGAAACTGCTACACCTGGAATCTGAGAAGAAGGAGCGCCAGAGGCAGCATGAAAAGGAAATGCTGACTCTTTGCCAAAGTCATGGAGGTAATGGGGAAGGGAGTAACTGGACCCCAGAAGCACAAAAAGGTCAGTAAATTTCTTCCACAGTTTACAGAGGGGGATAATTTTGATAGTTTCATTCTTATGCTTGAGAGGGTATATAAACAGTATGATGTTGACCAAAGGCTCTGGATACGGTTCCCGACCCCCTTACTCCATGGTAAAGCTGTAACTGTGTTGTCTAAACTTTCTGATCGGGATTTTTTTGATTATACTGCTGTTAAGAATTGTCTGTTAGAATTTTTTAGGCTAACACTTGAAACGTATAGGAAAAAGTTTTGTGAGCATAGATGCAAGGCAGATGAAAGTGTGTGTAAATATGTTGCTGAAATGAGCACTTATTTTCATAGGTGGGTGAGTGGATGTCAGGTCCCCACTTTTGAAGGGCTGAAAGACCTTTTGGTGAGGGGAACAAGCCCTTAGCACTTTGCCTGAGGACATGAGGATCTGGTCAGCTGATTGACAATGTGTTACTTCAAATGAGTTGGGGAAGAAGGGAGACCTATACCTATCAAGCAGGGCATCCCTGCACAGGAAAGGGACCCTCAGTACTGCTCATGGGTCTAAAGGAGCCCATGGTGGGCAACCCAGACTGCCCCAACATAATCTGACAGTAGCAGGGGAAGCCACTAGTCCAGATACACATCCAGGACATAGGGTTAAATGTTTTGAATGCAACCGTGGGCCATGTGTCATATAGATGCCCACAGAGGCAAGGTGGGGAACAAAAGGTGAGGAAGCCAGTAAGTGGTAAAGACAAAATGCCAACAGTAGGTTGTCTTGAGACAACAAGGGTACCAAACTATCAGCAGAGGTTATATCCTATCATAGTGAATGGCAAAGAGGCCATTGGTAAGAGAGACACAGCCTCTGACATAACCACTGTGAAGCCTGCAATGGTTACAGAGGAGCACTACTTGCCTGGGCAGTCTACTCCAGTCAGAGCTCTAGGAGGGATCCCATTCCAAATACTTTGGCTAGGGTTCACCTTGACTGGCAGGGTGGAAAAGGAAGCCAACAAGTATGTGTGTTTGAGGATATTCCTGCAGATGTCCTGAAAGGGAATGATTTTGATAAGGCAGTACCATGTATTTGTGCAGTTGCATGCAGTCAGGCTTAGAGAAAGCATGTGGGTCTGGTACCATGGGAGAGACCCAGACAGATCGCACACTTGCAGCCAGGACTGGTGAGGTGGTTACTTCAGGGAGGGAGCTACACTGTAGCAGTGAGACTGAAGGTGAGCCACAGCTGCTTGTGGGTACTGATGTTCCCTTGGACAGAGTGACTGCAAGGGCAGAGGTGAGTAGTAGAACCCAGGCTGACAGTGAGCCACCACTGTCAGAGGAGACCAGACTTCCTGTGGAAGGGGAGCTGGGAAGGGTTACAAAGAGGGAGTTGAGACAAGCTGAGCTCTCAGACCCTACATTGCAAGGCCTGAGGCAGGTAGCTAGTGAGGCACCTGATTCTTAAGGGAAGGGGGATTCTGTATACTGGGACAAAGGGTTATTGTATAGAGAGTGGACCCCTGAGCGAGGGCTAGAAGGTGAGAGAATACAGCAGTTGGTAGTGCCTAGAGTCTACCATCTGGTGTTTCTAGCCATAGCCCATGATATTCCCTTTGCAGGTCCTATGGGCATAAAACATACTAAGAGACACATTATGCAGAATTTCTATTGGCCTGGAATTTCCAGAGATGTAACAGGGTACTGCAGGACCTTTGAGCAGTGACAAAAGGTAGGCAAGGCAGGAGACAAGGTGAGAGCTCCTTTGATGCCTTTGCCTGTGATTGAGGAGCCATTTCAGAGGGTAGATATGGATATTGTGGGGCCTCTGAGTACCCCAAGTTCCACAGGGGAAAAAGTATATCATAGCGGTAGTAGATTATGCTACAAGATACCCTGAGGTAGTGGCTTTGCCCTCCATTGAGGCGGAAAAGGTGGCAAATGCTTTGTTAGAGATTTTCAGCAGGGTAGGTTTCCCAAAAGAAATACTGACTGACAGAGGTGCCAATTTCATGTCAGACCTGCTGGCTTGTCTGTGGAAGTACTGTAGGTGAACCACCTGAAGACCACCCCCTACCATCCCTAGACTAATGGTCTTGTTGAGAGGTTAAGTCCAGGGTACGGACATTTGCAGACCAGTTTAAGATGGAGTGGGACAAATATTTGCCCCATCTGTTGTTTGCTTACAGAGAGGTTCCCCAGGAATCCACAGCTTTTTCACCCTTTGAGTTGCTGTATAGGCATAGGGTCAGGGGACCTCTAGATTTAATTCTTCATAAGTGGGAAGATGAGTGTGAATCTCACAAGGAGTCTGTTGTGGCATATGTCCTAAACCTCAGGACAAAGCTCAGGGAACGCATGGACTTGGCCCAGAAGAACCTGGCAGAAGTCCAACAACAGAAAAAGGTATGTTATGACAGGAATGCTCAAGCTAGAGAGTATGCTGTAGGGCAGCAGGTAATGGTTCTCATTCCTGTCAGACACAACAAGTTTCAAGCAGCTTGGGAGGGACCCTACAAGGTGGTAAGAAAGGTTAATGATGTTAACTACATGGTGGAACTGCTAGGGAAGAGGGAGGGGCACAAATTGTACCATGTTAACATGATGAAACCTTAACATGATAGGGAGGCCCTTGTGCTGAGTATTTCCAGAGATTGCATGAGGAGTCTAAGGGAGATCTGGTGACTGATCTCCTCAGTGAGGCTCGGACTGACACCTCAGTGGAAGGGGTGGCAGTGTCCCAGCAGCTATTTCCTACCCAGGTTCGAGAAATTCGAGCAGTGTTACAGGAGTTTGGGGACATGTTCACTGTGAAACCAGGGTGCACCCACCTGGTGCAGCAGTAGGCTGATACAGGACCCCAAAGGCCTATTAGACAGGCCCCTTATAGGGTGCCTGAGAGAGTCAAACAGACTCTGAGGGAGGAGATACAGGAGATGTTGGAACTAAGAGTAATTCAAGAGTCCAACAGTTCCTGGGCCTCCCCAGTGGTGCTGGTGCCAAAGAAGGATGGTAGCACCAGGTTCTGTGTGGACTACAGGAAATTAAATAGTCACAGAGAGTCAGATGTTTACCCCATGCCTAGGACAGATGAGGCCCTAGAGCAGCTGTGTGGGACTAAGTATCTTACCACCATTGATTTTACCAAGTGTTACTGACAGGTGCCCTTGACTCCCAGTGCTAGAGAGAGGTCAGCCTTTGAGACTCTTTTTGGCTTGTACAAGTTCACAAAGATGCTGGCTCTTTTTGGCTTGTACGAGTTCACAAAGATGCTGACTCTTTGGCTTGTACGAGTTCACAAAGATGCCTTTTGGGATGAAAAATGCCCCAGCAACTTTCCCGAGGCTGGTAGAGCATATCCTAGCAGGAGCAGGAGGGTTTGCCCTTGCCTACCTAGATGATATTGCCATCTGCAGCCACTCCTGACAAAAGCACCTTTAGCATGTCAGGGAGGTGATGGGGAGACTACAGAGGGCAGGGTTGACCATTAAGTCCAGCAAATGTCAGGTGGGTATGGCAGATGTCTCTTACCTGGGACATAGAGTGGGGAGTGGTAAGATCAGGCCAGAACCTGCCAAAGTGGATGTCATTCAGGCATGGCCTGCACCTGTTACCAAAAAGCAGATGAAGGCATTCTTAGGGACAGCAGGGTACTACAGAAAGTTTGTTCCCAGTTATAGTCCCATAGCTGCTCCCCTCACAGACCTGACAAGGAAAAACAGGCCAGATAAGGTAGTGTGGACCACAGCATGTGAGCAGGCATTCCAGAAGCTTAAAGAAGCTTTGGGAGGACCCTCTGTATTAGCCAGTCCAGATTACAGCAAAGAATTTGTTGTGCAGGTGGATGCTTCAAACCATTGGGTGGGAGCTGTACTTAGCCAGATTTCTTCAGAGGGACAAGAGCACCCAGTGGTTTACCTCAGTCATAGGCTTCAATCCAGGGTGGAATGCTATGCAGCTGTAGAAAAGGAATAATAATAGAAAGATGTAGCAAGACACCCACAAGACAAATGCTTCGTTGTAATATTAAGGAGACGTTCTGAGAATAATGCATTGGCCAAACATGTCATTCGACATGATGACAGTCATCATTTTCTTTTTAGGGCCCTCGAGGTCATAACACCTAGCATTAGGGAAGGAGATATCAGAAATCACACTGAGTTTAGAGAGACCAATTGGATTATTATTCTTAGAGCTGACAGGGGCAGTGGATTGAATGAGCGGGCTTCCATAAAACCCCTCTTAAAAAAAACGGAGAATACAGAGATGAAATATATTTTTTATTATTTATGTGTTGTCTTGTTTTGTTTGAATGTTTCTTAAAGTAGGATGTTATATATTATAACATTTTTATACTTTTTTACATGTAAATATAGTTTTATATGTATACTTGTTGGTTTAACATGTATACTACTTTAAGAGTTCATTCTATTAATTTCAGGCTTTATCCTGTGATTGGACCACTAGGATTTGTATTCCTATAAAAGAACTTCTTTTTAATGTTGTATTATAAGGTCTGAAGAAGCTCATTAGCAAAAGCGCTTACCGTGTTTATTTGAAGTAATAAAAGGTTTATGCTTTTATATTTATTGGAACAGCCCGGTTGCTTCGTTGTTATATTTGTTATATTATTTGTAGAAAAGGAATGTCTAGCCATAGTGTGGGCACTGCAGAAACTTCAGCCGTATCTTTATGGAAGAAAATTCACTGTAGTTACAGATCACAATGCCCTAACATGGTTACACCTAGCCAGCCAGCAAAATGCCAAGTTGCTAAGATGGAGCCTAAGGTTGCAAGCATATGATATGTCAGTACAGCACCACAGTGGGGTTAGCAATGCCAAAGCAGATGGGCTCTCAAGACAGGGAATGGGGTAAGGTATACTCAGATAGACCTAACCCTCACAAACAATGTTTCTCAAGGGTCATTTGAAAAACTAGCTTGAGTTCTCCAGGGGGGGGCGGTGGAAGATATGTGAAGGCTGCCAGCCTAGCTAGATATAATTTTGTAGATAATTCTATGTCATTGTAAATATGAATATAATCCACAGGCTTGTCCTCTTAAAATGTAAAGAAAACTGTGTTAAATGTTGAACTTCAAAAATGCAACCACAGTGCACTCTGCTGGAAGAAAGCTGATAAGTCAAGCACTGTATGACTGTTTGATCTCGGAGACAAGATGTTTAGGCTAAGACATTCCTTTTATTGTTTTGAGACCAGAGTTAATTGCTAGATTTTACATATATAAGATCTTTTATTGCCATGGCCTCCTGCAGGTGCACATTACAAAAAGAAATGTAAATTCTGAGTTTCTGTTAGCCTGGGAAACCAGAGAAGTGTCAAGAATGATGTAATGTGCAGCAGTACTGTGTTATCAATTTAAGGACAAAAGGACAGCATTTTGCATTTGTCTTCAGAACTGACCACTCACCAGCACTTGCTTTGCTCTGTTTGTATGTAAGTAGGATCTTAGACTTTACTGTTTCTCTTAAGGAATAGATGGAAAATAGTAGGTTTAGACTAGCTGTTTTCTATATTTATGTCGGACTATTCTACAGTATTATTTTAAGCATTTTTCTGTGATCTCTGAACTCTTGACTAGCACTATGTTGAATTGAGAAGTTTTGTATTGTGCTTTTATTATGTATTATTAAATATTTTTAAACCTTTCAACGTGGCTGTTTTGTATAGAGATAATTTAAGCTCTAGAGTACTTGCATGTATTTAGTGATACTGTACTAAGCCACTCCAATAGTCTTGCTGTTCAGTCACACTTACTATTTGGATATTAGTAATATTACACAGTGAAATTGGTCACCCTTTGGGAATGGCCTTAGAATAGCTGATAAGCAAGGGACCTGGTGGCAGTGATTTCTACCTTATAGTCTAGAGAGAAGGGGCCATAGCTGGAGAACCTGTGCCAGCCTTCCCCAGGAGTGTATGTGTTTGTATATAACTTATATCTCAAAGTGTGTGTGTGTGTGTGTGTGTGTGTGTGTGTGTGTGTGTGTGTGTGTGTGTGTGTGTGTGTGTGTGTGTGTGTGTGTGTCAGCTACTTGGGCAGGAACACGAAACACTGGTTGGGCAGAGAGAGTGCTAGGAGGACTTGGCTTGGGACCCTGGCTAAGGACCCCACTCTATAGCTGTGCCAGTGGGGAGTCTCATTGCGGATCTGGAGAGAAAGGGAGAAACCATCCCCAGACTGACTGTGATATCTGTGTGCTCTTTAGGGAAATTGTACTTTACTGTGTGTGTACTTGTTATTCCTCCCAATGTGGATGCCCCTCACTGGTGCTAGTGGTGAGGATTGCGGCTCCTTGATTACTGGGCCAGGGCATGGCCGTCACAGTGTTTAAAAAGGTTTAATGAGGTACTCTGCTTGATATGGAGAGGGAGTCTGTTCCACAGAAGGGGGAGTCACTGGGACACATGTCTGTCCTGCCAACAAGTCCTATTGATGTCACAGACCAGGTTGAGGTCACACGTGCGGGGTACTCGAGTGGAGCTTGACTTTCGGATATGCATCAATCCCATCAAGGCAGGGTCTGAGACTGCTTTGTAAGTCAGACAGAGGTCACTTCTGAGGAGTCTCTATGAGTTTAAGTAGAGGGACAGGGCTTTTAGCCTATCTGTGTAGGGTAGATGTTTGAGGCCCTAGATTCACTTGGTGAGGAACCTCTGTGGTCCCTAGAGCTGCTTCATGTACATTATAAGGTACATGCTGAAAGGGGTGTTATACTCAATAATGGGTCATATAAGGGAAGAATACAGGGATGTTATGACCTTCTTGTCACTGGATGAGATACCCTTCCTAATGAGGTGGGCCATGTAGAAAGATTTCCATACAAAGGAGGCAATATGGTGGTCAGAAGTGAGTTTGCTATCAACCTGTGTGCCCAAGTCCCTCATAACTGATTGTGTGCTTAGGACCTTGTTATTAACATGATAGTGTGGGGGATGTCACTCTCCACAAAGGGGTGATGATGCATTTATTGGCATTCAGTTTGAGGCCATGTTTCTGGCACCAGTCATTTGTTTGGGTGAGACCCTCATGGAGATGTGCATATCGCTAGGGGAATTGATGACAGTGCCTAGCTTGCAGTCATCTGCAAACCTGGTCAGCCATAGCCCACTGGTTTTGGCCTGCCCCTCAAAAAAGTATATCCCAAACAACAGAGGCCCTAAGACCGATTCCCAACTCATTATGGGTCTACTGCTTGAGGTGGCTTCCCCTATTTTGACTAGGTAGGTTCTATCAGTCAGTCAGTTTGCTACCCATCTGATAACATACAGATTGATGCCTAGTTGAGAGAGTTTATCTATTATACCCAAGTGGGGAATAGGCTTTGCCTAGGTCACGGTAGGTGGTTTGCACCATCTTTCCCTTGTCCATGGCTTTGGTGACTGTCTCAAAGTCGTCGACCAAATTTAACAGGCATGACCTCCCCTTGACAAAACCAAACTGTGTGAGATCAAGTGTCTGGAGGTTGCCAATGTCCTTTTTAATGAGGTACATGATAATCAGCTCCATAGCCTTGCAGATCAAGCTAGATAGGCTGATGGGTCTATAATTTCATGGATCAGTGGACGCTCCACCTGTGTGCAAAGGGATGACAGTGGTTGTCCTCCACTCAGCTGGGATGAAGCCTGAACTCAGGGTTTGGTTGAACAGGGTGCCTAATGGTGCTGCAGGTTCCTGCCTGAGTTCATGTAGGATGTAGCCTGGGATGTTATCAGGTCCCATGGAGGCTGTATTTTTTTGCCTTTGAGAGGTCAGTGATGACTTGCTCCCTATAGATAAAGGGAGAGGGCAGATGCTGGGGATGTCCTGATTTACTGATGGGTGGGCACAGGGGAGAAGTCTTCACTGAGCCTGTCTGCCAGCAGGTTGGCTATATCTATGGAGTGTGTATATGTGGTTTCCTTGACCACCAATTCTGAGCAGATCCGATACGCGAAGAAGGCCTTATAACTGTCTTTAGTAGATGTGGCCAGTTTGGACTCAAAGTTTGCTTTGGATGATTTCACTAGTGCTTTTATTTGCTTGTTGAGACTAAGGTGAGATTGCTTCCAATTAGGCATCTGCTCCTTCTTGGTCCTGGACAGTAATTTTTTTCCTTTTATTATAGAGTTTATTTATTGCAGATGACCACCAGACAGGTTTACTCTTCCTTGAGAAGGAGGATTTTGTCCTGTTAGGTATTTCTGATTCCATGCAGCCATATAAATACTCGTATAGTACTTTGATGTAGGTTTGGACATTTGTGCCAGTTCCTGTGGAGGGGGAAGGGCTGTGAAGCTATTTATACCTTCCCTTAGGATGTTGTAATGAACTTTGGAGAAATTATTTTGTTTGACTCTAGTGGGGGGGTGGTGGCTTTGAAAGTGACCTCTTTGTGGTCAGATTTTACCAGGAAGGATGACACTGTAGGGATGCTGCAGTGGTTATTCATGTTGGTTAATACCACGTCCAAGACATTATCACCTCTTGTGGGCGTGTCGATCAGCTGGTCCAAGGCATTTGCCTTGACAAAATCAAGGAATCTTTTGGCATTTGTGTTTTGGCATGAGCAGTTCTTCCAGTCTAGGGATGGATAGTTAAAGACGCCCAGGATCAGGGTAAAGGGTTAAATCTTAATAGATTCGAAGAGGTCCAGACAGGTGGAGTGGGCATCTTGAGTCAAAGTTGGGGGCCTGTAGTTAGCTATGATTTGAATAGGGTTCATGTCAATATTTAACTGCACCTGGAGTGTCTCCTGTCTGTCATACTGTTTGACCAGCCTGGAGGTATGCACGTCTTTTAATATATATTGAAACTCCACCTCCTTTTGCTTTGCTGCTCACGGTTTGGGGTCTGAATGTATGATAGGATGAGAAACCTAGTATGGCTGGGTTGCTCTCCGGAGCTTAGAACCAGGTTTCTGTAACGGCACAAATGTCAGCATCTTTCCAGGGTTAAGACTGCAATCCAAATTGTAGCTTGCTACAGATCCCCCACCATGCCCCAGGATTCCCACTCCTCTTTTCTTGATGTACTGGAAAATATTAGGGCTCAACCAAACACACTAATAATGGGCGACTTCAACTACCCCACCATTAACTGGGAAAACTACTCGTGTACCAACTCCTTAGCTCAACGCTTTCTGGAATTCATAAACTCCAATGCCCTGAATCAACTTATCCACACCCCCACCAGGGGCAACAATATCCTAGACCTAGTCATTACCAACATGAGTGACCAGTGTTCCACACCTGAAGTCAACTCCTCATTGGTCCGATCCGACCATAAGCTAATCACCCTTGATATTCACATCCTGCCCCCACCCCCCATTAAGGAAACCATGGTAAAAAAATTCTCCAAAGCCAACTTCATGCTTCTTAAGACAGAAGTGGTGAACGTCATGACACCCATGCAGATGGACAATACAGTTACAACTGCTGAATCCTACACAAATGCACTCTATAAGCACTTACACGAGTGCATGGATCATGCTATCCCAAACAGAACCAAGACGCTATCCTCCAAAAAAAGGAAGACAATCTGGTGGTCCCCTGCCATAAAAAAAACTGTACAACAAAAGGAAGAAACTGTTGCCAAAGAGAGTAAAATCCCATGAGTGGAGGAGCTCCCTGGTCAGCATCAGTAATAAGATTTGATCCCTTATAAGATCCTCCAAAGCTAGCTACAAAAACAAAATCACCACTAATTCTAAGGACAACCATAAAACATTCTATAGCTATGTCAAGAATCTTAATGGCAACACGCAGATCTGCTCTGAGCTACAGCACAACGGCACGAAAATTACTGAACCAACTGATATTGCCAACATCCTGGCAGATAGGTTCAGTGCTAACTTTACCCTCCCCACCCCCTAAAAGGCCCATATCTATACAGGAAGAATGCATAGTCCCTGTAATCACAACTACACAGGTAAAAGCTGCACTCTCTAAAGCCAAAAATACAGCATCCATGGGACCGGACAACATCCCAGGCTGCATTTTACATGAACTTCAGGACGAACTGGCTCCCCACCTAAGCACCATATTCAATAATAGCCTCGCATCAGGCTTTGTGCCCACTGAATGGTGAACAGCAACAGTTATCCCACTCCACAAAGGGGGAGCCACCACTGATTGTGGGAACTATCGTCCTATTAGCCTGACGAGCGTGGTCTGCAAGGCCATGGAACGTATCATCTTGGAATTCATAAACAAAGACATTGGTAACCTCCAAACTCTGGATCCCACCCAGTTTGGGTTTGTGAAAGGCAGATCATGCCTCCTGAAACTGATCGACTTCTTTGAGGCAGTGACCAAAGCCGTAGATGAGGGTAAGGTGGTTCACACAGCCTATCTTGACCTTGCCAAGGCTTTCAACACCATCCTCCATTCTGGAATTATAGCTAAACTCACTAAACTAGGCATAAATCCCTACATCAAAAGATGGGTTGCCAACTGGCTCACTGACAGAACCCACACTAAAAGTTGCAGACTTCAAATCTGACCTCAAACCAGTGACAAGTGGAGTACCACAGGGTTCAGTCCTGGGACCTCTCCTGTTTGGTATCTACTTCTCTGAAGTACAGGCTAACACAGAAGGCCTCTGGCTAACAAAGTTCGCAGATGACTGCAAACTAGGAGCCATAGTCATGTCCCCAAATGATGTGGACATCCTACAGAAGGGCCTCACTGAGACAGATGCCTGGTGTCAGAACCATGGCCTCAAGCTCAATGCCAAAAAGTGCAGTGTCATCCCGTTTGGTAAAAACTCTGTACCATGAACTACCACATAGGCAGCAATCTACTTAACACCAAATGTGTGATAAGAGACCTTGGGACCCAGGTGGACAGTAGTCTCGCCTTTGATAGTCAGGAAGTCCTTCTACGTGGCACACATCATCATAAAAGGGTTCTCATCCAGGAAAAAAGAGGTCATTGTTCCCTTCTACTCGACACTCATTAGACCCATTATAGAGTACAACTCCCCTTTTGGAATGTACCTCATAAGACATCTGCAGCAGCTGGAAAGGCCACAGAAGTACCTCACAAAGAGGATTACTGGTCTCAAAGAAATGCCTTACAGTGACCATCTCAAAAAACTCCAGCTTTACTCCATAGCATATTGCCTACTTCAAGGTGATCTCTGCCTAACATATAAAGCTATGTCAAATCCAGAGCTGTTGGACATGCTACACCTAAAGAAATCCCAATACCTCTGAGCTACATGCTCTAGGGACCTAAACCTCGTCACCACAATAAACAGGACATGCTGGAGGGATAGATTCCTGTCCCAGAGACTTCCCATACTCTGGAACAGGCTACCCATCTATGTCAAGCAAAGTTCTTCATTAGCACTCTTCAAGAAAAATCTTGATGAGTGGATGGGAAATAGGAAATAATTAATAGTAGGAAAATACACCCCGGGGATCACTTCTGTGTCTCTGCTCGACAGTGGCACAGGAAAATAACTTTCTTGGGTGGCGTAAGCTAGGGAACCTTGTTGGCTAGGCTAACATAGACCATTGGGCCGATAACCTAGTACCTACCTATGAACCTATGAACCTAAGAATGCTTGCAATGAGTGGAATTTCGTGTTTAGACTCCCAGCATTTAGCAGCATGACCTTTAATTTGCGTTTTGATGAAATTTTCATGTTGGTAGTTTTGACCTTATGGCATTCCCTAAAAAAGGCAGTATAACGGAGGCAAGAGCCTTTGCCAGAAGCCTGACACCCAAGGGAGACAAATGCAGGCCATCTCTGGCAAACCATCGTGGTCTGTTGATCATGATGTCCCAGGGTGTCAAGTACTGGATCCCTTTGGAAAGACACCAGAAACTAAGCCAATTGTTAAAGTCAATCATTTTCTATTTGTATTGAGGCATCATTCTCGGTGATGGTAGAATGCTGCTTAAGGCTAGAGACATACCTGTCTGGAACACATTCAGTGAGCTCGATCATGTCTCTCTTCATATAATCCAGGGAGGTACGTCTCAAGTCATTCATGCCAACATGGACTATGACAGAGTCATAACAGTATATGTGGTTGAAAGACTTAAGTGCATGTATGACAGGGCGGATTCTGGCACCTGACAAACAACTAACCTTGATTTTCTCCTTATCCAGCCTGGTGAGAGGTACATCTGTGTGTCTCACAATGGAGTTTCCTGTGACTAATATGTTGGCTTTATGGTTAGGCCTTTGTGGCTGTGAGACACAGGTGTTTGGACTATGTGGTGGGCTGTGGAGTTTACGTGTGTATTTGCCTTGGAGGTCTCTTTTTTTAGGTATGTTTTTGTTGAGGACCTTTGCATATGTGCATGGGTGTTGTATAGGTGTGGGTGGTGTTAAAGGTGTGGTGTTTGGTTGACAACCTTCTAAGTGCCAGATATACTGGCTTGTGAGGGAGAGGGCATAGTTTCTAAGTTCTTAATGTAATTGCATCTCTCAAAAATTGTGTTCCTAGGTGGTAGTAGTAAAAGGTTGTCTGTGTATACAAGGCAGTTGCTACACTGTCTCAGGATGCCCATATCAACCAGACTGGCAAGAGAAACCACAGTAAATTGTCCAACCATATTTGTCAGAATCTGAGGGAGAGAGGCCAGAGAGAGCCAAGGGGGTAAAGGTTGGAAGGTCTAAGATGTGTACTACTATGTGATCACAAAAGTGCTACCAAGGAAATATTTGTAGCTAGAATACCTCTCAATGGGTTAAAAACAGAGCAGTTGTGGTGCGAGACATGCAAACAAGCCCAAAGTAGCTCAAACACTGGCTTTAAATACCACAACATGGAGGACATAGGGACACACATAGATAGTAATCTAGCCTTTGATTATCAGGTGTCTGCAGTGGTGAGGAAATCATTTTATTTTGCATAACTTATAAACAAAGGTATGGCATCTAAGTCCAAGGAAGTAATTGCTCCACTGTATTCGGCATTCATCAGACCTATCATTGAGTACAATGCCCCCTTTGGTATGCACCTAACCAGGCATATCCAACAACTGGAATGTCCACAGAGGTTCCTTACTAAAATAATCAATGTTCCTCACTAAAAGAATACAGAGTGTAAGTAATATGTCTTATGCAGACTGTCTCAAGGCCCTATCCCTGTATTCTGTCTCCTATAGGCTTTTGAGGGGAGACTTATGCCTGGCATAGAAGGAGTTGTCAGACCCCACTCTAATGGGCCTCCTGCATATCCACAAAACAAACAGCACCAGAATTACTCATTCTAAAGACTGAAACCTTGCCTGTGATATAAACAGGACCTGCTGGAGAGATAGGTATGTATCCCAGGGACTACCCTGTCTATGGAACAGGCTCCCCATCCATGTGAAGCAGAGTTACTCCCTAACCCAATTCAAGAGCAACTTGGACAATTGTATGAGAAACCAGAAAGTCATCCCTGGTTTGGCACCTATGTCTCTAATGCAAACAGGTAACCAGGTAACCTGCAAATGGTTCATCTCCCAGTCCCATGCTTACATTTATGAAGGGTATCAGAACTTGTCAAGAGATTTGGGATGCATGGCTAGGCTTAAAAAGGCCCTTATGGTCGTTAGCCTAGTAAACACCTATGAACAACAAATAGAATATTCTAGTAACATAGAAATCTAGCCAATCCTGCTAGCCCCTGCTTCTTTACCAATCAGCTCATGCCAGACAAGATCCAGGCAGCCCTGCTACTCTCACTAGCAGAGAAGATAGGCCCTTACCAACACAAGATGGCTGCCAGAAACACAGAAGGCAAAAACAAACAGCTCTGGATACAGCAAACCTGTATCCAGACTATGCTACTCAATTTAAGGGTTAAGAACACAGAAAAAGTCACAAAAAAGCACAGATTAACCACTTACACACAAAAAAACAGAACCCATAGTATGAAACAATACAGTTAATACAGTAATGAAATGCAGTAAAATTCAGTTAAACAGTAATGAATTGTAGAAAATAGCAATGAACTGCAGTTAAACAGTAATGAAATGCAGCTAATCAGTAAATTGCTTTAATACAGTGCAAATGTGATAAATTAGCTGGAACACAGAAAAAATGACAGGGACATGCAAATACAATAAAATAAGTGAAAATATATGAAAAAGCACTTTGATTGGGCTTGGATCCTTAAGATTTATGTAAAATGTGACAGAGATAATGCACCTCAGTGGAGCCTGGTTAAACAAGTCAAGATTAGTACTAGGTTAACTGACCTTGAGGGCCATTTTAAGCCTAGCCTATTACCCCATGTGAGAATCAAACCCTGCAACTTATGTGTGTAAGGTAACACCTAAGCATTATGCCAACCTCCCATCTAGATGCAATAAATAACTCAATATACCAGACCACCTGATCAGGAAATAAATGTCAATTACAATAAATCCATAAGTGATGTTGTTAGTGATGTACTAGAATGTTAAATAACAAGGAAAACCTTAAATAAAAAAATAAATAAAATATGAAATTTTAATGCAGTGCCAAAGGCTTTGTATTCACTTTTTACATATAAACTTTGAATACAGACAGTTCATGCATCATTACACTATTCCTCAAAGTTGGGGAGACTCAAGCAAGATTGTGAGTTCACAAAAAAAAAGACAACATGATTAGTTAAAAATTAATTTTTTTCTTATAATGTACAACTTTTCTCCAGCTTTGTGATTATGTACTACTTAAACAGATCTAATTTTAACAGAAAATACTGTTAAAACAAAATATGTTAAACATGAGTATTCAAATATTTAAGTTAGCTTAAAGAGATGATGCATTCCCTAAGCAAATGAAATCTTGTCTTCATTTCTTCTAACATACTGAAGGGTAATACCATACAGCTTCCATATATCAGCTAACATTATAAATATGTCAATTATAAAAATAAAGAATAGGGAATTATGATAAATAACATAATTACTACAAGAAACCATGTTTATATATTTAAGAAACATTTATGATAATATGAACAAGTACTTCTAAAAATGGACAACAAATATTAAAAGCAAGTAATTCATCTACACATCTTTGAATGAGAAAAAAGAAAATAATTTTTATTTTATTTTTATTTTTTATTTAACATTTGTTGACTGGGAAAGTCCGACTAGGTTCCACAGATCCTGTTTTCAGCGGAGGCCAGGGGAGAAATGCTCCAGAAGCATGTTTTTAGAATGTGGGAAGAAACCGGAGTACCCGGAGGAAACCCACGCGAACGCAGGGAGAACATGCAAACTCCACACAGAAGGCACCCCAGCCGAGAATCGAACTGGAGAACCTCTTGCTGTGAGGCGACAGCATTAACTGCTGCACCACTGCGCCGCCCATCAATAATAATACATCAAGTGTTCATTTTTCTTTTGAATTTTTGATGCTGACAAGGTCTTCAAACTATCCTTCTCTGCCTGCCTCTTCAAGGAGCTAGAACTCCAGTCCATTTTTTCAGTTTCTTTAATAAGTTATTAGATTTTTAAATGTCTTGGTTTCATCCAAGGAGTTTTGAGATTTTGGATCATTGCTCAAAAATATTCTATTCTAACCAGAAATAAGGCATGAATTTTAATGCCCGCCATTTTAGTTTATGAATGGCATACATGTTTTTAAATTTTTCATCATTTTTGCTGAATAGTCATTGCCAAATCTTATGTGATTGCCCTTATTTAATTGGAGGACTGAACTTTAACAGATCTTAGTGGAACATAATTTGAAGTTGGTGGTTATCTTGGGATCCTTGGGCTGTATGTCATGGGATAAACTTTTATGTTCAATGTCTTAGGTAGTCATGAATTCGGAAAAGAAATCATACTATCTCATAAGTTCATAGGTTCATAGGTGTGTACTAGGCTAATGGCCCTTGGGCCTTTACATGCCTAGCCATAGGATTACCCTGGCATAGCGCCACCTGACCTTAGTTCCCAGTGCCTCTGTCGAGTAGAGGCACTGGTGTCATCCCGAGGGTGAATTTTCTGTTTCCCATCCACTCATCAAGATTTCTCTTGAAGAGGGTCAGCGAGGTGCTCTGCTTGACATGTATGGGAAGCCTGTTCCATAGCATGGGCAGTCTCTGGGTTATGAACCTGTCCCTCCAGCATGTTCTGCTAACTGTGGTAATGAGGCTGAGTTCTCTGGAGCATGCGGTGTGGAGGGATTGGGATTTCTTTAAATGTAGCATTTCTAACAAAGCTGGGTCAGACATAGCTTTGTAAGTCAAGCAGAGATCGCCTCTAAGTAGGCGATATGAGACAGAGAATAGTTGGAGTTTTCTGAGTCTGTCCATATAGGACAAGTCTTTAAGGCTTAGGATACTCTTTGTGAAGTACTTTTGTGGTCTCTCCAGTTGTTGCAGGTGTCTAATGAGGTACATGCCAAATGGGGCATTGTATTCAATGATTGGCTTAATGAGGGAAGAGTTGAGGGAGACAATGACCTCTTTCTTCCTGGATGCAAAACCCTTAGTAATGAGATGTGCCACATAGAAGGACTTTCTGACCACAGTGGCAATGTGGTGATCAAAAGAGAGTTTGCTGTCAACCTGTGTTCCCATTTCTCTTATAACGTCTTCTGTATTCAGTGGACTACCATCAATGTGGTAATTCACGGGAACCGGGTTTTTCCCAAAGGGGATAATGACACATTTTTTGGCATTGAGCTTATAGGTTCATAGGTAGGTACTAGGCTATCTGCCCAAGGGCATTTATAAGCCTAGCCAGAGTGTGTTAGCTTTCTCCACCCCATTGATTAATTAACTGAGCCTCTGTCAAGCAGAGCCAATGAAGTGATCCCAGGGGTGTATTCTCTGTTACCCATCTACTCGTCAAAGCTTCTCTTGAAGAGTGTTAGTGAGGGGCTCTGCCTAATGTAGTTATGAATTTTGTTCCAAAACATGGGGAGTCTCTGTGACTGGAATCTATCCCTCCAGCATGTTCTATTTATTGTTATAGTGAGGTTTAGCTCACTAGAGTGCATGGTTCGCAGTGACTTGGATTTCTTTAGGTGGAGCATGTCCATCAATTCTGAGTTGGACATGGCTTTGTAAGTCAGGCAGAGATCACCTCTGATTAAGCGATATGTCACTGAGTACAGACGGAGTTTTTTCTAACGGGCTGCATAGGACATATGTTTTGAGGCCAGTAATCCTCTTGGTGAGGTGCTTTTGTGGTCTTTCCAGCTGTTGGAAGTGTCTTGTGAGGTACATCCCAAATGGGGCATTGTACTCTACGATGTGTCTGATGAGTGACGAGTAGAGGGGCACTATAACCTCTTTATTTCTAGATGCAAACCCCTTAGTAATTAGACGGGCCACATAGAAGGATTTCCTAACTACTTTGGCAATATGATTGTCAAAGGAGAGATTACTATCTGCCTGGGACCCCAGATCTCTTATTACCTCTTCTGTATTAAGGGGGCTGCCGCCTATGAGGTAATTCGTGGGTGTTTTGTTTTTCCCAAATGGGATGACTATGCATTTTTTGGCATTTAGCTTGAGGCCATGACTTTGACACCAGGTGTCTGTCTCAGTAAGGCCTTTTTCAAGGATGTCCGTGTCAGCAGGAGAGTCAGTTATGGCTCCCAGTTTGCAGTCATCGGTGAACTTGGTTAGCCATAGTCCTCCTATGTTTGCCTGTACTTCTGAGAAATATATGCCGAACAGTAGGGGTCCCAGAACTGAGCCTTGCAGGACATCACTTGTGACTGGTTTAGAGTCGGAACTGGAGCCTGCTATTCTTACTGTGTGAGTTCTGTCTGTAAGCCAGTTGGCAACCCATCTTGTGACATAGGGGTTTATGTTCAGGCTGGTGAGTTTTTCTATAATACCCGAGTGAGGAATGGTGTTCAACACCTTGGCGAGATCAAGGTAGGCTGTGTGAACCACC
Organism: Protopterus annectens; assembly: GCF_019279795.1. Classification (NCBI taxonomy): domain Eukaryota; kingdom Metazoa; phylum Chordata; order Ceratodontiformes; family Protopteridae; genus Protopterus; species Protopterus annectens. The sequence goes on from NC_056733.1 coordinate 1,863,572,946, forward strand.
TTTCCCTCATTTATGGCCTTGGTGACTGTCTTGAAGAAGTCAACCAGGTTTAGTATGCATGATCTGCCCTTAACAAAGCCGAAATGGGTCGGATTAAGTGTTTGGAGGTTCCCAATGTCTTTGTTAATGAGTTCCATGATGATGCGCTCCATAGCCTTGCAGACCAGGCTAGTCAGGCTTATGGGGTGATAGTTACCAGGGTCAGTTGTGGCCCCTCCTTTGTGGAGCGGAATAACCATTGCTGTGCACCATTATATGGGCATGTAGCCTGTGGAGAAGCTGAGGTTGAACAGCGTGTTTAGGTGGGGGGTTAGTTCATTCTGTAGTTCATGCAAGACGCAGCCTGGGACACCATCTGGCCCCATTGATGCTGTGTTTTTGGCTTTTGAAAGGGCTGTTTTCACCTGTGCTTCTGTGATTTCGGGACACTACACTTTTCTGGTATTGTTGTGGGCCCTTTTGAAGGTGAGAGGGAGGTGAAGTTTGCACTGAATCTATCTGCCAGGATGTTGGCAATATCAGTAGGTTCACTATATTTTGTGCTATTTAACACTCGCTCAGAGCATATCTGTGAGTTGCCACTTAGATTCTTGACATAGCTAAAGAAGGCTTTGTGGTTATCTTTCGAATCCTTGGCTATTTTTCTTTCGAAGTTAGCCTTGGATGTTTTTATGAGGGACCTTAGTTTCTTATTGATACTGATCAGGGATGTCTTTTCTTCTTGGGATTTGCTTTTTTTCTGAACTAGTTTCCTTCTTTTGTTGTATAACCTGTTTATGGCAGGGGTCCACCAGACTGGTTTCCTTCTCTTGGGGGAGTGAGTCTTAGTTTTGCTAGGGATCCATACATCCTTGTAGGTGCTCATAGAGTGCAATTGTAAAGGATTCTGCATCTTGGGCAGTGTTATCCTTTAGCGTTGGGGCTGTGAAACTTATCACCTCTGCCTTAAGTAAGGTGAAGTTTGCTTTAGAAAAGTTTTTCACTGTGGTTTCCTTGGTTGGGGGTGGTGGTGGTGGGGTGTGGACACCCAGGGTGATTAGTTTATGGTCTGATCTAACCAGTGACGGGTTGACCTCCGGTACGGAACACCTGTCGCCCATGTTGTTGATGACCAGGTCCAATGTGTTGTAGCCACTGGTAGCGGAGTTTACCAGCTGATCCAGGGCATTTGAGTTGATAAATTCCAGGAAGCGCTGAGCCTGGGAGTTTGCACTCAAGTAGTTTGCTCAGTTAATGGTAGTGTAATTGAAATTGCCCAATATCAGGGTGTTCAGTAGGAACTTCATGTTTTCCAGTGTCTCCAGAAAGGCGAAGTGGTAGTCCTGGGTCATGGAGGGTGATCTGTAGCAGGCCACAATTTGCATTGCAGATTTGCCCGATGTTAGCTGCACATGGATGATCTCAGAGGTATCATGCTGCGCCACTAACCTGGAGGTGTGGGTATCCTTGATGAATATGGATACGCCCCCTCCTTTTGTGTTTTGGTCCGTGTTCTGTGGCTGAAATGTGTGGTATGAGTTACAGCCCAGTAGTGCTGGAGTGCTCTCTGGTGCCTTGAACTAGGTTTCAGTTACTGCACAGATGTCGATGCTCTCCATACTTAGGAGTGCTTCGAGCGCATGCATTTTGAGATTTAAACTGCTGGCATTGAGTAGCATAACCCTCATTTTTTTACTTGTGCTGTTTACGGAGGTGGGTTTGAATTTTGAGCCTTGCGTAAAAAAAGCACTATGGGGGCAGCAAGAGCCTTGGCCAGTATTCGAAAGCCAAGGGGTGACAGGTGCAAGCCATCTCTTGTGAAGCAACGCGACTTGTCGAGCATGTCATCCCAGGCTGACAGACACTGGGTCCCCTTTGAATGACACCAGAAGCTTAGCCAATTGTTGAAATTGATCATTTTTTCTTTATACTGAGGTATCATTCTTGGTGAGGGCAGGATGCTACTCAGGGTCAGGGTCATACCCACCTGGTCTACATGATCAGAGAGCTCCTCCATGTCTCTTTTCATGTAGTCCAGGGAGGTACGTCTCAGGTCATTCACACCAACATGAACAATGACAGAGTCATATTTATACTTGTTCTGGAGTGACCTGAGTGCTTGTGTTATGTGGCGGATTCTGGCTCCCGACAGGCAGCTAACAGTAACCTTCTCCTTGTCCAGCCTAGTGAGTGGGGCGTCAGTGTGCCTGACTATTGAGTCACCTATTACTAGTGTGTTAGGTATGTTATTTTGCCTTAAGGGCTGTGATTGCACGGCACATTGATTTTGTGTTTTATGTGTTGTCTAGTTTGTGACGGGAGGTGCAGGTTTTGTGGGTGTCTGCTTTGGAGCTCTCTGATGCTTTTGCAGGTTTTTATTTAGAGCTTCTGAGTATGATTTAGTGTATTTATGTGTATTTTTTGCCAGTGCTGGTTTAGTAGGTCTGTGTGAGGCTGGAGGTGTGGTGCAAGTGTTAACCTTCTCCTCATGACTGTCTGTTCCAGTCTTGGGTGGAGAGACCTTAGCCTCCAGTTTGGCTGTATAATTGCATCTCTCGCAAATATTAGTGTTTTGTGGTAGGAGGAGATGGCTGCCTGTGTACATGAGGCAGTTGTAACATTGCCTCAGGATACCCAGATTCACCAGCTAATCTGGTGAGTACACCTGAAGTTGCCCTTTGGTCATGCCTGAATAGTAGGGTGAGCTGCTTAGTCGCTTGGTTGGTGAGGGGCAGTCACTGGTCACAGTGAGGCCATTCTGTAGGATGCCAACATCACTTGGGGAGTTAATAATATCTCCCAACTTGCAGTCGTCTGTGAACTTTGTCAACCAGAGTCCCTTCGTGTTGCCTGGACTTCAGAGAAGTAGATACCAAACAGGAGAGGACGTAACTCTGAACCCTGTGGGACTCTACTTGTGACTAATCGGCAGTCTGACTTGGAGTCAGCTATTTTCACACTGTGGGTTCCATCTGTGAGCCAGTTTTCAGCCCACCTAATGATATAGGGTTTGATGCCAAGCTTAATGAGTTTTTCTATGATTCTTAAGTGGGGAATGGCATCAAAAGCCTTGGCCAGATCAAGGTAGGCTATATGAACCACCTTGCCTTCATCCACAGCTCTGGTGACTAACTCAAATAAGTCGACCAAGTTGAGCAGGCATGATCTACCCTTCACAAAACCAAACTGTGTGGGATCCAGAGTTTGGAGATTCCCTATATCCTTGTTTATTAGGTCCATGATGATGCATTCCATAGCTTTGCATATCAGACTAATCAGGCTAATGGGGTGATAGTTCCCAGGGACTGTAGTCACTCCTCCTTTGTGGAGGGGGATGACTGTAGCAGTGCGTCATTCAGCAGGAACAAAGCCTGAGGTAAGGCTGTGATTGAACAGGGCACACAGGTGAGGTGCCAGTTCACTCTGTAGTTCATGTAGAACACAACCAAGGGATATTGTCAGGTCCCATAGAAGCTGCATTTTTGGCCTTGGACAGTGCTGTTTTAACCTGTGCAGCAGTAATACTGGGTACCTGGAAATCTACTGGTATTGCGATTGGTCCTTTGGGGGGGATAAAGTTGGCACTGAATCTGTCGGCCAGTATACTGACAATATCTGTTGCCTCAGTAAAGGAGGTACCATTGTGCAGTAGCTCAGAGCAAATCTGGGTATTGCCGTGGAGATTCTTTACATAACTATAGAAGGCCTTGTGGTTGTCTTTACTATCTGCTGCAATTCTGTTTTCATACCTAGCTTTAGAGGATTTCATGAGGGATCTCAACTTTTTGTTGAGGCAGATAAGGGAGTTTTTCCAGTCTTGGGACTTCACCTTATTCCACATCAGTTTCCTCCTTCTGTTGTAGAGTTTGTTTATGGTAGGGGACCACCAGATTGACTTCCTTTTTTTGAAGGAGAATGTCTTGGTTCTATGGTATGGCAAGATGCATGCATTTGTGTACGTGTACGTACAGTGCATTGGTGTATAATTCTGCAGTCAAGCAACTATTCTCCAGTTGCATGGGTGCCGTGAAGTTAGCCACCTCTGTTTTTAGGATCCCAAAGTTAGCTTTGGAGAAGTTTTTCATGGCAGTTACCTTTGCTGGGGGGGATGTGGATTTCCAAGGTGATTAGTTTGTAGTCAGATCTAACTAAAGAGGAACTGACTATTGGTGTAGAGCAACGGTCGCCCATGTTAGTAATGACCAGGTCAAGGATGTTGCTACCTCTAGTGGGGTTAGGAACAAGCTGGTCTAGGGCATTGGAATTAATGAACTCCAGGAAACGTTAGGCAAGTGTCTTGGTACATGAGTAGTTTACCCAGTTAATGGAGGGGTAGTTGAAGTCACCTAGTAAGAGAGTGTTAGGTTGGATCCTAATATTCTCCAGGGTGCTTAGGAAAGTGGAGTGCGAGTCTTGGGACATGGTTGGGGACCTATAGCAGGCTACAACCTGAATTGCTATCTTACCCAATGTTAGCTGCACCTGAAGTATCTCTGATGCGTTATGTTAGGCTACTAGTCTGGAGGTATTCGCATCCTTTATGAATATGGAAACACCACCGTCTTTTGAGCTTCTGTCTAAGTTCTGGGGCCGCTACTGCCTTGAACCAGGTCTCTGTTACAGCACAAATGTCAATGTTCTCCATTTTAAGGAGTGCCTCGAGCGAGTGCATTTTGAGATTTAGACTTCTAGCGTTGAGCAACATGACCCTCAGATTGCATTTGTTTGTAGCTGTTACGGTGGTAATTTGGTCTTTCGAACACCACCTAAAAAAGGCACTATAGGGGTGGCAAGAGCCTTGGCCAGTATCCAGAAGCCCAGGGGTGACAGATGCAGGCCATCTCTGGCAAAGCATCGAGGTGTGTCACTCATGTCATCCCAGGCAGACAGATACTGGATATCCTTAGAATGACACCAGAAACTTAGACAATTGTTGAAATCAGTCATTTTCTGCTTGTACTGTGGTATCATTCTGGGTGATGGTAGGATGCTGCTCAGGGCTAGGATCATACCTGCCTGGACTACATAATCCAAGAGCTCCTCCATGTCTCTTTTCATGTAGTCTCCTTCAAGTTTATCCTGATCGCAATACATTCTCACATTACTCAGATGCTCTCTATACTCCGATCTCTCTATTCTGTAAATCAGTTTTATCTAGAAGCCAGTTATTTTATTTTATTAGAAATCCAGTTTTTATTTCTTTTTTAAGTAATCTTCCTTCCACGCCATTCAGAACATTCTCAATATATTTTATTTATGAATCTTGTTTTGAGATTATTTTTCTCTACAATTCACTTTATGTATTACAATTTTCTCTTACAGAATAATTTTTGTTATTCCACTTACCTGTCTTAAAAGATAAATATTAAATTGAAAAAAATAAAATACTGAATAACTTTATGATGGAATCTGGAGAGGCATTCTTTGAGTGGCCCACTCTATTTAAAGTATCTTTGACTGAATCTGACAGGAACTTTTACTTCAAACATCTTTTCCCTCGAAATTAAATCAATATAAAAAATTATCAAAAATTACTAAACTACTGCTTTAAGCTATTTAAATTAAATAATTCTGACAAGACTGTGTGAAAACTGCAGAGCAAATCCTAAGTGCTGATCAATTTTTTTTTTCCAAAATCTAAGTACAGGATACTAGGCAACCCCCCCCCCCCCCGCCTCCCAATAAACAGCTGTCTGCCACATCCAACACTTCATAGTCTTTCGCCAAAAGGAAACACATTTAATGGGTTCACTAACTCAAGTACCAGGGATTCCAGGTAGAACCATCCATCCCATTCAAATTTCTCACTAAAAGGGCAATCTGCACATTTAAAGACTAAATGAAAACATTGTACCCAACTACTTAGACACAGAAAAAAAAGATGTACAAATTCACCCTTACATCCTATTAGTAACATTTCCCAACATTAATTCATAACTATTCAACAAACACACTTAAACTTCAGACATGTTTAAAAGGAACTGGTTTCTGTATGTGTGTGCAGCTCACAAATATGAACATAAATATTTCATGTCTCTCTGTCTCTGTCTCTCTCTCTCTCTCTCTCTCTGTCAAGCAAACATTGCAGCCTGGTATGATTTAACTACACTTCTCTACAAATTGCTATAGCTAAACTTTAGTGCAGTACTAGCTGATAGAGTAAAACTCAGCAATTATGTACATCAACTACTGCCCGAGCATTACTATAACCTCCTTTCTAGCACCTGACCACTAATGGCAGACACTTTCTCATACTTGCTCCTAAACTTAAGAACTCTTATATACATACCACCACTAAAACATATATACTATTTTCATTTAAAACAAGCATCAAGTACTACTTAGTTATTCAAGTAGCCTGCACCCCACTTCTCTGCACCCCAGCTATACAAGAACCTCATATAAATTTTCCATCCATGTTGTCTACTATTATGAAAACAATAGTCCCAGATCATAACTTGTCATGCCCACTCAACAAAGCAACTATAAGAATTTAAGTTTAATTTCCACTGTTCTTCTTAGTAACTGCTGTATCCCTTTGACATGTGCCAAAATTAAATTTACTGTATATATTATATAAATATGTACTTTCTTAATCTTTGCATCAAATTTCTTCATATTAGCTAAAAGAGTGTTTCCTAATCTTTGTATAATTTATTCCTTCACTGAGTTTATATTATTATAACAAGGACATGGCTGAAAAATAACACACCTGTGTACCAGTCCACCTACTTAAAAATTTTAAAGATTGAATAAAGACATAATGGTACACTGGCCAGAAATGCCTGTAAAAGTACACAACTAATTCTGCTAAATTTCACTGAATATTGTCTGTGCAGTTTTAAAGTGACTTTATAAAATGCAAAAGTAATAAAAAGTATAGGAATTTTTTCAAAAATGAAGGGCGATCAAGCCATCAATCTCTTCTTGGAACCATTCCCCAGACAGATGTATTGTTGCCAGTCAGATCCTTTGAACATGTGCAGTGACATGACTGAGTTTTCTCTGAGTTCATACCTGGTGACCAACACATGGTGCCTGAATAGGAAGTGGGAACTCATCTCAAACTAGTCTAGAAAGACTAACATCTTGAATTTCTTGCACTGAGTCAGAAGTTTCAGAGTGAGTGCTATCCATTAGATATTGAACGAAGGAAGTCTAAATGTATTCAATTTCTTTAATAACAGTAGAGAAGGTATTGAGGCAACAATTCTGATTGGTGTAGTTTCTTTATACGCTTCTCACCGATCAGTAGCTGGTTGTTCCATACATCTGAAATGAGCAAGTTGATTTAGAGCTCTGTGATCTTAAATGCAAATGGCTGACTCTTGTAAATGGCCTTGCCAGTAGCTACCATATAAATGTATTTTTGTGACATGCACTATATCAAATACCCATAGACTTTTCCCTCTCTGTGAAGTGCTTAATTTTATTTTACTCTTGCAGAAATTATGCCATGTCAGATTTCACTGAGCAGTGAGAAATTCCACTTTGTTTCTTCTCTGTAACAGGAATTGGGGGCATCTTGAGGAGTCCATACAGGGCATTATCCATTAAGGAAAACTGGGGAAAAAAAGTCCTCAATTCAATAACCCAGTGACAAACACAACAAAAACTACTATGTGTGTGGAGTACCTGTACATCCAAGATTTTTGGAGGTAACTGTGAACTTTAGCAAAGGTAAGTACTAAAGCTGTGTAAAGTCTTACACGAATATAGTGTGGTAGTTATGCTAGAAACAGTACAAGTCCATACTGTTTTTTTTTTGGGGGGGGGGTCTGTCACACCCCCTGAACCCCACCCTCATTAACTGAAGAGAAAAAACAAGAAGCATAAAGATTAGGCAGTATAACAAAAGTGCTACTCCTCCCATGTGATAATGGCAATAATTAGCATAGTGTAGTTTCTTTATAAGCTTCTCACCGATCAGTAGCTGCTTGTTCCATACATCTGAACTAAGCAAGTTGATTTAGAGCTCTGTGATCTTAAATGCAAACGTTTGACTCTTGTAAATGGCCTTGCCAGTAGCTACCATATAAAAGTCTTTTTGTGACATGCACTATATCAAATACCCATAGACTTTTCCCTCTCTGTGAAGTGCTTAATTTTATTTTACTCTTGCAGAAATTATGCCATGTCGGATTTCACTGAGCAGTGAGAAATTCCATTTTGTTTTTTCTCTGTAACAGGAATTGGGGGCATCTTGAGGAGTCCATACAGGGCGTTATCCATTAAGGAAAACTGGAGAAAAAAAAGTCCTCAATTCAATAACCCAGTGACAAACACGACAAAAACTACTATGTGTGTGGAGTACCTGTATATCCAAGATTTTTGGGGGTAACTGTAAACTTTAACAAAGGTAAGTACTAAAGCTGTGTAAAGTCTTTCAAAAATATAGTGTGGTAGTTATGCTAGAAATAGTACAAGTCCATACTGTTTTTTTTTTGGGGGGGGGGTCTGTCACATCCCCTGAACTCCACCCTCATTAATTGAAGAGAAAAAAACAGGAAGTATAAAGATTAGGCAGTGTAACAAAAGTGCTACCCCTCCCATGTGATAATGGCAATAATTAGCATAATTCCATGTTACTTTGTCTTCTGTGCTTGTTAAACTTCACATTCACCACTTCTGATCTGTATACCTTCTGCCCAGACTGCTCTCTGTGAGGGCAGCATAACTGCAAAACAAACAAAAGTGCTCAAGCAGCCAAAGTGTGATTTAGCAAAATGAGAACTGTGTATCAAACAAAAAGTGATTAAGTCCTACACCACAGAGCATTCTCTATAAGTTAAAATTTAATGCTGACTTTATTTAAAAACTCACAAACTTTTGCATATATGGTTCTCCCGATGTGTACATTTATGAGCAACCTTATGTGTGCTGTTAAACACAGTCAGTTTGGTATAAGGTAACATAACTGCCATTTTATGTTGTATACATCTTAAATACAGAATTTCAGATGCAATACATATAACAAAATTATAAGGCAATACAATTAACTAGATAGCTAGCAATATTTAAAGCATAAACTACACTGGACACAAGTATGTTATTCACTGGTCTCCCTGTATTCTTTTTAAATGAGTTTGTGTATTTTGTGCTGGGGGGGGGTTGGTGTCCTCCAGCTGTACTGAATATTTTCTCCTTAAAAGGAGTTTACCGCATACCTTTCAACTGTCCTCAGTTCTGTCTCAACCCCCCCAATGCACACCCCCATGGAGATTTTGAGAGAAAAGTTGGTGAACTGTATTTAATAAATAATAATACAGTTACAGAGTTATTTTACTTCAGAAAATGCATGGTTAACATTCTCTTAGAGAATGGGAAAACTTTACATCCGCACCCTGACTGGAGAATGAACGTTCTTCAGCAGGGTATTAATATAGAAGCAATGCCCACTGAAAAATGAGTCCGCCTCTTCACGGCATCACATCAAGCTGCCAGGGAGCTCGTACTGGAAAAGCCTAACAACTGCCATTATTTTACACTCATTAAGCAGCACTTCTGGTATTTAGAGAGTGTAAAATGTAAAAAAGAAAATTAAAAACAGTGTGTGTGTGTGTGTGTGTGTGTGTGTGTGTGTGTGTGTGTGTGTGTGTGTGTGTAAGTATATGCGTGCATGTGAGCGAAAGCGAGATAGACTGAGTTGTTATTTTACACTCACTAACCAGCACTTTTGCTGTTTAGAGAGTGTAAAAAAAAATTAAACTGAAAAAAGTGTACATGTACGTATATATGTGTATGTGTGTTTATATTTCTATATGCATGTGAGTGAATGTGTGTGTGAAAGCAGAAGAGATTGTGTATGTGAGAGACAGAGTGAACAGTCAGATTGATCGAGACATTATTTTACACTCGCTAAGCAGCACTTTTGCTATTTAGCAAGTGTAAAGTAAAAAAGAAAAGAAACTTAAAATAAAATAGTTTGCGTGTGTGTGTTTGTACATCTGTGAGTGATAAAAGAGGTGAGAGATCCCTCTCCCAGACAGACATCCTCTCTGCTTCTCTAATGCACTAAAAAAAGCTGCTCTCTAAAGCTAAAATGATCCCAGCTGCGGTGCTGTGTGCAGACACAAACGTGAAAAACAAAACCTGCATATAAAGCAGCTGTTTAGCACTGTTTAATAGCCCCTTAGGTGCCCCACATGGGCGTGTGGGTGCAACTGTGCAGTGACTCCACAAAGGCGTAAGTCCCACAACTCTGGGACCCCTGAAATTAAAGCTCATAAGCAAAGCTATGGAGCTATGGATGGAACTCATAAACAAATCATAAGGGGACTTGCAGACAAGGGACATTGAGACAGAGACTTTGTCAAGTGGCGAATTTTGCCTTTTTTTCATGCATGTTGAACTTCTTGTGACTTCTTCTCAAAACAGTCAGGTCACCATTGATGAGGCACAGCCCACATTGAGCCTGCCTACCTTGACCTTGCATACACCTTACCCCACAAATAGAGAACACAACTTATATATGTATAAATATAAATGAATATAAAACCATAAAACTGGCTAAAGGACAGAACCCACAAAATTAAGAGTTGCTGGCGCCATGTCAGACTCTCCAGTCACAAGTGCCATGTCACACTCACAGCCGGTCACTCCTTGGCTCCTGTGTTGTACTGGCTTTCCAGTACCAGGCAAACATAGGAAGGTAGCAGGCAACAGGGCAAATGATTGACTGCAACTGCAAACTGAAAGTGGAAATACATCCATAAGATAAGTACATCGACAGACAGTCCTCAGAGGGGGAACTGAGCCTTGGTGCCAGAGCCAATGCCAAAAATGGCCTGAAGTTAAATGCCAAAAAATACAAAACAAGGAAAAAAGCTAAGCTAAGGTGGCAATCCATTATAGGTGGCAAATTAAGCACAGAAGAGGGGGACCCAGGTTGAGGGACCCACTTTCTTTTTTCCTTGACACTTTTGAAGTGAAAGTAAAAAAAGTGGTACATTGCCCCTGCCCTGATGATGATGATCTCATGAGGGATTCACATCAGATCAAGTGAGTCATTCTTCCCTTTCACTCTTCATCCAATCGACCAAGTACAATGCCCCATTAGGGATACCTGACACTCACCCACCTGCCTTGCAGCAATTGAAGAACCCCAAAAAAAAGATAAAAAAAGATAAAAAACTCCAAAAATCTGTCAGTAGACTGAAGAGACTCTCAAACTCTCATATTATTCACCCGCAGCTACTGCTCAGAGGTGACCTGCCTGACATACAAAAGGCCATGTCACCAATTAATGGACATGCTCTCCACTCAAAAAAAAAAATCTACCAGATCCACTAGAGCAAGTGACTTAAACCTTAGCACGGATATAAATAGGACATGCTGGAGGGATAGATTTGTCACCAGAGACTCTATGCTGTGGAATAGAATCCCAGTCTATGTGAGGCAGAGCACCTCGCTGGGGGCACAGTAGTTTTTAACATGTGTGGCGAAAGAAGAAGAGACTGCCTTAGGGCAGATAGCCTAGTATAAACCTATGAACCTATGAGACATCCCTGGCAGCAGCAGTTAAGAGGTCTGCATAAATCTCGACTTCTTACCTCAACATATCTGGATAGCATAAAATAAACAGGGGACAATGGCAAAAATAACAATATATATAGAGATTTAGGTTTAATGGTCCTTGTTAAGATGCTTTTGTAATTAGTGCTTTCAGCAAGGTGTTATTTTATGGTTTTGTAAACAGTTTAGGTAAAGAAAGAGAACTCAAAATGTAAGACAAACATGCAAAGAATAACAGTACATCAAGTGAAGTACTGGGCTTGTAAGGTATGTGCTACACATATAAAGTAAAGAATAGTAGGGAATGGGAAGGTACTAGGAGATAAATTCCAAAACCTAACTTCTACAAGCTGACACATTGTACCCTTCACACTAATTTTTCTGTTGTTGGCAACCTTCTCATACATGATTTGCCTTTCAAAAATAGTTATTTTTTCTGTATGCAGCAACATAGTTTGACTGTCTATGAAAGGAAACAAAAAAAAGATAAAGTAAATATCTGGACATTTTTTAAACTGTTATGTTTTGAATGTAAAATGCTTCCTTCATCATCTCTAACATATACTACTGCAAGTTTGGAACATTAGGTGGAGAAACTATTTTGCATAAAAGTATATATAAAAAATAATATAGTACTTAAAAATAATAAATAAGTAAAACACAAAAAATTTGCAGAGAGTCCATTCTCTAAGCATAATAATGCCCTCCAGAGTGTGTGTTGATGTGTAATTAATGCCCTTCCAGGGGTGTAATGCCCTGGGTGGGGATTAATTACACATTACCACACACCTTGTCAGGCATTACTGCTTGCTTATTCTGTACAGTTCTGAAGTTAATAGTACTAATATTGTAAATTGTGTTCCTGATTATTTCTGGATTTGTCCCAGATTCTGGAGAAAATACATTGAGAATGGTGGCTTACAATGTCATTTTGTATGAATACTGTGCAATTTTTGATGTAATCATTCTGCTCCCTCTCTCTACATATATATACATACTATACCTTACTACTGTCCAGATTTTCACAGCATGTCCATAGTTTTGGTCTATTCCTCATAAAATTTGTGTTTTTCTGGGAAATCAATGGGATGATCTTAGGACTGAAATCAGTAAAGACATGCATTTTAGTTTCAGACTTCAAATCCTTCAGAAAATGTATGTCAATACAAATCCTGTTACTCTATCAAATTTCTAAATTTGTAAGAGCAATATTTAAAATCCATCCCTATTTTAGGGCCTTTGTCACCCCATTTTGTTAGGCTTTGTCCAGACTTCTTGTACTAAGAGGTTGAAAGGTATGAATAGGCACACACACACACACACACACACACACACACACACACACACACACACACACACACACACACACACACATCCTTTTGGTGATCGTGTTAGTCAGTCAGCTTATGTTAAATAAATACACAATAATGAAAAAAAAATAATTATGACTGTAACAGTACATGTACAACATAAAACAACTGGGCCAAACTTCCCTATATTAGAACCATTTTTGTTAATTAAGTAACAAAACAACTACTGAAAAGAGTACACAACACAGTTACCCATGTAATCCATGAAACATTAATTACACAGTTTAGCAGTGTACCTCTCAACTGTCCCTGATTTTGACACAAATTTTAGCTCTGTCCCTCTTAATCCCTCCTAAAATTGGTGACTTTTGGAGAAATGGTGGAGAGTTACACTTCATAAATAATGACAAAAATTAGAGTTACAGACTTTTTTTACTTTAGAAAATGTATATTAATCTGCATGTTCTTATTCTGTTAACATTTCAAGTTAACAGCACTGATATTTTAAAAAGTGTCCCAGATTATTTCAGGATTTGTCCTTGATTCTGTTGAGATTTGTCCCTATTTAGTTAAGAGCTATGGTCCAGTGTACTTTACGTAAAGTACATTACTGGAGCTTGATATCTGACCACAATTGAGCCAATTAACAAGATTTGTAGTCTACAAAAACAGCAAAGCAGATAAAATACTCACAGATAAACATTATACTGCAGCATACCTACATTATACTGCAGCATACCTTCTCAAGTTTTTCATAAAATTGTAGTCTTCTGGCAAATTAGGGCCAAGTCATTAAAGATTGACGTCAGAAAATGTTGGAAGGCATTTGAGTTTCAGGCTTCATACGTACCCTTCAGAAAACTCGTGTTAATGCAACGCCTGTTATTCTATCAACTTTCTAAATTTATAAAAGTAATATTTAAAATCTGCCCCTATTTTTTGTTCTTTGTCCGGCTTTGTACTAGAACATTACCCCACCAAGATTTTCGTGCAGGAATGGGCGTGGCCTACATGATTGACAGGGCTGAGTGACAAGCCATGCAGATTGTACAGTGACATGGTGAATGTTAATTGTGAATATTCACTTTATGACCGTTTTTAACATAGGCTTCATGGTTTTTATATTATCTTTAATTAGAGTTAGTACAGCCTTTAGTATACGATATGTAATAAAACGTATCCTCATTTTCTACATTTATAAGTGCACCGTCGAAAGCACCGCATGCCCTGGGTGTCTGACTTGCTTTGTCACTTTGTACTTAACCACATGCTGTGTTGTAGGGTAAGAAATGGGTCAGAAGGGCAGTATGTACGCAGTATCCACAAATTCCCGTTTTGCAGTCCATACCCATAATCAAGCACTCCCAGCTTTCTTTGGTATAATGTTTGCAGTAATTGCTTTTGCCCCCTGCACCCCCCCCCCCCACACCTTTCTTTAAACATTTTTCTGGAAATAAAGCAACAAGCAATATTCTGAGGCAGTGGGGACAATAAATAAATGCAATAAAAAAGACCTTCCAGAAAGGTGCCACCTACACCCCACACCTTTACAGATTAGGAATTTTAAATCTGTGTAATAGATTTTATACATGCAGCATTTTATGTGCAAGCCCCCTCCCCTTTAAAGAATTGTAATTCTCAGTATAGTAGTGTAATACTTTTGTATAAATGCAGCATATTCTGTGTTTGTTGTAATAGGTAAAAATCTGTTTGGATCGGTATACCATTTGTAAGTACACGTTCTGCCAAATTATTTAGTCTAATAACATGTAATATATCGAAGCTTTTGATAAATGGAAATCCTAGTACCAGTAAATATGGGAGAAAAGGCGTATTGAAATAATTACAAAATTTAGTATACTCATTTCATTGAGGATGGTTTTTCCAAGTTTATTCAAAGCAGTTTTCAAAATAAATTAATGCGCAGAGTGCTGCGCAGGGTTTGAGCAGTCCTTGCTACTGCTAGGGTTACCACCTGTCCCTCTTTGAGAGGGACAGTCCCACTTTGGGCAGTAGTGTCCTGCAAAAAAATTTGAAAAAAATGGCAAATGTCTTGAGATTTTAGGACAAAATTATTTCCTATATTTTATGTAATAGTTGCATAAAACAGTTATTCTGCATCTGAAACACCCAAATGTTATATGAAACAGAATAAGCAACTAAAATGGTACAATAATAAGCTTTTATTTAGGCAAAAAAGTGAACTTATGTCCCTTGTACTGGCCGTGGGTATGTTTTAGCCTGCAGAATCTGATGTTTGTACCAAAAATGTCCCACTTTGGGCATTTGAAAAGGTGGCAACCCTAGTTACTGCGCATCTGGTGGAGTAATGTTCTAAAACAACCCCCCATTTAAGGTTTTATCCAGATTTTTTGCTGTAGTAGTTGAAAAATACGAGTCTGTAGCTGTAAATGTTAATTTAGAATTCTAAACGTTTACAGAAGGCGGATTCTCGTCCGACCATTTAACTCCAACCACTGGCCTCTGCACGTCCTTCTACTGCAGCAAGTACACACCCATTGGGTAAGTGACTTGATTGACATAGAGTTGTGAGACTACCCGGGCATGTAACACATACAATCCCATCCAATGAGCCAATTAACAAGTTTCATGTTTTTTGAATTACGTGCGTGTCAAGACGCCGGCTTATTGTTTGTAGAGTAATTTATTTATTTATTTTTTCGTGTTTTATTGAAAACAGCGAGTATTACGAACTAGTCGCTAACTTGTGAATGTTCTTAGTTTTAGTGTGTATAAAGAAGGTAGGAGTTATGTGTTTTTAAAGTATAACGTATTTTCTGAGGTGTTTAGCATTCATGACGGCTGGAGGAAGATGGGTTCTATGACAATGGTTGGTGTAGACAGTTGGGTTCAGTACTGACTTTATTATCGAAGCTTACGGCAATGTTATATACATTTATAATGGCCTGTTTGTGGTGTTGAAAGACTTCATTGGCTGTTGGTCTGTCCAGCGACTGCCCAGTGCTGGCTGTTAAGGAGATTAATTTGTAGTTGTTTGGCTGCTCCCCTTTACCCCCTATAAATGGCTGTATCCTTTAACTGCAGAGAGTGACCTGTGCTTTTATTCTGAATTAAAACTTGGACTGACTTTATTTTAGATTTTTTTTTTTTTTTGGATCTGTCATTTGTAGTCAAAGTAATAGGACATGCGCTGTCTGTGTATTTATTGAAGCATTTTCTGGGATGAACTGTATTAAGACTTTCACTTGTGAGATCATTGCGGTATTGTTGTTTGAATGCTACACTTTGGCTGGTTGCACACTGGACCATGTCTAGTGAAATTAAGCGTGTATGGTGTTTGGGATGAGGAATGTTTCCTTATTCGGTGGAAATGTCTCTTCCAAAACTTGCACGTACAGGTGCATGATCAGAAAGTACTTTTTTTAGCAAACTGGTGTAGTTTTGCATATGGCTCAGAATTTGGTTCGCAGTGTTACGATGTGCGAGTTTTGACAGGTCATATAAAGGGCAAAAACATATCTGAGTGTTTACCCTGATTTGTCAAGTGCGCAGGTTTGCTGCTTAAGGAAGGATATTACTTTGTGAGAATAATCCGCCGCCTGCTTTGAATGCTGGGTTGTTAAGGTACCTTGGCAGTTCATTGGGGGATTAAAGGCTGCTATTCATCAGTGGTTTAGGAGTGTTGTCACGTTGCATGCAATGCACGCCAAGCCTCTTAAGCGTTACTTCGTTAGCATTCTTGTTCAGCAACCAAGTATGGAATGAGATCCAGTTAAGACCGTAAAAGCTTACTGGCTATATTAATCTGAATTTTCTTGATTTAATATTAAGACACTGTGCTTACTGTTTCTCATGCATTTGTCTGAGAATGGATTCTTTCTGTGGCTACATTAAAGAATTCGCATCTTTCCCAGCCAGAAAAGTTTAAAATGAAGTCCTTTTTAACAAGAAATGTAGTATTGCGTTTTAGGAAATACTATTCATTTTTTTGTTTCTCCATGCAGTTAAATCTGGCAAATGTTTTTGATGAAAAGTTAGTGATACAACAGGTAGAATTAGGTGCCTTTGATGTAGAAGGTTGTGGGTTGTATTCTGACACCAGGAAGATGCACTACTGACACTACAGTGCAGTCAGCGTAAGGGGGTGCTGCACTCTTGACTGTATCCTCTTCTTTTGGATGAGATGTTAAACCAAGATCCCATTTGCTTGAGTTGCTGGTAGTTCAGGTGAATGTAAAAGATCCCATGACACCTGTGTAAAAAAAAAAAAAAATGGGAGAAATTCCCCTTAATCTTCTCCAGGTTTCTCTTGGTAGTACGTGTACCACCTCGGGTCTCCTCTGAAATGAGACCACTAGCCTAGATTGGCTACAACAAAGGATATAGCATGAATACAGTTCCAATGCCAATTTAGTTAGTTCCACATTGTACACTTAGACAGTTGAATGTTATACCTGTGCAGTATAGTAGGTGATGCAGAATACTGGTAATAAGCACCTTAGGCAAATGTCCCTGTATGTAGTGCTCATATGTATTGAGAGTAAGAGAATTACAAAATACTTAATAGCACTGTAATTTTTTTTTTTTTGCTTGTGTATAGCAACTGCACTGAACTATTTATTGATCTGGTACTGGAGTGTCATACTGCAGATCTTTGTAGGCTATGTAATATTTTTTGGCTTTGATAGTAATTAAATAACGAATGATACAGCACTGGACTGTGATGCTCGAGGTCTGATTTTGCACCCTTTTTGTTTTGGATTGCCAGATATATTGATAAGGATCATGTAACAGGATAGGTGTTTGGGAAGCTTTATATTTTGTACATGGTTCATAGGTTCATAGGTTCATACTAGGCTATCTGCCCTAGGGCATTTATATGCCTAGCCAGAGTGTGTGTGGCTTTCACCACCCCTTAGGATGAGAATACTATATCCATTAGTTTGCTGTGCCTCTGTCCAGCAGTGACACAGAGATGATTCCTGGGGTAAACCTACGATCTCCCATCCACTCGTCAAGATTTCTCTTGAACAGAGTCAGTGAGGGGCTCTGCCTCACATGGACTGGGATTCTGTTCCATAGTGTAGAGAGTCTCTGGGTGATGAATCTGTCCCTCCAGCACGTCCTATTTATATCCGTGTTGAGGTTTAAGTCTCTTGCTCTCGTGGCTCTGGTGGATTTGGATTTTTTGAGGTGGAGCATGTCCATTAATTCCGGGTTGGACATGGCCTTGTATGTCAGGCACAGATCACCTCTGAGCAGACGGTATGCGACTGAATGAATAGAGCTAGAGTTTCTTCAGTCGGACAGCGGATGACATATGTTTGAGCCCCTTTATCCTTTTGGTGAGGAACTTTTGGGGTCTTTCCAACTGCTGCAGGTGTCGGGTAAGGTACATTCCGAATGGGGCGTTGTACTCAATTATTGGTCTGATAAGTGAAGAGTACAGGGGTACAATGACCTCTCCTGATCTGGATGTGAATCCCTTCATGATCAGGTGGGCAATGTAGAAGGTCTTCCTAACCACTTTGGCAATGTGAGTGTCAAAAGAGAGGTTACTGTCAACTTGGGTCCCCAGGTCCCTGATAACTTCTTCCGTGTTTAATGGATTACCACCTATGTGGTAATTAGGGGTTACCTTGTTTTTTCCAAAGGGTATGACTATACATTTTTTGGCATTTAGCTTAAGGCCATGGCTCTGGCACCAGTTATCCATTTCTATGAGATCTCTCTGGAGGATGTCTGTGTCTGATGGAGTGTCAATTATGGTGCCCAGTTTGCAGTCATCTGCAAATTTTGTCAGCCACAATCCCCCTATGTTTGCCTGCACTCAGAAAAATAAATGCCGAACAAGAGGGGGCCCAGGACTGAACCCTGTGGGACACCGCTAGTGACCGGCTTAGAGTCTGACATGGCACCAGCAACTCTAACCCTGTGGGTTCTGTCCTTGAGCCAGTTTGCAACCCATCTTGTGACATATGGGTTTACATCTAAGCTGGTGAGCTTTTCTATGATGCCCGAGTGGGGTATTGTGTCGAACGCTTTTGCTAGGTCAAGGTAGGCTGTGTGAACTGCCTTACCCTCATCAATGGCCTTAGTGACTGTTTCAAAAAAGTCGACCAAGTTCAAGAGGCAGGATCTGCCCTTGACAAAGCCAAATTGGGTAGGATCCAGTGTCTGTAGGTCCCCAATGTCTTTATTTATGAGTTCCATTATGATCCTCTCCATAGCCTTGCAGACAAGGCTCGTCAAGCTTATGGGGCGGTAATTTCCAGGGTCCGTAGAAGCACCGCCTTTGTGGAGTGGGACTACAGTTGCCGTACGCCATTCTTTGGAGCACGTATCCTGTAGTAAGGCTAAGATTAAACAGCAGCCTTATGTGTGGGTTTAGTTCCTCATTGAGTTCGTGTAGCACACAGCCGGGGACACCGTCCAGTCCCATTGTTGCTGTGTTTTTTGCTTTAGAGAGAGCAGCTCTCACCTGGGCATCTGAGATGTTTGGGAGGCTAGACTCTGGTGGGATAGATATTTCTCCTTTTGGTGGGAGAAATTTGCACTGAACCTGTCTGCCAGTATGTTGGCAATGTCTGTGGGTTCAGTGATTTTTGTATCATTTTGGACTAATTCTGAGCATATCTGGGAGTTTCCACCCAGGTTTCTAACATAGCTAAAGAAGGCCTTATGATTGTCTTTTGTGTCTTTAGCGATTTTTCTCTCAAAGTTGGCCTTGGATGATTTTATGAGTGATCGTAGTTTTTTACTAGTATTGATCAGAGATGCCTTCCCTTTTAGGGATTTTACTCTGTCATGTAGTAGCTTTCTCCTCTTGTTGTAGAGTTTGTTTATGGCTGGGGTCCACCAGACCGGGCACCTGCCTTTGGTGGAAAGGGTCTTGATTTTATTAGGGATTGCTTGATCCATACATTCCTGGAGGTGCTCGTAGATTTTATTAGGGATTGCTTGATCCATACATTCCTGGAGGTGCTCGTAGAAGGCATTTGTAAGGGTTTCAGCAGCGTGGGTTGTGGTTTCCACTGGCTCGGGGGCCTTGAAGGATACCACTCCAGTCTTAAGAAGTGTGAAGTTTGCTTTTGAGAAGTTCTTCACTGTGGTCTTTTTTGCTGGGGTTGGGAGCGGGATGTGGAGCTCCAGTGAGATTAATTTATGGTCTGATCTCACCAATGAGGGATATACTTCCGGTGTGGAGCATTTTGTCCCCATGTTTGTGATGATCAGGTCTAGTATATTTTCTCCTCTTGTGGGAATGGTGACTAGTTGTTCCATAGCATTTGAGTTTATGAACTCCAGGAACCTTGGGCTAGGGTGTTGGGGCTTGAGTAATGTTCCCAGTCTATGTTTGGGTAGTTGAAGTCACCCAATATGATGGTGTTTGGAGAGACATTCATACTCTCCAGTGTCTTCAGGAAGGCTGTGTGGGTTTCCTGAGTTTGAGAGGGTGGTCTGTAGCATGCTACAAACTGTAGGGCAGTTTTACCTATGGTTAATTGCACCTGGATGGTCTCCGATGCTTCGTGCGTTGCCACTAACCTGGAGGTGTGGGTATCCTTTATGAATATGGATACTCCCCCTCCTTTTGTGGTTCGGTCCGGATTTTGGGGCCGGAACGCATGATATGAGGTATAACCTGATAGTGCTGGGGTGCTCTCAGGAGCTTTGAACCAGGTTTCAGTCACAGCATAGACATCTATGTTCTCCATACTGAGGAGGGCTTCGAGGGCGTGCATCTTGAGGTTTAGACTTCTGGCATTGAGCAGTATTACCCTTAGTTTTTTTCCATTTTTGTTTTCTAGGGTGGTAGGTTTATCATTTTGAGCCTTGCCTAAAAAAGGCACTATGGGGGTGGCAAGAGCCTTTGCCAATATCCGGAAGCCCAGGGGTGACAGGTGCAAGCCGTCCCTTGCGAAGCAGCGTGGCTTGTCAAGCATGTCATCCCAGGCAGACAGACATTGGATCCCCTTAGAATGACACCAGTAATTAAGCCAATTATTAAAGCTGATCATTTTGTCTCTGTATTGTGGCATCATTATTGGTAGGGTACTGCTCAGGGTCAGGGTCATACCGGCCTGGGCTACATAATCTGAGAGCTCCTCTGTCTCTTTTCATGTAGTCCAGGGAGGTACATCTCAGGTCGTTCACACCGGCATGGACAATGACTGAGTCATACTTGTACTTGCTGTGGAGTGACCTGAGTGCTTGTGTTATGTGGCGGATTCTAGCGCCCGACAGGCAGCTTACTGTGATCTTTTCCTTGTTCAGTCTGGTGAGTGGGTGAGTGGGACGTCAGTGTGTCTGACTATGGAGTCCCCTATAACAAGTGTGTCTGGCATTGTGTTTGACCTGAAGGGCTGTGACTGTTTAGCACACTGACTTTGAGAACTATGTGTTGCATGTCTTATGTCTTGAGGTGGCAGTTGCTTGGGTGTCTGCTTTGGAGGCCTCTGTAGTTTTGGTAGATTTTTGATCAGTGCCTCCGAGTATGTCTCTGTGTGTTTGTGTTTGTTTTGCAGTTGTGATTAGTTCTATGTGAAACTGGGTTTGTGGTGTGCGTGGTTTCCTTCTCCTCCTGTCTGGTCTTGCCAGTCCTGAGCTGAGAGAGCTCAGCCTCCAGTTTGGCTATATAGTTGCATCTCTCACATGTATTTGTGTTTTGTGGGAGAAGGAGTGGGTTGTCTGTGTACATGAGGCAATTGTAACATTGCCTCAAGATGCCCAGATTCACCAGCTGAACAGGAGAGGACGTTAGCAACTTACCCTTCAACATGCTAGAAAAAGTGAAAAAGTTTGCTGTGTAACTGAGTCAGAAGGGACCTATAGGGAAATGGGTACTCAAGGGGATTCTAGGCTAATGTAGTACTTTGTTTAGTATATAAGTACTTTACCTATATAAAAATGCTTTACGAGCAAGTGCTGAGCTTTTGAGATAGAGAATAGACTGTTTAGATTGCAAGTAGAGAAGTTCTAAGGGAAAAATTGAAGAGCAGACTTTACGGAGCCAGAAATAGTTTAACCTTGTTTAACCAGCGCTGCCCGTTGGTGCTCTATGGGCAACTCAGCGCTAAATCATGCTAAAGCGGGCTTTATAGCAGGGGGTTGAAAAGAGCTAGGAATTGACCCAAAATGGCCAATAGACTACAAGTTTCTGGCTGGAAACCACTTGTCTAGGGACAAATAGGCTGCTCAACAAAGAAGCTTCCCTTTATCCAAATAAGGATACGGAATAGCACAGGAACCAAGCCAAAGCCCAGAGATCAGCAAACTCTGAAGACTGGACTATTTTAGTTCAGAAGATATTTTTTTGCAGAAAACAGAGGAAAAACAGACAGTAAATGCTATAAATGCTTTTAAACGGCTAGCGCACTTGAGTGTGTTAGCCTACAGGTAAAATTAAGCAACAAATAACTTTTTAAAAGTGCAGAACAGTTAATCAACACAAAAACAGTTAGAATGCAGAGCTGTATAAACAGGCGAAAATGCAGTCGCTAAGCAGTAAATAATCAAAAAGCCAGAAAAAAATACTTATATCAGTTATAGCAAATACAGTTATAACAAATGCTCTGAAATATACTGTCTATTTCCAAAATGTTTGAGAAGGACAGTCAGAACACAAGAAGGTTCAGGCGAAAGAGAAAAAAAAAAGTTTTGTTTTACTTTTTGAAAGGGAAAAAGGAGGAACAGAAGGCCTTATCAAATGTTCTCTCTGTATTGGGCAGAATGAGCTAATGACACTAGACTGGGAGGTGTGTCACAGTAGGGGCGGGCAACTGCAAAGCCACCAAGTATAAATAGCCTACAGACAGCAAGCACTAGAGAGACAAATGAAAGTTTTTAAACAGATAAGGATTTGTGAAGATACTGAATAGACAAAGTGCTTTATATATATTAAATTTTAAAAACAGTAATCTGTAAAAAAAAAAAAAATCAAGATACTTATATTTTGAGCTCAGTTGCGGTCAACAACTTCTCCAGTCTGCACTGGAAAGATAAAAATAACTTGTGCTTTCAATGCAATTGAGATGAACTAAATGAGGTTGATCTTGAGTACTTGTGCTCCTAAAGGTTAATACTTGGGCATCCTCTGCAGGCACTGACCATCTTGATATACAAGAGTACCAAAACTTAATGCTGGAAAATAGCGATTCTGGTTCTTGGATACTAAAAGATATTTTTTCTTGACATGTTTTTAACCCAGCTTCGAAAGTCATGTTTTAAGTATTACTGCTTGTATATGTCAGCTGTACTCCAAATCTTTTTTTTTTTTTCCCCCGCCCTTTTTTTGACTTTCTGATGAAAGTTCACATTCTTTACTACTGCATTTGTCATAGTGCAAACCTTGCTTGTAGCAGAACTTTTGTATGACTCGATGCTTTGCATGTTTGTCTGTAAATGAGGGTTGTCCTAGTCAGATGTGACACAGAACAGTGTGTTTTAAATTTGTATCTCGTACATTTGGAAACCATCTCTGTAGTGTACTTATTATAGAAGGATTATTTCAAAGGATGCATCATTCTATTTTTCTTTTAAGTATTGAAAGAACTCTTCTGTGGAAAGACTACAGAGGTGGATTTATACTTTTGATCTGTTTGTAACAGGATGAAAAGTTTTGGTGTATGTAAGAAGTGCTTATTAACTTTATACTGTATGTACTGCATGCATTGAGTGTGGACCATCTCTGCTGTATACCTGTTTAAAATGGGATGAATAGCTGGACCCACATACTGCATGTGTGTGTTTACAAATGCTTTTCACCAACAACATGCCCAGGTACACACTGTTATTGGGAGACATTGCATCAAAATGGTTCATTTGTTAAAATTGTTCCTCTTTTCAGAAGTGTTATGGTCATGGAGGTGGTATATTTAAGTTGGAGATGTGAAGGGGCAAAGCCCATACTAAAAAAGTGATGATACTACAATTTCGGTCATCCATTTGACAACATGGCTGTTGGCAGAATTGACCAAATGTCCCTGTGGCAGACATTTCTTAAATTTTTTTATAAGTACACATTGCATCAGAAAATTCTATCTTGTACAGAGTTGAGCTAAATACGGTTAACTCTGAAATGTCTGTTCATTGTTGTTGACTGATACTTTTTTACACGGATTTCTTTTATACTCCACACTGCATGATGAATTTGAACCTTCCTTTATTCTCGCTCCTTCTCCCCTTGATTGCGAGTTGATGGAAGAGACATCATGCGTGCAGCTAGTGGGATTTTCTCTTTGTATTCCCGAAGCCCTGTTTGTGAGTGATGTGGCCACCAGTGTCATTGTGGGAGTACCTTATGATCCCCATTGGGATTTACATGCTCGTGCTTGCACACACCACATGCATACTTTAAGAGCTGCCATTGCCTGCTTGCAGTCGCCAAACTTGCATCACCTTAGTCTTATGGCCATTGTAAACATGCTAGCCTCTGCTTACACAGAAGCAGTCAGCTGAATGGGCTACCATCTCCCTTCCTTCAGGGTGGTTGAGCAGGCCTAAGCTGCAAGTTCCCATTCTCCCTTGCCTGTCTCTTCTGTTTGCTGAACAGCTAATCACTCTGTGGTTGTCTGGGCTACGATCTGGCCTTTATATCCCAGTAGTACAGTGCTGGACACCTTTAGAAAGATTTTTGTGGGTGCAATAGGTAATTGAATCTATAAGACATTAAATTTCATATGCAATATTCCCCCTTTGGACATCTGTGGATATTAGCAGCATTTTTGTTGTTACTGCTTAGTTTGCAAATTAGAAAAAAAATGTCAAAATCAGCACCTGAAAATGATCAGAGTAATGTCATCATTTCTAACAAACCCCACTGCTATCTGTTTTGAGTGATGGTTTTTAGTTTGATCTTCAGGGAAAGACCTTTCACCCTCCGACATATTGAGCAGCCCCTGTACCTGCAGGGTTCTTAACAGTGCTATCTACAACATAAAAAAAAAAATTGGAACCTGAATAGAGGCAGCAGATAAAGACTTGTGTTAAAACCCCGTAACTTTGTGCATCACTTGGCTTGTAATAAGAACTGTTGCTCTGCTAATTTGATAATAACATAATACTGTGCTTTTAAAACGAGCTAGCAATTGGGAAAAGTAACTGTTACCTCTTTCTACAGTCAGGGCGACAGCTGTTTGGCACTACCGACATTCGGGTCGGATTTAGGCTCTCCCTCTTAGCACTAATAACACCAAAGGTATTACCCCAAGCTACTTGTATTTTTCCTCTCCCCTAGCTACCTCTACAAATTCACTTTGCTTATTTTTAACTCGGTAACTGTACTTTACACTCTGAGATCAAATCTCTGATTTGTTTCTTGAGAACTGGGTTCTGGCTCCATTTCTCCCTTTATAATTGGCTATTCCTTCTCCCTACCCCTCCGCCTATCCAGTAGAGGCCTGCCAGAGCTTTAATAAACTCCTGGCGCCATTTTTTGAATTGCCGTAACAGCTGTGCGCCCTGGAGTGTGAGCGACCTCATAGAAAGGAATCTGTGCTGTTATCTTGCATTATTTTTAATGATCTTTTCTCTCTTTTTTTCTGCCTATTTTTTATCAGTCACAATTTCCATGTAATTATAGACTGACCCTAGTGTATCATATCTGTTTGTAGTGCTTATACGCTTCTGTGGTCTAAAAGTGTAAATACCATGTGTTTAGCTTCACTGCAACTGATTACAATTGATATATTTCGCTGTTATGAGTCAAGTAAACGGAGTTATATCTTTGCACGTTACAGCACTCGTATAAGTATAGTTTGAGATTGTAGTGAATACGCACAGTTCTAGGGTCCTGGTGTATGAACCACGTGTTTGGTTCTCAGTAAATGGTTACATTTACAATACTGCTCAGTTGCGATAAACTTGCATTGATTTCTAGTATTACTAAATGTACGCTGTTACTGCTCAGTTGTGATGAACTCATATTGATTCATAGCATTACTTTATGTACTGCTTTTAATGTACTATAGTGGCAATAGTTTTTAGTGTAGTTGTTCAATGCCTAATGATAGTACTAATTGCATAGCATCTGTACTGTACTAGGAATTGAGCAGTGATATATGGGAAGGTAGCCAGCATTGACCAACCTGTATTTTGTTGAACTGCATAGAGAATTGCTAGATTTGTTAAATGCCATGCTTAAGTTAGCAGTTGTATCCGTTCATCAAAATGACCTTTTAAACTACTTGATCATAGTGTTCGGTAATATCACTCTTTGGCTAGACTGCATCCTTTACCTTTCCTGTATTTACCCTGTTTCTTCATTTTTCTCTTACTACACAGTCCCAGACATTATATTGAACAGCCCCGTATCTGCAGGGTTCTAAACAGCGCAATCTACAACTTAAAAAAAAGGATCGGAACCTGAATAGAGGTGGCAGATAATGACATGTATGTCAAAACCCCATAACTTTATGGATTACTTAGCTTGTAAAACTGTTGCTCTGCTAATTGGATAATATAATGCTGTTCTTTTAAAATGAGCTAGCAATTGGTAAAAGTAACGTATCTCTTGCTACACTCAGGATGACAGCTGCTTGGCACTACCAACGTTCGGATCGGATTTAGGCTCTCCCTCTCAGCACTAATAACACCAAAGGTATTACCCCAAGCTAGTTGTATTTTTCCCCCTCCCTCAGCTACTTCTACAAACTTTTTTGCTTATTTTTAACTCAGTAACTGTACTTTACACTCGTACCTTATTTTCCTTACCTGAGATCAGTCTCTCAGATTGTTTGATAATTGGGTTCCAACCTGCTCTGGCTCCATTCCGCTCCCCTACCCCCTTTCCCACACACCCTTGCTCTCCCCAGGTTTATACCCATAGGCCCAAGCCTCCTCCAATCAAATCTCCCATACCTCCTTATAACCCCTCCCATACCTCTACCTCGCATATTCTCCCATTATCAGTTTGATAATTCTTACACCCCTAATACTTTTCCTCCTCTCTGTACAACTTTTCTCTGTAACAAAGTAATCTTACTATCCCCTCTGTACTACTCTATTCACTGTTGATAATTTTATCTCGCCTCATACCTTACATGGTTACTCCCAAACATCCTTCTAAGTCAATCTGACTCGTGCCCTACCAGCTACACAATAAATCCTTGTACCAGATACTCTTTCTGTTGGCCTCACTAAGCCTACTAATTTCAACTATCATCATCTCCTATCACTCAAGCTTTCACAAACTCCCTCCATTCCACTCCACCTCTAATATCAATCCAATTACCTTCAAGCCAGTTAACATCTATATCGGTAGCTCCATCTTTAATGATACAACCTTTACCCAAGCTAAATTGCCACAACTGGTCTACTCAAACTTACCCACTATCTCATTACAATATGATAAAAGCTTTAGCAGATACCTGAAACACATTGTCCAAATTGCATCTAGACTAACCCTGTGTGAGGACATGCATCCAAACCCTGTCCCAGCCAACAATCACCCAGCTTCAGCACTTCACCCAGGTCTGCAAATAAACACTAATCCTTCATCAATCATTCCCAGTAGAGACAAAGCACATATTGTAATACTGAATATGAACATCAGAAGTATAAACAGAATCCATGAGCTCCATGCTAACTTGGCTCTCTACTCTCCAGACATTGCTCAACTTAAGAGACCTGGTTAAATCCCAACACCTATAGTAAAGAGAAACTACCCACAGGCTATAACATAAGCTCTGACAGAATAAATAAGAGACTGTGGTGTAGCTCTACTCATGTATATAAAAAACTTTCCATAGAAACATTATCTGACAAAACCTTAGAACTTTAAAAATGCAGAAATATTGTATGCCAAACTAAAAATCAACCCCAGTATACACACATACAGTAGGTATTTACATTCCACCAGGACATAATATTCCAGTGCTGGAAAACATACTACACTGGTGTTGCAATAACTTAAGTCAGGAAACACTTCTATAATGGGTGATCTTAATATAGACTGGTCAGATTGCAGTTCCCCACACCCTACTGTACTGTTGTCTACTAGACAACGTCAGTGATAATCTTCCCACTTATCTCGTCAGAAAGAAAACATGCAAGCTAAGCAACCCATTCTGCTACAAATAAGAAATAAAAAGCAATTGAGCCCCTGCAAACTTAGTGATACTTTAACATTTTAGGACACCTATTAAAGCTCCTACCCCTACAAGACACAATAAAGTACTTCAACACAACTTTCCTTTCCAGTCTAGATGCACAGGTACCAAGTAGACATATACGTGTTAAATCCCAACTATGCCCTATGGTGAAAAAGAGAAACTAAATCTGAAGTAGTTTACTTCCATTTGGTCTTCAACCTGTGGGTTACGGATCCGTATCAGATCCGAGCCGGCAACTTTTACTAGCATCAGCTCAGAGCTCCAAACTCCTCCCCTTACCCATAATACACCTCAACTGCCTTCCATCCCCAGATCTCGTTTGCAGCAAATTATTTCAGCATAGTGTCTTCTGAGCTTCAACTAGTCAGTGGGTTTAAAACCTTTCATGAGTAAATAATTTTTCTAAATTTCTCTGTTTAGTATAGGTCCCCTTTCTCCTCCCCTCTGTTGGTGTGTCGAGTGTTAGTGGTTTTAGGTTAGTTTGTTCTGTGGTGTAGGTAGTAGCTTCCCCCACCCCCCTCAGTGTTTTCTGTAGATAAGTGTGGTGAGTGGATGTGTGTGTGTTATTTAGAAAGAATCTGGTTTTTATTAAGGTTAGCTTTCTAAATATAGTATGGCTGAAAAGCTTGTTTTCAAGCACTGCACAGTGTAGCCATAAGTTATCTCCAGCGGATGGCCACACTCTGTGTGTTTTGTGCTTGGGCGTGGCCCACCTGAGTGTGGATTGTGTGGGCTTCAACCCCCACGCCCTTAAGGATAGGAAGGCCAAGTTGGCCCTCAAAGGCTTTCTTCCTCCTTCAGACTCGTCTCCGGCTTCGGTCACAGCGGCTGCTGTGGCTGCCTCTCCCTCCTCTCTTCCTCTGGCTTCTCCTCCCTCCCAGGCTGCGACTCAACCTCCTGTACCAAAGCCTGTGGTAGCGGAGCAGAAAAGAGGGAGAGAGAGAGTCTAAGACTGGGGGAAAAGAGAAAGAGGTCCCCAGACCTCGCTTCTCCGAGTAAGACACCACGGATCCATGATTCCCCTCGGCTCCGATCTCAGAGGTTCTCCCCGGAGTCAGGAGACACATCCAGCTTCTCGGGTCTCGGTGCCCCGATCTGCCAGGTCAGAGTCCGTGGCCTCGTCATGGTCTGCCCGCTCTTTGTCGGACATGGATCTAGATAAGATGATTAGGTGATTTTTTTTTTTTTATCCGTGCACAGATCCAGATGGGGGTCTGGAGGGGGGCTCACTTCCTTCTTTTAACCCATATTTCTTTCTCCGATCTGACCTTCAGGTTCTTGGTATTCTGATCTGAGGTTGGCTTTGGTCAGGGGGTTGGTGCCGACGGTACCTGCTTCCTCTGTGCCGACAGCTGCCTGGAGCATTTTGGATCTGACCAGCTTGGATCTGCGCCGTTCTCGGAGCTGGAACTTGGGTGTTGGATCAGAGGTAGTGGAACCTTTTTCATCGGCTCTGACTTTGTCTGGTCAGGTTCCTTCCCTCAGAGCTCTGTCTACCTTGGGCCTGGCATTGATTCTCTCGTTGGACCCGGGGAGACCGCCCTCCTTATTGGTGTCTAAGGAGGTTCACTTTCCTTCGGCATTCGTGGTAAAAAGGGTTTTCTCTGCCGGATTGAGACCTCTGACTACCCCCTTGAACTCCTCCCAGCCCCCCTCGGCTGTCTACTATTCCCCATCGTTTTACCAGAGGGACAGCTCGTGCTCGAAGAGCCCCAGACTGCCCCCCCCAAGGAACAAGTGGTTTGCGAGCGCCCTACCGGAGAGAGACTTCGCAAGCATACATGCAAGAGGAGGCACTTGGACTTGAGCCCCCCCCCCCCCGAGTCCCTCACAGAGAACACGGACTTAGATGATGGAGGGGATTCTCCTAGGTCACCTCCCGAGGATGTCTCCTTTGGAGACATCCTGGAGATCCTGCATCACCAGGTCTGCCCCCAAACCTTCTTCTGATGAATCTGTGTTCCTGAAGGCTTTCGGCGTGGGCCCATCTACTTCCTGCGTGTCCCCTCCTTCGGATCCTTTGGTGGATCTGGTCACCTCGTGGGCATGGAAGGAACCGGACACCATGGAGCCTATCCCAAAAAGGACTGACAAGATCATAAGCACCCCCCCCCCCATAGATGGTCCAGCTTGGAATAAGGGCTCCCCTGTAGACGCCACAGTGGTAGCAGCAGCCCCCAAGAAGGAACTTGCTCAGAGTTCCTCGTTCCACCCTCCTGACAGAGAGTCACTGATGATGGACTGCCTAGGGAAGCGGGTGTACGCTTCAGCTACCTTTTCGATTAGGGTGCTGAACTACTTAGCCCATGTCACCAGACTCCAACACAACCTGGTATAGGAGCTGGAGGAGTCTCCCCCCAAGTCCATGTCACAGGAGGACAAGGCTTCGTTCTCCGTGAGGATGGCCACTTTAAAAGCAGTATCAAAGACGTCCATGTGACCCTCTTCCATGCTACTAAAGGAGCGGCTAGGATGGCTGATTCCGGCCTGTCCATGAGGCGTAACGCCTGGCTCAGATTATGTCAATTTTTCCAAACCCTTCAAGGTGTCGTTTGTCAATACCCCTTATGACGGCTCTACACTCTTCGGTAAGACTGTCAAGGAGACATTAGTCCAGAGTGAGAAGGACGGGAAGACGCTGTCTGCTGTTGGGATCTGCTTCTCTAACCCTCAAAGGTCCTTTTCCAGGAATCTGAGAGGGCAAAAGATGTGGTGCCAAAGAAAACTGGGGACTTAAGACCCATTCTGGACCTCTCTATTAACCTGTCAGTTGCCAAAGAGAAGTTCCGGATGGTCGCATCACAGTCCATCATGCCGTAGCTGCAAGAGAGCGACTGAATGTGCTCGTTAGACCTAGGAGTTGATCATTACCAATTTCGAGCCCTACCCTTTGGTCTCACCACAGCCCCCAAGGTGTTCACCAAAGTGATGGCAGTGGTAGCGGCTCACCTGAGGCTTCAGGGGATTCAGGTCTATCCATACCTGGACAATTGGCTCCTCACTGCTCCCCCCAGGCGTCTACTTTCTCAAACCAGGGATTATTTCCTGACTCTTGCCCTGTGTTTGGGGATCACAATCAACACATCCAAATCTCCCCTAGATCCTGTACAGGTGATGGACTACATTGGTGCCAGGATAGATACTCTTCAGTGCAAAATAATTCCTGACCTCGGAGAGAGTTCAAAAATTGAGCATGCATGTCTCCCTGATCTACTGTTCTCATCTTCCTAGGGCACTCAACACCGACTATGCAGTTGGATCGATGGTGGCGACCATAACTCTTCTTCCCTGTGCTCGGTTGCACATGAGAATTCTACAGTGGACTCTAGCTGTACAATGGTCCCTGTTGGAACTGCCATTGACGCATCAATTCAACTCATTCGAGTCTGTTGGTCGTCCCTCATATGGTGGATGAGCTCTGAGGTCATTTTGGTGAGATGACCCTTTGTACCAGCCATAGGCCAAACCACAGTGACCACGGATGCCTCCCAACTTGGGTGGGGGCATTGTTCGGGCAGGACAGTCCAAGGCCTGTGGTCCCCCATATAGAGACCATCTTGCATGTAAATGTCCTAGAGATGAGGGCGGTCCTTCTAGCGTTGCAGGCCCTTCACGCCGTTCTTCCTCTGGGGACGATTACTATGGCTATCAGACCATTCTGATGCCGTACGAGTTGTTTCTGAATCTGTCGGTAGCGGAACAGATCTTCAGCAAGTGGGGTCAACCTTGCTGCAATCTCTTCGCATCTCCTTCCAACATGAAGTGCAACAAGTTTTTCACTCTAAACCCCCCTGATGGGGGAGTCCCCCAGAGACGCCCTAGTTTATACTTGGCCTCCCAGTCTTTTGTATGCTTACCCGCCAGTACCTCTCCTTGTCGATTTTGGGAACAATGTGATCCGCATTGCCCCTTTTTGGCCTCGCCAGGTATGGTTTCCCTTCCTTTGGTCTCATCTTCTGGCTCCAGCTAGGATCCTAGATCCCATTCCGGATTTAATTTCACACCCTTCGGGGGTGCCTCATCCAAATCTGGACAGCCTGAAGCTTACAGCTTGGCTGCTCCAGTTCCCATGATTGCTAGGACTCCTAGACTTTCCTCCTCAGTTAGATTTGTTTTGGAGACTGCTCCTAAAACCAGGAAGTTTATTTGGGCAAGTGGGGAAACGTTTTTCCTTTTGGGCCTCTCAAAGGAGTTTAGACCCTTTCACAGCTCCTATTTCCGCCATTCTTGATTTTCTAGCTGCTGAACACTGAGCTAGTTCTTCTGTCAAAGTTCATTTGGCTGCCATCTCTCATTTTCATGTGGGCAAGAATTCTGCCTCTTTAGCCTCTTCCAGGCTGTGTAAAGCCTTTATCAAAGACACATTTTTGTTATGCCCCCCCCTCCCCGTCAAAGATCCGGGTCTGCCATGGGACCTTACTATGGTTCTTCAAGCTTTGGTCTCTTTGCCTTTTGAGCCTGCTGCAACTACAAATCTGAAATTTTTATCTTGGAAAACAGCTTTGGTGGCTATTACCTCTGCAGAAAGGGTTTCAGTATTACAGGCCTTGTCCATCAAAATTCCTTGCATAATTTTTCACAGATAGGGTTTCCCTTTGAACCAGTCCATCCTTTCTTTCTAAGGTAGCATCACCAGTCAATATCTATCAGACCATCAATTTTGCCTGTGTTTTTTTCCTAATTTTACTAACAAGATGGAATACAAACTCCACATGTTGGATGTTCATAGACAGTTACGATTCTGTTTGCACAGGACAAAAAATTTCTGTAAATCAGGTTTCCACTTATAGAAGGATACAAATCTCCAAGGTCACTATAGCTAGATGGATTTCTTCATGCATCTTGCAGGTTTATAAGGACAAGAAGCATGTCTCCTCCTGGTCAGGTGAAAGCTCATTCCACTAGGTCCATTATGTCTGCCGCCTTTTGGTCTGGTGTGTCGTTGGATGATATTTGTTCTGCAGCTACTTGGTCATCATCTGGTCATCATCTCGTATGTTTATTTCTCATTACAAATTGGGTTTGACTTCTAGAAGGAGAGCATCCTTTGGTTCCTCGGTGCTCTGGAATATCCATCCATGAGGGCCTCCCAGGAGTTTTAGTAGCTGGGGGCTCTGTCCTTCAGGTTGAAGACCAAATGAAGTATGTACTCGCCATAATGTTCCATCTGAGTAGTTGTACTTCGTTTGTCTTCATCCATCCCTCCCTCCTTCTCCCGGACCTTGGCACATGATCAGCCTACAGTCTGCAGTATAGGTCAGAAGTAAATCTTTCAGGTCGGGTTCTCGGTATAAAGTTCAGCAAACTCTATCTGGGGATGGAAGGCAGTGGAGGTGTATTAGGGGTAAGGGGAGGAGTTTGGAGCTCTGCTAGTAAAAGTTGCTGGCTCGGATCTGATAAGGATCCGTAACCCACAGGTTGAAGACCATGAAGTACAACTACTTAGATGAAACATTATGGGGAGTACATAACTGTCAAAGAAAATACTTCAAAAGACCAAAAGCATACGGTTCAGTTCAGGTATCTTTATTCTTGCGCAAGGAGACAAAAAATGCAGTTAGAGTTTGTTTGACTAAAATCAGGAAGTGTCACAATTATTATACCTTTCTTTCATGGCATTGCCCACTACGGCTGACGTAGCAGACCACCAATTCACAATTCTGTTACTTTACAGATGTTTCTCACATTTCTAGCTGACTCTTCAAAGTTTAAAAAAGATTTTTCAGTAAACAGGATGGCCTTTACGACCACCGGTCAATTATAACTTTCTTGCTATGTGATGTTACAAGTCTAGGTACTATGGCTAATTCAAGCACAATGCAAGTACAGATTTCTGAAGCAGTTCATTGTTTATAGTATCTAACTTTCTTGCAGCTTGTGCACTTTTTCATTAGCACGAACAGAGCTTATTGTCCATAATGAATGGATCTACAGAAATTATTATTATTATTCTCCATTTAATTTCCTGACCTAGCAGAAAATCACCTGCTTTCCAGTACATTTCCAAAGCATAAACCTGTATTTTGCTGTGCTAGCAAACTAGGTCAGAGTGCATCTTGCAGTGTATGAAAGTACAATTTCAGAAAAGCATGTTTTCAGTTTCAAATAGAACTAATGTTGCATATAGAATAAAAACGTGTTAATCTTCCCTTATTTTAAATAAGCATTACACACGTATGTTAATTACATATTTTTCTAACATTTCCCCCCATTAATACTTTTTATTCTATTTCAAAAGCAAACAGTTTTCTTCTCCTAACCTCTTCCTTTGAGGATTTGCAGCTAAGAGAGTCATTCAGTTTAAACTTATGAAAGTGTTTCCTTTTTCAACAGTTCTTCAATTTCAGTACTTTGATACAAAGTCTCAAAGTGACATGTCTATAAAATCTTTGATTTAATTTTTTCATGCAGGGAATTCCACTGCAAATACATGCTCCTAATAAAAGTAATCCCACACAAATGGCAATGAGGATGTTCATTAGGATGGAACCCCACCCCCCAAACAAATTCTGGAAAAAGTCCGTCAGTGGGTTCGGGCCTGGCCTGGTCATGTCTGACACTTGCTGAATCACTTCCAAATGATCGTTGATTTCGTGTTTGTCGGGAATGTGCGAACAACACTCGTCTTTGATTAAAGCGCACGTACCACCTCTCGCCGCTAGGGTGAAGTAAAGAGCCATGCGGTTTTGAAGCACCACAGTTCTCATTGCATTCAGCTCATCAGTCATTAATTCAAGAGCAGAAAAAGTTGCATTGCTCATAACCTCGAAGTTTGGATAGCTTTCTCAGTTCCCAAATTGATTTAACTGCACCATATGCAGGGGCTATGCCAGCCCAGGATATGATAGTGTCACTCAAGTCCATGTGTGCTAGTTTACTTTTGTCTTTCACGGAGTTATGGTTCCTCCAGCCTGCTACGATCTGTCCCATCGGATTCTCAGGTTTCTTGATTGGATTTTCAGGTTTCCTTGTGACATCTCTGACATTTCGAATTCTCCCATGAGGCAAAGCTGTAGTGTGCCATATGGCCGGGACCAGGTAACCCAAAAAAACAACTGCCGGACCAATTCTCAGGCAACCATTTGTTTGCCTTTTTCCCCACATATGAAATAAGTGTTCTACCTTAGTATTGATATACACCTTCCCTGCATGAAACATTTTCTTATCTATAATAGACAGTTGCTTTAAAAGAACAAGATTATGTTGTATATCACTGACAGTTTTATGCAAGGACTCAAAGTACGAGTCATAATTTGCATCACAAATTGTTTCTGTATTTTTAGCATTTTTAGGTTTAATATAACCTTTATAAGAAACCGTTACATTACATTTACTCCAACCTACTTGAATCGTGTCATTCTTAAAAAAGCATACAATTCCTGTTTGTGTAACCGGTAGGAATAATGCAATTTTGTCTCTACATTTTACAGGTGTAGTCTCAAAAATCAAGTTTTCCCAGGTCTCCTTGACCCCTAGGGGGACAGCAGCCATTAATAATCCCCCGTATGCTGTTGGTATAGCTGTGCAAATCCAACAATTCGAAATATTAAAAGTCTCAGCATACACATATTTGATTGCTTGGTAAGTGTTAGTTCGGATGCCAGTCTGAGTGTTGAATCACGTTTGTTCAGTCTAGCTGGTGTGGCAGAAGAAAAGAAAGGCCACAGCAAAAAGAACATTGTCACTAATGCAGTTATTAAGATGATTATGCAACACTGCTGAAGTCGTTCAGCATTTCTGTTGTCTGTGGGTCTTGTCATTCTACTGCTGCTGTGTGTTAGCAAGAGTTTTATCAAGTTCAAAGTTTTTGACTAGTTTACAGCGTGTCAAATGAATCCAAGATGAACGTTCTGCAATTTTGACTGCTGTGGGTGTGCTCAGCAGTACTTGATACGGACCTTCCCACTTTGGTGTCGTCCAGTTCTTCTTCTTTTTGATTGTCTTCACCCAGACCCAAGTGCGTGGGGCTACTGCTACTTCGGATGGTTTGGTTTTTATCTGAAACCGAATTAAACTGTAAAAGATGTTTGTTATTCAGCATACTCCTCATATACTCTGCAAGTGTCCAATCTGCTTCCTGGTCTGCAGGCATGAGAGGTTTCCACTGGGGTATATAATAAGCTCTTCCGAAAATCTTTTCGAAAGGTGTCAGTCCTTTTGTATTCGTAACAGTTCTCATGCTCAACAGTGCCAGGGGCAAACAGTACACACAGTTCTTCTGTGTATCTACCATGAGTTTTTTAAGCTTATTCTTTAAAACTCCATTGTGCCTCTCTACTAACCCTGCAGATTGAGGGTGATATGCACAGTGATGTTTTAAAGAAATCCCAAAATACCGGCTCAACTGTTGTATAGTTTGGTTAACGAAATGTGTACCATTGTCACTGTAGATCCTTTCCAGTATGCCATATCTAGGAATAATTTCTTTAACTAGGGTCTTTGCATCAGTGGCTGCATCTGGTTTACTAGTCGGAAAGGCCTCCACCCATTTGGAGAACATATCCACAATGACAAGGCAGTACTTTTTATTTTCACATTTGCTCAATTCTATGAAATCCATACAGATAGTATGAAACGGATACGGTGGTGCGGGCCTTGCTTGGGCTTTAATGCCCCCTGTGCATGATGTTTATTACAAGTGTGACATGACAGGCAAAATGTTTTAGTGTAGTTTGTAAACCCATACGTAGCGAATACCCGATTCACCAACTGTACCATCCCCCCTGTTGAGACTTCGTTTTTTCCATTTTTGTTTTTCAGCTTGTGTAGTAAGTGTCTGCATTGTTTTCAACATTTCTAAGTCTAAGATCTCAGAAGGTTGTAATTCCTCGTTCAAAAGAAATGCTTCTGAGGCTGCTTGCTTTGCAGCTGTATCAGCTCTCGCATTGCCTTTTGAAATCCTATCTTGTTGTTTTGTATGAGCTATGCATTTACAAATAGCTACTTTCTGAGGCAACTGAATAGAATCTAACAAATCTAAAATAAACTGTGCATGGTTAATCGGTTTGCCAGTAGATGTCACCATTCCTCGATTCTTCCACTGTTGTGCAAAAACATGTACAGTAGAAAAAGCATACTGGCTGTCTGTAAAAATGTTTACGATTTTACCCTTTGCTAAGGTACATGCCCGTGTCAAGGCAATCAACTCTGCTGCTTGTGCAGATAAGCTATGTGGTAGAGGTTTTGCTTCTACAATCTCAGTATCAGAAACTACTGCATAACCTGTTAGGTTCTGTCCTGTAGGACTCCTTTTGCATGAGCCATCCACGTAATATGTCACCTCTGCATCATCCAAGGGAACATCCGTGAGGTCTTTTCTAGGCAGTGTCTTTTGCTCAATTACCTGCAGGCGGTTATGGGGTGTGCCATCCACAGGAGTTGGGAGCAAGGTAGACTGATAGTAGTACATCGTTCAATTGTCATGTGAGGTTGGCTCAGCAATATAGTCATACAAGAAAGATGCCTAGCAGGAGAAAGATATGCTACTTTTTCTTGCAGTAAAATGATTGCGACTGCATGAGGCACTCTCAATGTGAGAGGGTGGAGTAACACTACTGAGGCCGAAGCCTGCACTGCCATTGCAGCTGCAACTACTGCTAGTACACAGTGGGGTAGAGACCGTGCCACTGGGTCCAGTTGTGATGAATAATAAGCAATGGGGCGTTTTGTCCCCATGCTGTTGAGTCAATACTGATGTCCTATAACCTTGCTTGCAATCTACAGTTTGAAAAAAACGTTTGTGGTAATCCTAAAACTAATGATGATGCTATCAATTGTTTGTTTACAGAAGGTTAATTCTGCTTTTGGTGTCCACTGTATTAAATCTTGTGCTGCCATAGGTTTCTTAAAAAATTAGGTCAGTTAAAGGTGCAGATTCCAAAGCGTAGTTTGGGATCCAGCTTCGACAAAAATTAGTTGTACCCAGGAAGGACATCATTTTCTTCTTGGTTGTGGGTTTTGGTGCTTGTAAGATCGCTACTTTTCTGTCCTCATCTAATGTTCTGCCATCTTTGGATATTACATATCCAAGGTATTTCACTTGTTTTCTCCAAAGCTGCAATTTATTTTTGCTTACTTTGTTCATAGTATGAACAATCTGCCCTAGGGCAATTATAAGCCTAGCCCGATTCTGTATGGCTTACGCCACCCCTTGATTTGAGTATACTGTGCCCTTTTTAAGGTTTAGTTTATTGTGCCTCTATCTAATAGTGACACGGGAGTAATCCCTAGGACAAACTTACGCTCCCCCATCCACTTATCGAGATTCTTCTTGAAGAGATTCAGTGAGGTGCTCTGCCTCACATGAACTGGAATTCTATTCCAGAGCGAAGGGAGTCTCTGGGTTATGAACCTGTCCCTCCAGCAAGTTCTTTTTATTTCTGTGCTGAGGTTCAAGTCCCTCGAGTGTGTGGCTCTAAGGGATTTAGATTTACTGAGGTGGAGCATGTCCATTAATTCTGGTTTGACGTAGCTTTGTATGTCAGGCATAGATCGCCTCGAAGTAGGCGGTATGCAACTGAGTAGAGCTGGAGTTTTTTTAACCGAGCAGCATATGGCATCTGTTTGAGACCCTTGATCCTCTTGGTGAGATACTTTTGGGGTCTTTCTAATTGGTGCAGGTGTCGGGTAAGGTGTCCTTCAACTGCTAGGAATTTTAATAATGCTATAGTATCTTCCTGACAATCTCGCTGGGTAGGGGCGGCCAGCAGAATGTCATCAACATAAAGTAAAATTTGACTACCTCTCTGTGGGATAAATCCCGCTAAATTGCTTGCCATCTCTTGTGAGAATATCGTTGGGCTTTCACTATAGCCCTGTGGTAGTCGCGTATATGTATACCACTTCCCCAGAAATGTAAATGCAAACCAATACTGGCTGTCAGGGTGTATCGGTATAGAAAAGAACACGTTGCTGTTATCTGCCACAGAAAAATACTTTTGTTGAGGTTTTAAATCATTCAACAAGGTATGTGGATCTGGCACCGTAGGTGCTCTTGGTATTACTGTGTCATTTTATAGCTTGTAAATCGTGGACCATACGCCATTCTCAGTTTGCTTTTTAACTGGGAATAAGGGTGTGTTACATGGCGAATCAGGAGATTCCACCAGTATTCCCTTCTTAAGTAAAGCTGCTATGATTTGTTTAATACCTGCCTCTGCATCTTTTCTCAAGGGGTACTGTCTCTTTGATGGTCTAAATGCTGACTTTAGCATGATAGTAACTGGTTCTGCTGTGCAAAAAGTCCTACGTCTAACTTCCTCTTCAATAAGAGGGCTTCTCAGCTGTCTTTGCTGGACTGCAAGTGTACATCTGGATGTGTTTGTGTTATCCAGTTCAGTTTCCGTTTTTGTATTCCCTGTTCTGACAGTTCTGATTCTGTCTTTTTTTTTTCCCATTTTGTGTTTTTTTTTTCTCCTAGGTTTATCCATTTTAAATCTTCCTCTTTAGTTAAACTAACATGCGGTAATAGATTCGATTTGTAAAGTGAAAAGAACTCCAGGGGTAATGAACAGCTAACTACACTGTTCCCTTTCATGTCCCAGTACAAATTACACAGTACTAATCTGTTTGCATGATTTCTAAACGGTTCTTGTTCATATTCTTTATCAGGTCCTGGTGTATTACAATAATACAGAGTACAGTGCAACAGGTGTTGTATGTCAATACAAAGGGAGGGGAACTTACTGATAGCTACATTCATAACTCTTCAGTTACTGCTCCAGGGCCAGTCGTAACCAAGTCCTGGCTGTACCAGTAAAATGTCTCCCCTTCCGTTTGCACTGCAAAAGTATTAGTTTGTCGCTGTGCTTCCACACCCTGCATGGTTGGAACTACTGCTATGCCTAATAGTTGCATAAGATCTCTGCCCAAAAGGTTCACTGGGCATTTTGCAGAAACAACAAATCTGAAGTAGGAGATTCATTTGTCTGCAACCTGTGGGTTATGGATCCGATATCGGATCTGAACCGGCATGGTTTACCAGCTATGGATCCAAGCTCTCAGCTCCTCCCCTCACCCATAATACCCTGCTCTCCCCTCATGACCTCAGATCTCATTTGCCGCGCTGGTGACCAGATTTGTGCTCCTAAGCTCTTCAGCTAAGTGCAGTTTTTTCAGTATTTAAAGTGCTAAATTTTGATTTTTTTGTGTGAAAGTTGTGTGGAAGTTTAGGTTTCCCTATTACTTAATTATACTTTTAGTGTTTAAAAATTTAATTTTCTTATCCCTCCCCTTGCTAGTAGCGTAGTGTGTGTTTGGGGCCTGTGTGTGGTTTAGTTACTTTGCTTTATTTTAGTTTAAGTAACTTTTTTGGTTTTGGGATGTCTGAACAACCCAAAGCTGTGTTCTCCAAGTGCTCCGAGTGTGGCCATAAGCTTTCCCGGCTGATGGCCACACTCTGTGTTAGATGCCTTGGGGTTGAACACCTCACTTCTGGATGTTCCATTTGTGCAGGGTTCAACCCCAGGGCATTGAAGGAGCGGAGGTCCAAGCTTGTCTTGGCGGGTCTTTTGCCACCGGACTCGGCTCTGGCCTCCGCTCCTTCGGGGGTAACCGTTCCTATGGTTGTCTCCTCTCCGGCTCCCCCTCCTCCTCCTGGGACTCAACCTCCCTGTAGTGGTTCGGAGGAGAGGGAAGCTAGAAAGAAGGACCGGAGGGAGAAGCACCATAAGCGGCGGGCCGAGACCTCTGTTTCGGCCCCGCCAGCCAAGCGGGCTTCTCCTCCGGCCTCCTTGGCTGCTGGCTCTCCCCCTCCTCGGCTCTGGTCTCCTGTGTGTTTGTTTTTCACCGGGACCTGAGGAGGAGGAGACCCGATCTCCGTCAAGGCTATCGAGGAGGCACTCAAGGCCTACTTCGGTAGCCTCGTCGAGATCAACTTATAGCCTGTCAGACGCTGATCTGGACCGGATGATGAGAAGGTTCATCCAGGCCCAGATGCAGATGGGAGTGCTCTTGTCCCCCCCCCCCTCTGGGGGGGAGCTCGACCCCTTTTTCAAGCCAATTGCTCCTTCTCCGACCGCTACCCGGTTGAGCAGTTGGAGCCGAGCAGCCGAGCCGGGGTGGGTCGGCCCGATAGTACTGGTACCGGATCCGACCCTGCCCTCGAGTGCTTCGGATCCGACCTCTCGAACCTGGATCCGGGGATCAGTGCTCGCCGGCGCGCAGTCTGTCGGCGCACTGCCCTTCGGATCCGTGCGCCGGCTCCGATCCACTCTCGGATCCGGGGAGCCGATTGTCGGATCCTTTGGTCGAGGTCCCCCTTCGGCTTTTGATGTAGTGGAGAGGGCCCTGTTGAAGGTCTCCGGACCCCGGCACTTGCTTCGTCCGCTCCCTCAGCACTGGGTCAGGCTTCCACCATCCGGCCCTTGGGACAGCCCGCTCCTTTGCCCCAAGCTGTTCCCCTGGAACAGGTTACTGTTTGCGAGGAGTCCTCTGACAGCCCCCCGGAGGATGTTCCCCGCAAGCATACGTGCAAAAGGAGGCACATTGACTCCCCCGAGTCTCTCACAGAAGACACTGATTTGGAGGAAGGGGAAGGCTCCCCACTGTCACCCCCCGAGGATGTCTCTTTTGGAGACATCATGGAAATGCTCCGCATAAGGGGGGGGGTGGTCTGCCCCCAAGTCTTCCTCGGACGAGTCCGTGTTCTTGGAGGCATTTGAAGCGGGCCCGTCTACCTCTTGGGTGTCCCCTCCTGCCGACCCCCTGGTGGACCTCATTACCACCAGGGCGTGGAAGGAACCGGAGCCAATCCCTAAAAGGCCCGACCGTATTCTCAGTCCCCCGGCTGACCGTGCCCATTGGAGTAAGGGGCCTCCGGTAGATGCCATGTTAATGGCGGCGCCCACCAAGAGGGAACTTGCTCAGGAGAGTCCCTCAGTCCATCCCCCGAGCAAGGAGTCTCGGATGATGGACCGCTTGGGGAAGCGGATGTTTAGTTCAGCGACCTTCTCAGTGAGGGCGCTGAACTATCTGGCACACGTGATTAGGATGCAGCGCAATCTTATTAAAGAATACGCTGCATCCCCCCCAGAGTCCATGTCGGAGGAGGACAAAGTGCTGCACTCCACCCGCATGGCCACTCAGGTCCGTCACCAATACCTCTATGCGGCTACTGTCCCATGCTATGGAAGGTGCCGCTAGAGCAGCAGGGGCAGGCCTAGTTACTAGACGTCAGCCCTGGCTCCGTCATTGCGATTTCTCAGAGCCCTTCAAGGCGTCATTTGCGAACGCCCCCTTCGATGGTTCTGCCCCCTTTGGCAAAACTGTTCGCGACACTTTGACCCAGAACGAGAAGGACGGAAAGACGCTGTCTGCCGTCGGAATCCGCTTCTCTGCTCCCCAGGGGCCCTATTCTAGGAACCAAAAGGGACAGAAGAAGATGTGGTTCCGGAAGTCGCAGCAATCTGTCTGCTCCGGACAACCAGTCCTTCCGTGGCAGAGGAGGACAGGGAGGACGCCGCCCTAGGGGCAGAGGGGCTCCCAGGAACTTCGGGTCCAGAGAACCCTTCTCTGAACGGCCCGCGCAGCAGCCCTGAGGGGTTGCCCGGCTGCTCCACTCTGGAGGCAGTCGGGGGATGTTTTTCGGAGCACCTAGCGGCATGGGAGTCCATAACATCAGACCGCTGGGTCCTCCAGATCATATCCAGAGGATACCGTATACCCTTTCTTCATTTGCCAAAATTGAAGTCCCTCCCCGACGTTCCACCCGGTCAGTGGGAGGCCGCTTTGGCAGAGATTGGCCATCTGCTAAAGAAAAGAGCCATCCAGCCCGTCCCCCCAGACCAGATCGGATCAGGGTTCTACTCCAGGTTCTTTTTAGTGCCAAAAAAGACGGGGGATCTAAGACCAATTTTAGACCTTTCACTCTTGAACCTGCCAGTTCCCAAGGAGAAGTTCCGAATGGTCACGTTGCAGTCTATTCTCCTCCTTCTGGGAGAAAATCAATGGATGTGCTCCATAGACCTCAAGGATGCGTACTACCACATACTAATGGACAGGCGCTCCAGGAGGTTTCTCCGCTTCCGGCTGGGAGCCAGTCACTACCAATTCCTTCCCTTTGGTCTCACCACAGCCCCCAGGGTGTTCACCAAAGTATTAGCAGTGGTAGGGGCCCACCTGAGGCTTCAGGGGGTACAGGTCTTTCCCTACCTGGACGACTGGCTTCTCACCGCCCCAACAAGGCATCTACTACTATTGGCGCGAGACTCCTTTCTCCAGCTTGCTCCCCGTCTGGGCATCACAATA
Source organism: Protopterus annectens (assembly GCF_019279795.1). NCBI lineage: Eukaryota > Metazoa > Chordata > Ceratodontiformes > Protopteridae > Protopterus > Protopterus annectens. The sequence continues at coordinate 1,863,616,090 of NC_056733.1, forward strand.
AACAAAAAAATCCAACCTAGCACCCACGCAGTTCATAGATTTTATAGGTGCCAGGTTAGACACAAGGAGATTAAAAGCCTTCCTCACTGCGGACAGAGTTCAAAATCTGCAATTCCAGGTGCGGGCCATTCTCCACTCAAGCTCAGTTCCGGAGTTGGTCCTGAGGGCCCTAGGGTCCATGGCGGCAGCAATAGCGCTTCTTCCTCTCACCAGGTTCAATATGCGCATCCTTCAATGGACACTCCTAGTTCAGTGGTCGTATCTTGGTCTTCCTATGCATCATCCCATTGCGATCAGCAAGGCTTGCAAGCGGTCCCTCCTGTGGTGGCTACACTCTCCAGATCTCCACGGAGGCTGCCCATTTTGTGCTTCTCCCCCTCTCGCCACGGTGACCACGGACGCCTCCCGCCTCGGGTGGGGGGGGGGCATTTTGCAGGCCGGACGGTCCAGGGCACGTGGAATGATTCAGAGACCTTACTGCATATCAACGTTCTAGAGATGAGAGCAGTGCTCTTAGCGTTGCTAGCACTTCAGGCCTTTCTTCCCTTGGGAACAATTGCGATTTCAATCTGACAACATGTCGGTTGTCTGGTATATCAACAAGCAAGGAGGAACCAGGTCTTACCCTCTTTGTCGAGAAGCCATGAGAGTGTGGGAATGGGCAATCTCCACCAACCGCTTTCTCATAGCAACGCATATTCCGGGTCGGTCCAACATCCTGGCGGACAAACTCAGTCGCACCATTCTCACCCCTTACGAGTGGTCTCTCACTCGCCCCTTACGAGTGGTCTCTCAATACTCAGGTAGCGGAACGCATCTTCGCACGGTGGGGAACTCCTTGTTGCGAGGCCATCCTGGTGGCAGCTCATAAGCCATCCACTAGGAAAGTCTACCGCAGCAAGTGGAAACGGTTCTCTTTGTGGGCGGAGCGGCAAGGCCTAAACCCCTTCACAGTTCCTCTCCCTTTGGTGCTTGATTTTTTAACCACTCTTTTTAATGATGGTGCCAGCAGTTCCACGGTCAAAGTACAACTTGCGGCAATTTCTCATTATCACATTGGTCATGACTCCAATCCACTGATGTCGGCCAAGTTATGTAATTCCTTAAAGGTACTTTTCTTCTCAGGCCCCCGGTAAAGCAAGCGGTTCCTCCTTGGGACCTTTCCTTAGGTCTCCAGGCCTTGACCGCCCCCCCCCCCTTCGAACCGGCGGCTACGGTAGATCTGAAATTCTTATCTTTCAAGACCGCCTTCTTAGTAGCCATTACTTCGGCCAAGAGAGTCTCAGAGCTTCAAGCATTATCAGCTAAACCTCCTTACTTGGTCTTTCATCCGGACCGTGTTTACCTCAGGACCAACCCGTCCTTTCTTCCTAAGGTAGCTTCTGAAGCAAACATTAATCAATCCATTAACCTCCCTGTCTTCTTTCCGAAGTATGAAAACAAAGGTGAATACAAGCTTCATTCCTTAGATGTTCACAGGCAACTTAGATTCTATCTAAACAGGACGGCTGGTCATAGGCAATCCGACCAGTTGTTCATTTCCTTTGCTAAATTTAATTTGGGCAAACAAATTTCTAAAGTCACATTATCTCGCTGGATTTCACAATGTATCTTATTGGCTTATCAAGCTTTGGGAAGGCCCGCACCGGAGGGTGTTCATGCCCATTCAACCCGGTCAGTCTCTACCTCGGCAGCCTTTAAGGCTAGGATTCCTCTAGATGATATTTGTGCAGCAGCCACGTGGGCTTCATCTCATACTTTTATTTCCCACTACAAGTTGGATCTTACATCTAGGGGTAGAGCATCCTTTGGCTCCACGGTGCTCCGGAATATCCTTCCATGATGGCCGCCCAAGATTCAGGTAGCTGGGGACTCTGTCCCACAGGTTGCAGACAAATGAATCTCCTACTTCAGATTTAGAAGTTATGTACTCACCATAACGTTCCATCTGAGTAGGTGTATTCATTTGTCTGCAACCATCCCGCCCTCCTATCCCCCTAGCCTTTCAGTTTCCTGCATATGATGTTTTACCCTTTTCAGGGTGTTCTTGCTGTTGGCAAACTTGATCTGAGGTCATGAGGGGAGAGCAGGGCATTATGGGTGAGGGAAGGAGCTGAGAGCTTGGATCCATAGCTGGTAAACCATGCCGGTTTTGATCAGATATCGGATCCATAAGCCACAGGTTGCAGACAAATGAATACACCTACTCAGATGGAACGTTATGGTGAGTACATAACTTCTAATTTTGCTTTTCTGGGTTAATCCTGAAACAGGATCTGTTATTGTAATGTTATGGGAGAGAGGCTCCCGATACAGCTGTCCATTAGCTGCTTTTACTAGTATAAAGTCATGTGATAGTTTGGAGGGGTGTACCAGGGTTCGTGATGCCCCTGAATCGCACAAAAATTTGACTTCCCTCCCTTCTACCAGGAGTGTCACTTCTGGTTTTGTGTCAGCTAGATAGAGCTCTAAGCTCAGTAAGGCTAGGTCTAATATTTCGTTTTCTTCACTATCTGTAGCTTCCTGCACTTCCTCTATTATCACATTCTGCTCCTTCTATCACATTCTCATTTGTCCTTTCTCTATTATTCCTATCTAGTGATTCCTGACTTTCATATAGCCAGTCCTCACCTTCATCGTTTTTGTTTTCCACTACTGCCTTCTTATTTTTCTTGCAATCCCTTGCCAAATGTCCCTTTTTCCCGCATTTGAAGCACTTGCCTCTTTTTTTTTTTTCTCCCTTCAAAGTCATCTGATCGCTGATCAGATTGTTTGTTTGTTTCCCTGAGCATTCTTTTTGCCCTTTTGTCCAGACTGTACTAAATAAACTTCTCCATATTCCACAGCAAATACTTGGGCTTTCTTTTTCTTTTTGTTATTAAAATGCCTTTCAGCATGTCTAGCATATTCAAGCAGTGATTGTAATCTGCTTGTATGATGGTCTACCATATGTTTATAAGGCCTACCTCTATTTAGGGGACAACCCTGTTGTATTTTTTGCTGTCTGATACCCCTTTACATACATCTATTATTCACATTATTTTTTCGTGCTAACATGGGTAGTGACACTCTCTGCTCTGCCTGTGTATAGGGTCTTCGATCTCCATCTCACCGGGGAGATTGATCTCCAGCCAGGGAGTCCAGTGCTCTTGATAACCACATGTGCCCGCAGCTGTCTCTCTCGTAGAGAGTCTGATAGTGATGGATCTATCCCTCCCTTGGCGATCATATTCATAGCTGGTTTTTTATTATGTCTCTTGATATGTAGCTCTAGGTTGTCTAGTAGCAGTAGGTCGACATAATAGAGCTTTTTGGCTTTGAAGGACTGGTTTATGGATAGATTTTTCCACCCCTTTATCCTTTTTGGTGTGACCTCTTTGGCTGCTCCATTTGTGGTGGGGCAGCATATCATAGATTACAGGCAGATTTTATCCAAATTTTGGTGAGGAACTTTTGTGGCCTCTGGAGCTGCTTCCTACTGGTGATCCCCTTGAGAGATGATTATGATAATGGCGGTGTGCTCAAGAATTGGTCAAAGATTGGGTGAACTAGTTTAGCTACATGGGTGTGAATGCTACACTAGATGGGGAATCCCTCCATATAGGTCCCTAGCGAAATTCTTCCTTGCTTAACTAGCTTTTAGCTACTAGGATTGTCGAATGACAGTTTACGGGTCTATGCATTTTTTGGCATTTTGATTGTGCTAACTTTTTGGCTCTGGCACCAGTTAGTTGGTATGCTTCTGCCTTGTGAAGGAATATGATATATCTGGCTCAGCATTTTTGGCGATGTTTATTTTTCTGGTTGGCTTTGGCACTGATTACCCGTTTCTGTAAAGACCTTCACAGTGAAAGTAGATGCCAAACAAGTGGAGTCTACAGTCAAGAGCCAGGAGGGAGTCATAGAATGGACACCACTCTGCTTGTACTCCAGTTTGCTGATGCCAAGCAAAGTAAGACTTTGTGGGTTCTGTGACCCAGGCTTGAGTTGATTGTGGGACTGCCACACATGGGGTATTCATTTACTTGACATGAAGCCATTGTCGGGTGGAAAGTGTATTGTATCATTGCCTCGGTATAGACTATGTTGACTGTTATGGCTGTAATTCCTGCCTTTTTGCTTTTTGACTGCCAAGTCAAAAACCAAACTTCTGCAGCGATCTGCCCAATGATCTGCCTTTTTGGTGACTGCAAGAAGTCGCAAAATTCCCCATGTCTTTATTTATGAGGTCCATTATGATCCTCTCTATTGGATTCTCCTAAGGCTTGTCAAGCCAATGGGCAGCTAAGGGGCGGTAATTCCTGTGGAGGCACCGCTTCAGCTTGTTGTGACCAGACCCACAGTGCCCCCTGCGTGGCCTCACAGAGGTAAGACTTTGATTAGACTTTGATCCTAGCTGTGTCCTCATTGTGTTTTAATTCCTTCAATGGGTTAGGCCGGCACACAGTGGGGGACACCATCATGCTGTGTTTTTGCTTGTGGGGCAGAATCACTTGGGCTGGAGATGTTTGGGGGCTGCAATCATTTGGTATAGATATTTTGGTATAGATAGGGGTGGGTGGGGGAGGGGTGTGAAGTTGTCAGCCAGTATGTTGGCAACAGGGTTGGGTAATCTTCACATCATTTTGAACTAGTTCTTTGAATCTGTCTGAGGAGTTCTGGGAGTTCCTCTAAAATTTTCTAAGGCCTCTAAAGAAGGCCTTAGTCTTTTCTTTTTTTCTTTATATTTTTTTCAAATTTTTTTTTTTTTGATTTTTTATGAGCTCTTAGTTTTTACTTATAGTGATCAAGGGTTTCTTACCTTTTGCTCTTTCTTCTATCTCTCTTGTGCTTTAGATTTTTGTTGTAGAGTTTGTTTACACTTTTCCAAAGGGGTCACATGGCTGGCTTTGGGTACAAAAGTCTTTTTTTTGTTGGGGATTGCCTGTCCATACGGTGCTTGCAGCCTGGGTGAAGGCATCCTGCATGTGCTGATTCAAGCTTGAGTACTGTTTTGTTCCCATCCGGGTCGGGAGCAAGAGACCACACTAGTCCTTAAAAAGTAGAAGTTTGAAGAGTTTGGGTGTGAAGTTTTTTTTTTTCAGGTGGGGGTGGTGGTGGGGTGGAGGACAGGAGAATTATTGTGTGTGATCTGATCTCTGTTACAACATACTGGGGGTGTTGTTGTGTTTTGCCATGTGTTCCCCATTGATGGGGTATGTATGATATCAGTATGTGTATCTCCTCTTGTAGTTGTTCCATGGCATTTGAGTTTGATTTGAGTTTATTTTCCAGCTAGGGTGTTTTGGGGGTGGGTAGTGTTCCCAGTAGTGTCTCCAGGTATATTAAGTCATCTAGTATGAGTGGTGTTGCGATGTTTTTACATTACATTTATCCCTCAGTGTTTTCAGGAAGCCATTCGAGGTTCCTGAGTTTGTGAGGAGGTGTAACACAACACTATATTTGCAGAGCAGTCTTGCCTACGGTTAATTGCACCTGGATGGTCTCCGATGCATCATTTAGTAATGAAACTACTTATAGGTGCAATACAGCCTTTCAAAAATGCATTCTTTAACTGCTGCTCATATGGGGGAATCTTGTGTCTGGTCTTCAGGCACCTGCATTCCACAGTGATTGTTAAAACATTCTAATCTGGCAAAATTATCTATCAACAGTTTCACTTTCTTGTTGGATGCATTGATTAATGCAAGTCCAGTCTGCCCTAGGCTTCCATTTCTCAGAAATTCGGTCTGTCAAGACCTTTCACTCTGTTATCTAGTTCTGCGCTGCTATGTGGGAGGGGCCTAAGTGCAGCGTCACTGGGGTTCCAGTTGCTACTGATCATGTGCCAATCTGGACCTACTATTTGTCTGACTACTTTTCTACTTCCTCTCCGTTTAAGTGATAACTTAATCTCATGCCCTGTAAGTCTTCTAAGAACTTTCTAAAATTAACTTTTGGATGGGGAATTCCCTCTGTGGCTTTCCGGATGTCTTCCAGTGTCCACGGTCTGTATAGTAAGAGAGTTAGGTCCTGCCCCTGTCCTGCCTGAGGATTTGGTACTTCTATGAGTGGGCATATCTCTTCACTCATAGCCCGTGAATTTCCATTCATTTGATATAATTCAATATCCCTTTTTAAATTACGTGTTAGAGACCTAGTCTCGATAGGATCTCTAACAAACCGGTAGCGGTTTTATAGGAAAAACTGGATATCATGGAGGTGGGCCAGTTTGTTCTTTTGCTTCATATTCCGGTAAGGAAACCGGAACGGGGGGGGGGGGGGGGGGCGATGCTATAACCAAGTTATTATCCTCTTTTTGTCTAGAAACATTGCTTTTGAATTTTTATTCTTTTGTTCTCTTCGGTTTACTTCCTCAATCCACCTGCGTGCCTGAGGAACTCCTAAATTACGCTGTTTTTTAACCCGACCTTTAGAATCGTTTTTTAGCTGTCAAATAAGTTTGATAAGCGAGGATCTTTCTAGTTTCCCATCAAATTCATATTTATTAACCCATTTAGTATAATATCTAACGTTGGCGGCGCGCTGTGATTGCATATATTTTGCATCTTCGGTTAACGGTGGGCTTTGGGGTCTTTTAGTTTTTGTGCACGTATTACCCATTTTGTTATAACCTTTTAAATGTTACGTAACCCTTTTATTTTTAATGTGGTACCACCAAGTGTTTACAGTCCCTTCAGACTACCTGCCTACTTATTCTGTTTCTATGACAAGATAGCAATATTTCTGTCCCTGAATTTTAACAAAATTCTCACTGAACAAATACAAGCAAGTCCCTGATCTAAAACAGAAAAAAAGTAGATTCACCCTACCTGAGCCTCAGCGATTGGTCACTCACTGTTCAAACGAAACCTGCCTTCAGTCGTAGATCAGAAGAGTGGCTGGCCACTTTTGCACGACAATTCAGTCGGAGGTCTTTCAATGAAGAAGATCCAATGTGGTATCTTCCCTGTGCAATTTCATGCCACCTGGCCCATCTGATCCCAGGCTAAACGAGGGTTTCTGGCTCCAAAGGACCAAAAAAACATGTCAAAGAAAATACTTCAAAATACCAAAAGCATAAGGTTTAGTTCAGGTATCTTTATTCTTGCGCAAGGAGACAAAAAATGCAGTTGCAGAGTTTGACTAAAATCAGGAAGTGTCACAATTATTATACCTTTCTTTCAAGGCATTGCCCACTACGGCTGATGTAGCAGACCACCAGTTCACAATTCTGTTACTTTAGGTTTCTCACATTTCTAGCTGACTCTTCAAAGTTTAAAAAAGATTTTTTTAGTAAACAGGATGGCCTTGACGACCACCGGTCAATTATAACTTTCTTGCTATGTGATATTACAAGTCTAGGTACTATGGCTAATTCAAGCACAATGCAAGTACAGATTTCTAAAGCAGTTCATTGTTTATAGTATCTAACTTTATTGCAGCTTGTGCACTTTTTCATTAGCACGAACAGAGCTTATTGTCCATAATGAATGGATCTACAGAAATTATTATTATTCTCCATTTAATTTCCTGACCTAGCAGAAAATCACCTGCTTTCCAGTACATTTCCAAAGCATAAACATGTATTTTGCTGTGCTAGCAAACTAGGTCGGAGTGCATCTTGCAGTGTCAGCACAATTTCAGAAAAGCATGTTTTCAGTTTCAAATAGAACTAATGCTGTATATAGAATAAAAACGTGTTAATCCTCCCTTATTTAAAATAAGCATTACACACATATGTTAATTACATATTTTTCTAACAATAATTTTATTTCCTTAGGCTTAGAGATGAGGCTTGGTCTTCCTGGAAAACCAAATGGGTCCCAACTCGCATTTCGAACTTGGGAATAAAGCAAAGAAACAAATTTAAAACGGATAACTACTACACTGAAATACAAGCCAAGCACCACAAAAACCCGCAAATTCTGGTCCACAATAAATTAATACCTTCACCCAGGTAAAACAGAAACACCACCACCACCACCAATAACTCGGACAATATAGCCACTCACTTTAACAAATATTTTACAGAAACCATCCTAGAACTAGCTAAAAATCAAACCTCATCAACAAACAAACCCGCCTTCCCAATACCGAACATCACATCCACCTTCTCACTGCAACCAGTAGCAACTGATACCATCAAAAAACTTCTAAAAAAACTAAAGCCGGCTACACTAGCTGCTGACAGTCTACCCACAGAATACTTAAAAGCTAACAGCAGATGGCGTAGCATACCCTATATCAATGCTGATCAATAGCTGAACCCCAGGTCCCTTCCTTCTGGAGAACCGCGTACATTATTCCCCTGCATAAAGGTGGCCCATCAACTATCGACCGTATTGCAATATTGTCACAGATCTCTCTCTCTCTCAAATTCTCGAAAGAGTAATTCATAAGCAGGTCACAGACTACCTACTTGATAACAAACTTCTAACCAATACTCAACACAGTTTTAGGCCATTCCATAGCACAACCGCACTACTGTTTCTAACATAATCAGTCTTCACAGAAGCAGCAGTCATTATGCCTCTTCTGTCTTGGACCTGTCAAAAGCATTTTATATGGTCTCCCATACTCCCCTTCTTAACACCCTCTCAGATCTACATTTCTGTAAATCCACCCTTGCATGGTTCAAAGATTCTCACAGGACGTCACCAAGCAGTCTCACGGCAACGGACCCCATCACCCTTTTTACCAGTTGAGCGTGGAGTGCCCAAAGTATCTCATATTAGGCCCACTCCTATTCTCTACATTAACCTCCATCTTGCAGTCACTCATGCATCACTCATCCATATGCAGATGACTCGGCTGTGATATGTTCTGCACCCTCCCTACTAGAACTTCAGACAGTAATTTGGCCTCTCAGGAAGTGGGGTCCTGACTAACGAATGCTAATTTAATCTTAAACCCCAAAAAAAACCAAATTATTAGTATTCTCTCCCAACAAAACTGCTCCCTCCCCTAACCCTTTCTACATTACCTGCATAACTCCCCTCACCACACACTACTGGGAGTAGAAATTGACCATAAACAAAGTTGATATTCATATTTCTCAGACCGTTAAAGTACACAAAAAAACTCTGTACCCTACCTAGGAACAAACACTACTACACAAAAAATACCAAAATAGCTATTGCCCAAACTCACCTACTCTCCCCTTTACTATATTTTTTATTTTACATCATGACAGCATGCTGCCCCCATTCTCACTAACCTTAAGAAATCTGAATTACAAAAACTTGAAACCTGCTACAATAAAATAGCAAGATTTGCCACAAATTCACCAGCTGGAGCTCATCATTGTCTAGCACTCGAGCAGCTCAACTGGTTAGAACGTTCACATCTCCTTCACTGCACATAAGTCTCAATGGCCCACAAAATCCTCTCAGAGCCTGAAAAAATACCTGCCCTATAAACTCTTCTTAAACCCTATGCTTACTGCTAGACCGCTCTGATCCACCAACAAACTGCATAAAAACCTATTTATCCAAAAGTCAAGCAGGAGATTCCCTCTTTTCAAACTACATAGGTAAACTCTCAGGGAGGTAAGATCAGTTGGCAAGACATTCCAATCATTCCTAACAATATTTAAACTATCTCCTTGGCAAATGAATCTGCCCTTGCACTACTCCTGGCTGATAACTTAACTATTCAATTCATCTCTCTAATTCATTTTCTACCTCACACCTACCACTCTACACAATCTACCATTGACATACTCAATAAGAAGAAAGTGTAACACTAACTCTTGCTTGTTCAGATATCTTTAACATTTTCTAAATATGAATCTCGCTTTAATGTCTCCATGTATAAAATGCCACTAATGAACTGCTGTTTCTATAACATTGGATTGATATTATTATATACAATATTTGATGCTTAGCCTTGATTATTTGTATATTGTACATCTATGTAATAGTTTAGAATATTCCTACTAAGTATTTCTTGACTTGTATAAAAATATGACACAAAAAAAGTATAATCCTTTTTTGTTCCTTATTTTGTGTTTTACCGTTGTAACTGTAGCTTTTCTTTCCGGGCCTCAGCTGAAAAAGGACGTGTGTCCTTTCAGACTTTCCAGGTAAACAAATGTAAAATAAAACAATAGGTAAAGTGCAGTTAACCTCATTCTAAAGTTGTTCTCTTCTCACTATCGCCACCTTGTAGTCTTGTGAAAAGAAATGTTTTCATTGTTTTGTCACAGGTCATGAATATCCCAGCATAGTTTCCCTGTTTAAATCTCGCATTGGTTTCTGAAGGCAGTTCCTAAGCTTGTATGACGTATCGAGGGAAGGCCACACACTCTCTCTAGTCTCACATTTTAGTGAACATCTTGGTGAATAAAGTGCTATAAATCTCAATTTCAGTTAGTGAACTTTTTTTTCCTAGAGTCTTAACTTGCTGGAGAAATCTATATGAAAATTAGATAATCTGTTTTACATTTATTCTACAGCAGTATAGCTGAATTTTGCCACAGGTGTGGAAGCGTGTGATGTCCCCTCTTTGGGGCAATAGTCAAAGAGCCCCAATCCTCACCACTGACAATGGAGAGGGACATTCACTTGGAGCAAAAAATAGATGTACACAGTATTTTCAGATGCAGCTCTTTGCATCAAGTACGGCTTCTCTTAAGAGCACATAAGGAATATACTCAGTCTGGGGTCTGGGTCTCTCTCTCGGTCCCCCAGTAAGACTTCCCACTGGCACAGCTATAGAGTTGAGTCCTCAGACGAGTGTCCAAGCCAAGTCCTCCAAAGCCAGCTACTCCTAAGGATCTTACAAGGGTACCAAAGTATACTGAAGTAAATTAATATTAATACTATGGTAGTGTTTTGACCAATGCAGCAGGGCTGTCAGGAGTGGCCTCAGTCACCAAATAGATACAAGTATTCTCAAAATTTAAAATATTCTCTAAAGGACCAGCTGCAATGTAATCATAAATAATAGAATATGAAAATGCAGAATATCTATTTACAATAAACACCAGTGTTTCAATCACAGGAAATATTAAAATAACACAAATTAATGGATTCGCACAGATACAGGGAAACAATACTTAATTAATCTCACTATATTTTCCTGATTTGATCTAAAGAATTACTATTCCCTGGTTGAACAAGGCAAGAATGAAGTAGGTGAGGGGGACCTTCCTTGTCAGGTTAGAAAAACGGACTGCTCTGAGACTTCTCTGTCCTCTGATATTAAAACATCATTTTTGTCCTAGATTACAGAATGACATCACATACATCTGGTCATCTGACTTCTGTTTCCCAGACTACCTCCATCACTAGGAGTTACCAGGATTTAGCACATATGTGCTACAATACATATCTCAAGCTTTGCTAAAATTTATTGCAGCATCTGGAAGCTGTAAAAGTAATTTCTGCTCTTCTTGCAGTCGGGACCCACTGATGGCACATTTTTAACACAAGCAACTTTACAAATACATTTTTCAACATAAACATTTGTACAAATCAGTTCGATATACAAAAAACATATTCTTTACGAAATTCCAGCTAGCTGTGCCGGCGTATGTTACACATCCACTTCCCTACTCCTCGTGGCATAGCTGGCAATACCGCACATTTTCACAGCATGCACTTTTGTTGTTGGCTGACTTTAAGTGGTATGTTCCTCCTCCTTATCACCATCTGTCGTAAGTATAAAACCATGAAGAAATTTGAAAGCAATTCAGGCAAAAAAAATGTTTATTGAATACAAATAAGCTTAGACTAAGTACATAATGTTCTGGAACATTCCTTCCAATCGTAGTTTATAATCATAATTGATCGTATAAATATGCAATTATTCAGAATCTGTGCAGTATTGTACATTTTCACATACTCTGGACTTTTATGACTTTTTATTTGCATAGTTAAACTAACAAACTATACCCGTCATGGAATAGAGAACAGACCAAGGCCATTCCTTTGTTTTAGAACAAAGCAGCACTTTGAAGCTTGTCTAACTTGCATCAATATACAGTTTGTTGTAAATATTTTTGGTGTGAAATATATAAATCCATTTTGTCAGTTGCAATGTCTAAAGTAATTCTACTAGAAAAAATAAACTCTACTGACATTAAATATCAAAAATTTAGTGGTTCCCCTTTGATTTATCCTTTATCAATAAGTCAAACTTTTATCTGTTTTAGAAAGATGATGTAAGAAATCTAAGCTACTATTGAAAATGGATAAAATAATCAGATGGTTATCTCATTTGCACTTAGAAATACCTCCATAGGATAGATGTAAGGTGTAGGAACATTTGAGAACTAAGTTAGAAGAGCACCAAATGGCTGGGGTTCTTGAATGTTAGCCAGCACTCAATGCATTTATGTACACACATTCCATTATTGACTCCCTTGTACCTATCTGTACTATTTTATTAATGCTCTACACATAAGCATAGTAAGGTTAGAATCATAAATACAAGTAAGACACTTTAAAAATATTATTCCCCAAATTTGAAACATATTTGATGTCCTTCAAGGATGCATCTGCAGTCTTAACAAATGGGTTGTCCTGTCGTCAGGCAGCCCTTCGGTCGGCCGGATTCCAAAGTCTGGGTCTGGCTTCGGCTGGTGTCGCACTTCACCCGACGTCATTGCGGCAGTTTTTCGGGTATAAAGGCATCAGCCGACGCCATTTTCCTCAGTCTTTCTTGCCGCGTGGCGCCCGAAGCAGAAGCTGTTCGCAAGTGCCGGTCGGTCAGATCCAGAGAAAACTATTACCGAATACAACTTCGAAGACTTCTATAAAGCTAAGTACCCCGTTGGGGACTCTTTCTTGCCTCAGCCGATGTCAGAGAAAGTTAATAACTGTTTATCTTGTGGGAAACAAATACCTCATAAAGATTTCCACTCCTACTGCATACATTGTTTAGGCCCAGACCACGACGTAGCAGCTTGTCTAGCCTGCTCTTCTTTTAACCGACGGACGCTTAGACGTCGGTCGGACTTTGCTGAACAGATATTCGGCTCTGATTTTGCCTACATTATGCCGTTGGATCCTCCGACTACACAAATTACTAAAAAACGCAAAGAAAAGGACAGACACTCGCTGTCCGCGGTTTCGGCCGAAACCGCGGTTAAGCAAGCCACGAGTGTCTCTGTTTCGGCCGAAACCGAGCAAGCGGTTCTTTCTTCAGCCGATAACTTGCCTTCCACCGAGGCCTCTTCCAGCCTGGTAGAGACGGCCTCTGAAATCCAACCTTCTGTTGTAGTTTCACAGGATTTATCAGACACCATTCCCCTGGATGTTTCAACACCTGCACGTGGAGCTGCTAGGCCTCCTCCAGCTTATGTCTATTAAGGCCTTTGACAGGGCTAAAGCAGCCAAAACAACAAAATCTGTGCCTGCCAAGCCCCCTTCTCACAGGCCCAGCTCCAGCTCCCACATGCTTTCTTTGGCTGAGGATCTCGTATCTTTAATCCGTGGAGCCCAGCCTCATCCTGACAGGGCCTCTCTTCCTTCTCTAGAAAAGAGACCTAGAGCAGAGCCCCCTGAGCCAGTATCCGCAGATGATTCTTCTGATGACTCTGAGCATACAGACCCTCCTGAGGCTTCTTATTCCCCTTACGAAGATTCAGATGCTGAGGAGTCCATTCCTTCAGCCTCCCCTCCTGAGGAATTTTCCTTTGGGGAAACCTTGCATGCTATGAGGGAACAATTTCAGTGGCAGGGCCAAGATTTCCCAGACTCTAGAAAGAGGCTCAGGACCTTTCTACATTTGCCACAACATAGACCTTTAGCTATACCTCCAGTTCTTTCTGTTGTTGATGATGCATTTAATGATGCATGCTCTGCTCCTGATTCTTTACCTCCGGCTCCTGTTAAGCCCGATAGGTACTACAGGGTCCCGGACACTCATCACCATTTCTATAAGGCTCCTGTTGCAGATCCAGAGACTATATCCCAGGGCCCTAAAGCTGTAGCAGCTACTACTTCTAAAAACCCCCTCCCCTCTGAAAGGGAATCCAGGTCCTTAGAGAGATGGGGTAAAAAGGTTTACACCTCTGCTACTTTGTCAGCTAGAGCTTTGAACTGCCAATTTCATATGATTCAATATCAAGAGTTTATGCTTGACCAGTTGACTAAAAAACTATCCTCTGAAGAATCTTTAGATAAAAAGTACGTTCAGGAAATGGTACATAACATACAGCAGGTTAGTAACCATTCTTTAAAATGTGGCTATGATGCACTGGAGGCTTCCTTTAGATCAGCCATGACTGGCACAGTTATTAGGAGGCATGCATGGTTGAAAGAACAGGCATTACCAGACCATGTCAAATCAAAGCTTTTGGATGCACCTATGGACAAGGTCAATTTATTTGGTTCCCCTGCACAGCAGGTACTAAAAAAGATGGAAGAGAAAGCAAAATCTGTTCAAACAGTGAAAGATTTCCTACAAGTTCAACCTCCAAGGTTTAGCAGGAACTGGCCCTCCAAGAACTGGTCCTTTCCGGAATCCTCCAAACCACAAAGAGGCAGGAATAGGCGCACTAGAGGTAGAAACCAATCCAGGGGTGCCTACAGGGGTCGCCAATGGCATGGTAACAACCAACGAGGCACGGATACAGCCACCACCACTACAACAACTCAATCTCAGTGACTGGGCGGTGGTACCGCCTACCAGGGAACAACTACTAGCACCCTTGGGCGGAAAGCTAACATTATTTTCAAAAAACTGGCACTGCATTACAAGAGAAAAATGGATTTTGCAAACTATAGACCAAGGTTACAGGTTCCATTTCCATACTCTACCAGAAAAGAGAGGAATGCCAAACCTACCACCTACACAAAGGGCAGAAGCTCTACAACAAATATCTCAATTATTAAAAATGAGAGCTGTGGAAAAGGTACCATCTATGGAACAGGGAAAGGGATTCTACTCAAGACTCTTCCTGGTACCAAGGAAAGAAAACAAATGGAGGCCTATTCTAGACCTGTCCGCCTTAAATACATTCCTCATTGTCCCCAAATTCAAAATGCTGACCCTACAGCAGCTTCTTCCCATGCTGGGCAAGGAGTCTTGGCTGGTAACTCTAGATCTCAAGGAGGCATACCTGCACGTCCCCATAAGACCAATTTGCAGAAGATACCTCAGATTTCTTGCAGGATCAGAGCATTATCAATTCTCAACATTGCCATTTGGCTTATCTACTGCGCCCAGAGTGTTCACGAAATGCCTGGCATCAGTTATAGCTCATTGCAGACTTCAGGGGATTCAAATCTATCCCTACCTGGACGACTGCCTGATACAAGCGGACAGCAAAAACAAACTAGCAGAAGACTTACAAAGAGTCATCTACCTGCTGCAAGCCCTGGGATACACAGTCAACACAGAAAAATCAAGGCTGCTTCCATCCCAAAGAATAACCTTTCTGGGTGCAGAACTGGACACATCAAAACAAATGGCATTCCTAACTGCAGAAAAGAAAGAACAACTTCCTCTCTACTTCTTGGCATTAACAAAGCAGAACCATCTGACTGCAAGAAAAGTGTTACAAGCTCTAGGCTTCATGGCATCCTGCATAATACTGGTCCCTCATGCCAGGCTGCATATGAGAAAGCTACAGTGGTACCTAAAGAATTTGTGGTCCCAGCACAAGCACAGCCTAGAAACCAAAATTCCAGTGATTCCATGCCTGAAACGCTCAGGCATGCCAATCAAACACAGGATTGCCCTTCTGCAAAAGTAAACAGAGACAAACCATCACGACAGATGCCTCAGACCTTGGCTGGGGGGCACACATGCTGGACAAGTGCATTCAAGGCCTATGGACTCAAGAACAGCTTCATCTGCACATAAATCTAAAGGAAATGATGGCAGTGAAATTGGCAATTCAGGCATTCAGACCCCTTCTCCAAGAAGGCCAGTTGATGATAAGAACAGACAACACCACAGTTATGTGGTACATCAACAAACAGGGAGGCACACACTCATACCCTCTATGCCGGCTGACGCTCGACCTATGGGATGTGGCTCTTGAGCTACAACATTCAGTTACAGGCAATTTATGTTCCAGGGAAGGAAAACATTCTAGCAGACATATTAAGCAGAACTACAACAGATGCCCACGAATGGATGCTGCATCCGGACATCTTCAAAACCATCACAAGAAAATGGGGATTACCACAAATAGACTTATTTGCATCCCCACTCAATCACCAGTTGAAGAAATTCTGCACAAGGACTTACCACCCACTTGCTTGGAGGGTGGACTCCCTTTCTTTCAGTTGGAAAAGCCTGACAGCATATGCATTCCCTCCACTTCCTTTGATGCACAAGGTGCTTCTGAAGATCAAAGAGGAATGTCCGAGGATCATTCTGATAGCTCCAAACTGGCCAAGACAACATTGGTACCCACTTCTGAGGAGCATGACCAGGGAACAAATTTGGACGCTTCCCCTGATTCCTTTATTGCTAACACAGAACAACTACAGCATCCTGCACAAGTCTAAAGACTCTGGAGTTAACTGCCTGGAACATTACATAACGGCAATTAACCCAAAATTATCCCAAAGGGTTAAAGACATAATACTGGAGGCACGTAGACCTTCCACAAGAAAGAATTATGCAGCAAAATGGAAAAGATATCTCATTTGGAGTACTGCAAAAGGGCAAGATGTGACACTGATGAACATAGCCAACATCCTGGAGTACTTGGCAGAGCTCTACCATACAGGCCTGTCCTATTCCTCCATCAAGATACATGCATCAGCTATCTCAGCAGAATACAACTTGGATCCTCCTGTCTTCTCGCATCCTCTGCTCAGACAGTTTCTGAGAGGAATTAAAAATGTAAAACCTCCCAGGAAACCTCCATTGCCAGCATGGGACTTGAATTTTGTACTAGAAAAGCTGACTCTACCTCCTTTCGAACCAGCAGCAACAGCAGAATTACAATACTTATCTTGGAAAACTGCCTTCCTGCTAGCAATAACTTCAGCAAGAAGGGTTTCTGAACTGCAGGCTTTGATGGCAGTGCAACCCTTCCTGATCTTCCACCAAGACAGAGTGTCCATGAGAACAAATCCTACATTTATGCCTAAGGTGGTATCCAGAGTTTCTTTAAATCAGGCTATCCACCTACCTACATTCTTCCCCAACCCACAGAACAGGGGAGAAAGACTCTTACATACCTTGGATGTACACAGACAATTACGCTACTATCTGGACAGAACAAAAAACAATAGAAAGACTGACCAGCTTCTGGTAGCATATGCAACAGGGAAGGAGGGAAAAGCAATCTCTAAACAGACCATCTCCAAATGGATAGGAAATTGCATCAGATTTTGTTACTCCTATCATGGGAAGAAAACTCCAGAGAACATCAGGCCTCACTCCACAAGGGCTACAGCCACTACCACAGCTTTCTTACGAGGAGTGGCTACCAAGGACATTATAGAGGCTGCTACTTGGACCTCCGTGCATACATTTGCCAAGCATTATAACTTACCACTATACTCTAGATCCCGTGCTGGTTTTGCCACTGCTGTTTTGCAAGGGATCCTAACTACACCATAATCTTTTCTCTTTACCTCCTCCCCTAGTTTAGCTATGGTATTCTACCCATTTGTTAAGACTGCAGATGCATCCTTGAAGGACATAGTACAGTTTTGTACCTACCATAAATGTAGATGTCCGAGAGGAATGCATCTGCAGTCAGGATTACCCACCCTCCTTCCCCTCTGAGGTACTCCTAGGGTATTTACCAATCTTCAGCTAGCTTGGGGGGGATCTATTATGGTGTATTTGTTTGTATATATGTACATACATGCTTATTTTATGTGTTTGCTCTCTACTATTTGGAAACTTTGACATTTATCCAAATTTAGCCTTCCAAGAGGGCACCTGGCATCTGGGGCAAGAAACACTGAGGAAAATGGCGTCGGCTGATGCCTTTATACCCGAAAAACTGCCGCAATGACGTCGGGTGAAGTGCGACACCAGCCGAAGCCAGACCCAGACTCTGGAATCCGGCCGACCGAAGGGCTGCCTGACAACAGGACAACCCATTTGTTAAGACTGCAGATGCATTCCTCTCGGACATCTACATTTATGGTAGGTACAAAACTGTACTTTATCCATGTCCTAGTGAGCCACCAAGTCATTTGGCATAAAGAGCATGTACAACTTCAAGGTGTCCACAAATGATCTTTAAGTCTCATTTCACGATCTGAAACATTTGTGCAGTATTTTCTCACACATTTCCCCTTTGACTGAATTAATGCATTGCATTCATCTGAACTCCAGAAGTACATGTTCATTTGACATATTACAAAGGTCAATATGGATCCATGTGGTTTTGTGGAGGGGAGGCAAACATTTGACATTAACAGAAAATTGATGATCCAGAGAGAAGCAGAACGTAAGAAAATACCACTGTTTGTGGGTCTTGATGCAGAGAAAGCATTTGACTAAGTAAGCTGGGACTTTATAAGTAGGGCAATGGAAGCATTTGTGTTCCCTGATAAAATTATAAGGTTGATTAGGAGGGTATGTGAGGGATCGGAGGTGAAAATTGCGGGTGAGTTTCTCTGATAATTTCTGCTTGAGCAGAGGAACCAGGCAGTGGGTGTCTTCTTTCCCCTTCATTTGCATTATATTTAGAACCAAAACCGCGGTGGTGGTGCTGCGGTAGCGTTGTTGCCTTACAGTAAGACGCTGTCCTGTTAGATTCTCAGCTAGACAGTCTTCTGTGTGGAGACATGCATGAATGGGCGTACCTTTGTTGAAGGTTGTGCGTCAGGGCTGGTAACTCGGCACGTAAAAATCAACTACCAATCATTAGCGGACCAGAGTTCTGCTCTGGCGACCCCTAACCGGGAAAAGCTGAAAGACACAACAAGCATAGAAAATAAGAGAAATTCAAGGATATAATTGGTATGGTAGTCAAAAAAGATGGTTCTATTTACAGATGATGATGACTGATAAGAAAAGGGCATTTACAGTACTGTGGAATATTTTGAGACAGTTTCATACCTTTTAAGGATACAAAAGTAATGAAGCTAAAATAAAGGAATTGGCAGCAAATTATGTACCCACACACAAACTGGTTCAGTAGTGTTCATATTTATGGGAACATAAAATTAAGTATTTAGGAGTATGGATTAAAAATGATTCTCATGTGGCAGCTAAGAATATGTGGGAAGAGACCAAACAAAAGATAATACAAAAGTTGATAACTTGGAAGCTCTGTTATGTGGATAACGATAGCAAGAGAAAGCAGTTAACGATGGCAAGAGAAAGCAGTTAAAATGTTTTTATTTCCATTAGTCTTGTATACAGGTCAAGCATATTTTTATTAACTAGTGTGGATAGTTAACAAAGAGCTGAAGGACTTTATCTGGTAGGGGAAGACTGCAAGAGTCAAGTGGGTTGATTCTTCCAGTAGAACAAGGCAGATTGGGATTACCCGATTTTTTTTTTTTTTTTTTTTGATAAGCAATTCACAAAGAAACAATAGGGGGTACATTGTTTGCCTCCCAAATATGCAACAGCATCTAGAGGATTTAGGTGTTCGCACAGATTTTTAGTCCCCAAGTAGACTCAAAAAAATTTTACTTGGCAAGTGTGAACTGAGCAAATTAAACCCTACACCACCGAAACTGCAATTCAGTCTTAACCATCTGTGCCAACTAGTACACTTATTGTTGATCACCTTTTCTTCAAAAGAAGAAAGCAATCAAAACAGTTTTAACTAATCCCTTTATTGCAGTCACTATAAAATAAAACTACCACTGTTTCATATTTCCTAACCCCCTCCCCAGTGCACAGACTGAAAAATATCCTTTAAGCAGTCGTCTGCATCGCATCTAACTCTGCAGGTAGTTCTGCTGCTACTTGTTTTACGATTACCCTTTGCTCCTAATTACTTAGCTAATTAGCTAATCAATAAAGGATTTGAGAATTACTAATAACATACCTTAAACTCGTTCAGGGAGAATCTAAACACGAAAACTGTCTTTAGAATGTCATCTAATTCTCTAATTTAAAGGAAAGTTAATTTTTTGTGAAAATTCTTATAAGTGTATGTGTAAGATAATCCTGGACATACTGTATATTAGTTACCACTGATTTGGAGCAGGTACCAATTTCCGTGGGTTACCAACCTGTAAATGAATGAAGGCTTTCATATGTCTACCCACAGTTTTACCTATGTTGGAATTCATTTGCAAAACTCATGGCAGTTTCATTTCACAAACCGTGGAATAGGCATAAAACTTGGCAGTTTTCTGCCCACAATTTTATTTGAACTTGCTATACACCACCAAATGCCTAATCTTGTGTGTCAGATTAGCAGTTGTTGGTTAGCCAATAATTGAATCCTGAGTACTCTGGTTTACATAACTTAAAAGTTAACTTTTTGTGTTCACTGTGAATACACACAAACTTTTTGTAGCTTTAAAGATTTTGGCCATATAACATCTTATTCTGGTTTGCTTACTTAAATTCTAACTCTAGCTACTTAATAACATAAACAATAGAATTCTTTTCTATTACAACACTGTATTTTTTCCTCCGTTATTGCTGATTTAGTTCTGTGGCTTGAGTGTGGAACAATGACTTTCCTAGCCTCCTGTCCGCATCACATGCGACACTGTTTTTCGCTCCGTCTAGAAGTCGGGGAAGTATTTCCTATGGGAACCAATTTTTTTTTTTTTTTTTTTTTTTTAACTTGCTCCTCTCTTAAAATGCTGATTCATTAAATCTACTGCAGCAAGAGGTTCTCCAATTCGATTCACTGCTGGAGCGCCTTCTGTGTGGAGTCTGCATGTCCTCCCCGCGGTAGAGTAGCATTCGAAAGACATGCGTAGAATGGGCGTGCCTTTGAAGGTTTGGTGTTGAGCTGGCACCCGTAAAAAAATCTGACAGTCATTAGTGGACCGGAGTTCCGCTGTGGCAACCCCTAACCAGGAAAAGCCGAAAGAAGAATATTAAATCTACTGCCAATTTTAAGTTTACCTGGGATGTTTTCCTTGCGCTTGCAAATTTCCTTCCCCCCTTGGCAATAACGTTTTGAACAAGTTGGTCTGTGACCAGAAAGTAAAATTATGCCACTTAATGTGGTGATTCAGCTCACAAATCTGTGTACTAGAATTGTTCAACATGTAACCCACTATTAACAAATGCAGTTTATAAAAATCATATTTTACCAAAAATTTCAATTGGTTTCAGGTTTGTCTTTTGAAATGCAACATAAACACATTGTGTAATATCCAAAGGGCCCATTTAGACATGCAAAATACCTCTCTTACCCTGTTGCATCTTTCAGAACAGAAAAGAATTGATCTGTTACCTCTCTTACCCTATTGCATCTTTCAGAACAGAAAAGAATTGATCTGTTTAATATTTATAGTACAGTTTTATACACTGCAGATGTTTTACCATTAACTCTACAGTCTTATGTACAAGCATTATTGTAATTAAATTCTGTTTCATAGAAAAGCATTAACTTGTTGAAGTAATTTTCATTTTTAATTTTCTGCATTAAAAATGCAGTATGAAGTAAACTCTGATACCTGTATAAACCTTATTTTGGATCTTCCAATATATGGGAATTGGGGGCAACAGTCTTATGCCACTGCATGTGTATATATGGTTAAGCGCATTTATAATTTGTGTACAACTGTGTAAATGCTTCTTACTGCCTAAAATATTTCATGCAGCACATTTTTTTCCTGTGTAACTGAAGTTTTGCAGTGATTTAGTGCTGATGTTAAATGGTTAAAGATCCACATTAAATTTGTAGAAGTATGAGAATTTGTTTAACATCCTGTAATGTCTCACGTAACCACCTATGAAATTTTATTTTTAACTCCTGGGAAAATACCGGTGATTTATAACGGCAGCAAAATTTAGCACATTGCCAAATCTAGAAATCGTACATGCGGATGACCAGGGAAACTTGGAAAGAAAACTTGTTAGCTGTAATATTTACCATGTAGAATTAAGACCTACTTTAACATTTTTAAAATATCAATGCATATAGAACTTTTGAAAAAGAAAATCTAAGTCCCCTTCTGTGCAAAACTTTATTCTTTTCTTCTCCCTAGATTAAACGTGCAGCAGATCTCTGGATGGAAGGAACATTTTTGTCTGCATTTTACAAAATTAGTGGAAAGCTGTTTTTACATTTTGCAAAAGTCTTCTGCTTCTGTTTGGAGCTTTAGGATTTATGGCGCACAGTCTCTCTCACAAAAAGAAGCCTAGAATAGATTCTCTCTCTCAACTGTCCAAAGACAGTTTTTGGTCTTAATTTATCTGGGAATACAAGTTATGAAGAATGCTACCTGGCAGAACACTATTTTATATTAGGCATATTTTCATAAGTTCTCAATCCATTGTAATTCACCAAAGATGCATCAGGACCTATTTTCTGAATAGATAACCAAGCGTATCTAAACTATAGTAATAACTAGCTTGGATGGACCCTAACAGCAGAAATACAGTGCTAAATACATGGACAAAGGCATTCTGGGGCATTTCTTCCAATCATAGTTCACAAACTTGATTGGCAGTAGAAATCTGCAATTATTTAGAATATGTACAATGTTGCTGGTCTTTGCATAATTTCACATACTCTACACTTTCTCGTGATTTTATTTGCATAGTTATGCAAACTGTACCCATTATGGAATAAAGTACAGACCAAGGCCATCCCTAACAGCACTTCGAAGTTTTATTTAGCTTGCAACGTTAAGCAGTTTGCTATAAATGTTTCTGGTCTTAAATACAGAAATCCATTTGATCAGTTTTAATGTCTACTAGAGAAAATCCATTTTGGAATTTGGCCACAATGGTGCAGTGGCTAGCTTTGTCGCCTCACTGCAAGAGGTTCTTTGGTTCGATTCTCTGCTGGAGTTCCATCTCTGTGGAGTCTGCATGTCCTCCCTGTGGTTGATCAAACTTTTAAAGACACGTAGGTAGGTGAGTGCCTTCTCTAAAGGTTGGGTGCTGGGTTGGCAACTTGACACCATAAAACTCCACTGCCAATCTATAGTGGACCGGTGATCCGCTCTGGCAACCCCTAACCGGGAAAAGCTGAAAGTCTTTTTAGTATAGGTGCAATAACTTGGAAGGCCTCCCTTTGGCAGTGTGCATTTCTGATCACTAAGCAGGGGAGAGCTAGAGATGTAAAAGGCCTGACCTGTCCGCACCATGGCCTTTCTTGATTAGCATTTAACTCCTCCCATCCCCTAATTATCTGATGAAATAAGCATTGATAGAAAAAAAACTTAAAGGCCCTCTAGAGTGATTTGGGTTGCAGTGGTCATTGAAGTGGGGGAATAAAGGGATGATTAGCTGACTGAGGGGTGGTTTAGTGTTAGGCGGAATCTGGGGATAAAATGCAAGTGTTGGCATTTTCAAATGCCAGTCACTTGGTAGAATGATACCAGACACATTCCAGAAGGCTGATCCATTCATCATTCCAAAGCCACAATAACTAGATTCAGTGGGCTCTGCACCTCAGATCCAATGCAGAGTCTCAGTGTAAGGCCTTTGGTGTCAGTCAGGCCAAGAGGACTTCTTTCCAAAAAAAAAAAAATTTGGTCCAGCAGAATGGCAGTAGTAGAAAGCAAGATAGAATGCCATTTTGGTGTCATGAGAGGTTGAGTGACTGGTTAAGTTGGCATCCTGAGTGTCAGAAGTTTGGACTGGGAGGATATGCCAGGGCAATCAAAGGACAGCTTGCTCTCCCCTGCCTTGGGGCATGGGAGAAGAGAATAGATTGTCTTGGGTCTGTACTGCTTACTGTTAAAATAAGGAGGGGGCTATGCTGTTTTTTTTATTTTGCCTCTGTTTATCCAGTATGCAGAGGTGAAATGTCAGAGTATGCAATATGCTCCATTATGTGCAATGAGTAATTGTGTGTGCACATGTGTAATGGATACGCTTTGTGGTGTAGTAGTGACTGTCGAGTCTGGTAGGCAGTTAAGAGTAAGGCGGGAAATTTTAATGGGGATAAGCTGCAGGTAGAGGTGTTTCAAGTCCATTGCCCCACTAAGCCTCAAATTCCTGAGTTGGATGAGGGTGCCAAGAGGACCCCGTGTGTTTCTAAAAGATTGGAGTATGTCTTTTTGAAACTGGAAAGGAATATAGACTGCTATTTTGCTTTCTGATGAATCTTGTGGAGTTATTTTAAATACCCACTTGTTGGGATAAATCTAGAGATTAAAGTTCTGCAGATGCAGTTTTGTTTTGGGCTGTTGTAGATGAACTTATGTTTGAGAACTTTGACCATACTAAAATGGAATGCTGAATTTCACTTTTTCTCAGTCCCCCACATTTTGACAGAAAAGCTGAACTTTTATTTATATTGTAAATAAAACATTTTTAAATCCGAATAACTGTTAAGTTGCATTATTTTGGACTGCACTGTACTATATTGGTGGCTTGCAATAGCCAGAGGTACATTTCTTTTTCTTCTTTAATTGTTTCCAAGCTATTTTATTAACCTATGCTTCCCTCCGAAGTGATGTAGACTGTGCTACCGTTTTAAATTTGACTGACTGCTTAACAGAATAAACCCATCTGTTATGTAAGAAGCTTGCTACTAACCTTTTGTGAACTGAAAAGCTGGCAAACTGGTACTTGCTACTAAAGTACAGTTGTGCAAATTGAGCTTATAACAGTAGACCACTGCTGCAGTGGCTTTGGTTATGAGTTGTATCCTGCCAAGGATAGAATTAGCTGGCCAGCTTCCAAAGCTTCAGGGCACCTTCAATGTGCCCAAACTGTCAAGTGGCACAAGCTGAGCTGACTGAAGTTTGGGCACAAAGCCCTTCAGAGCTTTCATCCCAGCAGAGAGAAGGGAGGCTGAGCCCTGAAAAGACAAGGCTAGGAAAGTCCACACCCTGGCATAAAAAAAAAAAAAAAAAGGGAAGATGGCGGGAGGGAGCGGCTACTGCAGCAGTGATCATTCGGACATGGTCTGTGGCATTAACAGAACATGTTGGAGAGACTTATCTCCCAGAGATTGCCACTCCTCTGCAATAAGCTTCCACTTCATGTGAATCAGAGCTCCTCATTGACCCTGTTTAAGTGTAACCTTGACTGTTGGATGAGTGGCTGTAAATTCACCCTGGGAGTGGCACCTATGTCCCTCATAGACAGGGTAGTTGATGCTGATCATAGAATCGGTCTTTTGACAATGACGGTCTAATTATGGTCAATTAAGGTACACAGGTTTTTACAAGGCTAGGCTTGTAAAGGCCCTAGGGCCATTAGCCTAGTAATTTCCTATGAACATCTGCTTTATGGTAAGTTTCAACTTACACAGCTGTACTATATTCTTCATATTGATCACTGCTGCAGTAACCTTAGTTATAATGGGTAGATTGCCATAGGATCATAGGAGGTTACAAGGCTATTGCCCAAAGGCCATTTCAAGCCTAGCCTTTTCATCCCAATGTAATAGCATAGATACTCTAGTCAGTACCAAGGATTGTATCTAGTAATGACGTCCAGAAGGGTTGAGAACCATCCCTGATAAGAATGTATAGTGCCCCAGCCACTCGTCCTGGTTCCTTTGGAACAGTGCCATAGAAGTGCTCTGCTTCATATGAACTGGCAGCCTATTCCAAAGATGTGGCAGTTGCTGGGGGACACATCTGTCCCTCCACCATGTCCTATTCAAGTTGCAGGCCATATTTAGGTCCCTGGAACAGGTAGCTCTAGTCCCATTTGATTTTTATGGATGTGCAGCAAATTCATTAGGTTTGGGTTGGAGATTGCTCTCCCCCCTAAGAAGTCTATACGATGTAGAGTATAGTGACAGGGACTTTGAAACCTCTGAGGTCTCTCCAATTGCTGCAGGTGCTTTTGTGCAGTACATGCCTAAAGGGGGTGTTGTACTCAATTATGGGCCTGATTACAGACTAGTATGGAGTGGTTATAACCTCCTCTACTCTAGAGGCGATGCCTTTGCTAATAGTGCGCTACATAGAAAGCATTCCTTACTATAGTAGACCCATGGTGGTCAAAGGTAAGTTTGCAGTCTACTTGTGATCCCAGATCTCTTACCACTTTGTAGGTACATAGAGTATTGCTTTAATAGATTGTTTGAAGGGAAATTGTTTTTAACCAAAGGAAATGATGATGCATTTCTTTGCATTCAGTTTGAGACTGTGACCGAGACACCATTTGTTGGTCTGTGTAAGACCCTTCTGAAATATACTGACATAATTTGGGGATTCAATAACCACTTAGTTTGCAGTTGTCTGCAAACCTGGTCAGAGTCGAGCCCCTCAGTTTTGGCCTGAACTTCTCAGAAGTATATACCAAACAGTAGAGGGCCCAGCACTGACTCTCTTGTGGCATCCCGCTGGTGACAGGTCTGCTGATTGATGTGGAGTCTCCCACTTTGATAGCGTGTGACTGGTTTGTGAGCAACCCAACTTGCAAGAAAGGGGTTTACATTCAGTTTACTAATTTTATTGGTAATGCCCGAGTGTGGTATTGTGTCAAAGGCCTTTCTCAAGTCGAGGTGTGCTGTTTGCACAGTTTTTCCCCTGTCAATGGCCCTGGTAACATTTTCAAAGAAGACCACCAGGTTTAACAGGCAGGATCTGCCCTCGATAAAGCCAAACTGGATCGGACCCGGGGTTTGGAGGTTGCCTAAGAGTACTTGAGATCCATGATATGTTCCATGGCTTTACAGATGATGCTGGTCAGACTTGTGGGTCTATAACTCCCTGGGTTTGTTACTAAGCCACCTTTGTGTAGGGGAGTAACTTGTCAAAGCCTGTGGTTAGGCTGTGATTGAATGGGGTACTTAATGGTGATGCTAGTTCATGTTGCTGTTTGTTTAGAAGACAGCCTGGAATACTGTCCTATCCCATAGAGAGGCTGTGTTTTTTTGCCTTGGACAAGGCTTTAATGACCTGCTCTTTGGATATGTAGGTTGGGGAAAGGAGTTGGGGGCAAGGTTTGTGAGTTTGGAGGGGAAAAGGGAGTGACATTTTCACGAACTATGTTCTCTAGCAGGTTCGCTATCTCTGCGGGATCGGTGTGAGAGATACCATTAGTTGCTAGTTTGTCACATGCTTGGGTCTTGCCTTTTAGGGTACATGTGTAGCTGTCAAAGCCATTGTGGTTATCCTTGGCTGTGATTGCTAATTTTTCTCAGTTACCCTTGAGGATTTGACATGTTGTCTTATTTGCCTGTTGAGGTGAGGATGGTGATTTTCCATTGTTGGGGCCTCGCGTTGGCTTTCTTGGACAGCAACTATTTGTTTGTAAAGTTTGTTGATGCTGGATGTCCACCAGGGTGACCTTTTTTTACTTTGGGCTGTGGCTTTGATTCTGTCTGGGACAACAAAGTCTTTCCACTTATACAAGTGATTGTACAGGGCTTTAGTGTAAGCTTTGGTGTAGTTACTAGTACTGCTAGCTGGGAGTGGGACTTGGAATGCATTTATACCTTCCTCTGGGAGGGTATAGTTTTCTTTGAAGTTTTAGTCTGACTTCACCCTTTGAGTTCTGGTGTTTAGTGCCAGTTTGAAGGCGACTGATTTGTAGTCCGATTTAACTAATGAGGGTCCAACAATTGCGGTGGTGCATCTGTCGTTAGTGAGGACCAGATCTAGTATGATTGTTCCTCTTGTCAGGGTTTGAACAATTTGTTCCAGGGCAGTTGAGTTAATCAAGGAACTTTTGTGCTAGTGTGTTAGGGCTAGAGTAAGTTTTACCAGTTGGGAGGTGAATGTCTAATATAAACGCCACCTTTGGTTCCCACACATTTGTTTTGCACTCTGAAGGTGCGGAAGGCATTGTGTAGCCTTGCAAGGCCAGGGTACCCTCTGAGGCCTTGAACCAGGTTTCTGTGACTGCACAGACCTTTACAAACTTCAATGATTGATTAGAAGTGCAAAAAAGAAAAAAAAAATGGCAACTTATGGCTTTTGGGAAGCTCAGAAGACTATAGTCGTCTGGTATCTTAGCTCAGCTTGCTGCAAACAAGCTATAGCCATAATTGCCTGTATTTGGGAGGTAGAAAAAGATTCCAAGAGCCCGTGGAGAATGTCCAGCAAAGCATGACCTAGATCTAGAGAAGGAATCCAGGTTGTAAATGTATGTACAGAGGGCTAAGTAGCAGCTTTTAGAATACTTCTAGAATTCAACCCTTTTCAAAAAACCGTAGAAGAAGCCAAGGTACTTTTTTGTAGAGTGGGATTTGACCGTGCTTGTAATAGCTTTTTCATGGTGATTATGACAAAAGTTGATGGCATTAGACAACCATTTGGAAGTAAGTCTGTTCTGACATAGGTTTCCCTTCTTAATCTTCACAAGAAATAAACCATTGAGCCGATCTAAAAGATTTAGTTCCATCAGGTTAGTACCAGAGTTATATGTGAACATCCAAGGTGTGGAGTATCCCTTCTCCCTCATTTTTAGGTTCAGAAAAGAAAACTGGGAGATGGATAATTTTGACTAAGAGTAAACTCTGATACTGCTTTAGGCATAAAAGATTAATTCTCAAAGATACCATGCCCTTGTGGAAAATGAGGTAAGGTTGACTTAACAGCTTGTAACTCAAATACACTTCTTGCAGATGTCAGAACGGTCACTGAAACCGTTTTTAATGTTAAGAATTTCAGATGACGTCTGATCAGCTGGTTTAAATGGAGCAAAAATGAAGATCACAAGGAGGGGCAGCTAGTTTGTTTGGAGGCCTCTTAGACAAGATTCTGACATGCAGATGTCTTGAAAGAGAAGAATCCATGGGCAGACATGCTGAAATGGCTATTAAATGAAACTTACTAGAGGAAGAAGAAAGGCCGTAGCATAGTAACTTGCACAGATATTGTATAAAAAAAAATAAATTAAACAGCTAGCTTTGAATGGGTGCTGGTTATGTTGTTCACACCAATTAAAAACCTTTTCCATTTGCTAATGCATGATTTTCTAGTAGCAGGCTTTCTTGCCTCCATAAGTACCTGCTGCACGTCTTCAGAAAACTGGTGTCCAGATTGAATTAAGACCCTATCATCCAGGCAGTCAATTGAACATTATTAATTGGGAGTATCAAACGCACCTGCTCTTGTGAGTAGTTCCATTCTGTGAAGAAGCCTGTGGTAATTGTAGATGGCCATTTCCAAAAGAAGGGAGAAACGTGGTTGCCTGGGCCAGAAGGGAGTAATCACATTATTTTGGGGAATTCCTTCTGAATCTTCAAAAGTACCTTGGGTGTTGGTGGAAAGGCATACAGGAACATTTTATGTCCACAGAAAAGGCATCTGTCTCCCTTGCCTTCTTGCATGGAGTCCTGGAACAGACGTTTGCCTGTTGATTGATCAGAGATGAGGCAAAGAGGTCTGCTTGAGGAACTCTCCACAGATGGATCAAATCTTGGAAGCCCCCCTCCCTCAAGTCTAGTTTCCATTAGTGAGGGTCTGCACTAGTCCTGCTCATTTCCATTAGTGAGTGTCTGCACTGGTTGTGCCGAGTTTGCCACAAAATTTTGCTGTGACTGTAGGATGTCCGAGCAAGATTGTGCTATGAAGCTGTATCCCAAACTAACATGGGTAGATGGCAAAGGGGGTACGACCTGGTTCCCCCTTGCTTGTTGATGTACCACATCATTGTGATATTGTCCGTAACCACTTGAAGAGGTCCAGGGGACCAAAGATGTTTGAGAATTTGAGTGCCTTGTTCAGAGCAAGCATCTCCTTGATATTTGTGTGCTTGTG
This sequence comes from Protopterus annectens, assembly GCF_019279795.1. NCBI lineage: Eukaryota > Metazoa > Chordata > Ceratodontiformes > Protopteridae > Protopterus > Protopterus annectens. The sequence continues at coordinate 1,863,645,777 of NC_056733.1, forward strand.
ACTGTCCTTGGTGTTTCACACTCCCTGCATGTTTATCTCTCCTGAAACTGCTTCCAAAGTCTGAAGCATCTGTGGTGGCTGAAGTCAGTGGAAAAAATTAGAAATGCATGTAAATAAAGGTTTATTTTTTCCTGTGGAAGAAAAGCTCTTTTTATACTGGGGTTTTTAGTTACCATCCAAGGAATGCAATCCTGTGTGAGGGAGTCAGACTTTTGAATGTTCTGTTGGAATCCCAGCTTTGCAAGAGGTCTCTCGCCCAAGAGAGGTTCCTGACGTTTTGAAAGACTGCAAAGATAAAGTTGTTTTAAATACTGAAAAATGTGGATACCCTGTAGCCTGCAATGAGCTATAATTGGAGCTCGACACTTTTTGAAACACTTGGTGCAGTTGATAGTTCTCTGATCCATCCGTTGGACTGATGATGTGATGCAGACACACGCAACCTTAAACTCCTGAAGTCTGGATGAGTAAGAATGTGATTAGCATCTAAACCTGAAAAGGGGAAGATATTTAACAAGTTGTGAAGTGCCATCAGTTTGAATTTGGATACTATCACAAGCAGATTGAGGAAAGAAAGATCAGAGCATGAAGGAAGAACTGGTTCTAACACTCTAGGCATGTAATGAAGAACAGGAGGAAACAAAACTGATCTGCAGAATGGGGAATGAGCCCCTGGGAAGGAGGAATTTCCTCCCACTGCTATCGGTGTATATTTTTTGAAAAATCATTCATCATCCATCTGTTGCCAAAGGGGAGGGGGGGGGCGGTTACAAGGTCTCTTGAATAGTCATTCAGACTTGGGAGTGTCCTTGGTTTTGGGAGGTTTGAGACTTTTTTGGTGCCTTCTTGCCACTTATTAAAGGTCTGTTTGCCTGAATTATGCTGAAGGTTTATTTTGTTTTTTTGCTGAAATTGGATGATGAGAGAAAATCCCTTGGGCAGTTTTGGAAAAGGAAGACTGAAAAATGTTAAGATTCCATGGATCAGCTGCTGCTTTCTTCACACTTTTTTTTTTTTTTTAAACCTTCCAGATGTTAAAAATTAGTTTTTTAAACTGCAGCCAAGCAAACCTTAAAACTGTACCAGTGGCCATAACACTAGAAGCATCAATGGGGTCATACACCCACTGCAAACAATGAATAGTGAGTGACCTGAGCAGCAGTAGAAGAAACTCTTATTAAAAAGCAGATTTTTTTCACAAGAAGACTAGATAAAAATATTCTTCATACTTTCACAATATGTCAGAATAAATTTTAATGTATGAGCCTGACCGTTTTAAGATTCTGAAATTCAAACTACTCTCTCAAACTAAGTGCTTGGCAGCAGTGGAGTCCTCGAAGGCTATAGCTGCTGGGTCAGGTTTGGGAATAGTACATAACTAAGAAAAAAAACTAAGGAACTTTAAACGTCCTTTCTGCCTTCTTTTGGGATTGCTGGCTGGCTGACTATCAGAAAAACTGCAGGCAGTAAGACACTCGCTGTAAAGCAAACCGGACAGGAGGAATGGGTGTAAGTTCTGGAAAACCCTTCTAACTATAGCATTGTTTTGAGGACTGAGAAATCGGTGTTCTCAAACTGAAAACATTCCATCAATAATCTCTGAGAAAGTCGAGAAGTCACCACAAAGACCCATCAGAAATCTGAGGACAGACCCCCTGAATCTGTTCCTGCATCTTCCTGTTTAGATTCAGAATCTTGAATCTCTTCAGAAAAGGTGGCATCCCTGTTTTACTGGAAAATACTCTCTAAGAAAGATCAGTAGCCTGAATCGAGCACTGAGCCATTCCCAGTAAATTACTCCTGTTCAAATAAATTTTGAAGAGAAGATGTGTGCTTGGCTTTGTTCCATTTTGATAGGAAAAATGAGGCCAACCCTGTTAGTAATGGCAGCCGCTGCTTTTCCAGGGATAGGTACAGCATTCTGACATAACAGGGAAACCTTCCCTGTTCCCTCTCCCAGGACTGACTGACTTTCTCCCTTGCCAACTAAGGGAGCCACAACCACCATAGAGGACATGGCTAACCCCTGGTCCATACTAGCTATAGGTGCTACAACAGAGGCATTTGGGGTAAAAGATGTGGTCTGAGCAGAGTTGCCCAGCTGCAGCTGAGGAAAATTGCTAGCCTGCTGTGGTAGCAAAAGAACTTTTTTCTTTTTGTGGCTGGAAGAAGGGCACCATGGGAGTGACTATCTGCTTCGTGGTCAAGCCGAAAATGGTGCCCACAGCATTAAAAATTATTCTCAGCAAAGTTTCAGTTAGAACGCTACTTTTAAACTAAGTATGTTACAACCTCAAGACAATCCATTAATATACAACACCCCTAGCTTTAAAATAACTTTCCAGAAGAGGAAAATAATAAAAATCAGTAAAAATTAGAAAAGGGAAGCCCCCCCCCCCAGGGAACTTAATCTGCATTCACGTGCATGGAAGGTGCCCTAAAACTTTGTAGGCTAGCTGGCTGTTATATTCTTGGCAGGTTATAACCCATATAGCTAAGGGTACTACAACAATTTAATATGAAGAATATCACAGGCTGCTTAACCTTTTTTTTTTTTTTTTTTTTTTTTTGGCAAGGCTAAGAATTATGTGCACTGGACTTGTAACTGCTGAGTACGTTTGAAAAAATGGAAATTTAATTTTCTGCAACAGCCACTGACTAGCATCTTCTTGACCTTTTAAGAAAAAAGTAGCCAGCACCTGTGTAGCCAGCATCAACAGGTAGCTCTGTCCTGAAGTCCGTAAAATCCAGTGCAGCCCAGAGTAAGCTCTGACATATATAGGCTTACTTAGTGTCATTTGAAAGGTGTATTGCTAAGGAAAATTTTGCTGTGGCTCAGAGTTCTGTCCTCTCCTATGACTGGTGATGCACTGAAAGTCTTGAAGATGTCCATGACTGAGAAATTGAAGCAAAAGATTATGGCAAGGAGTTGAGCTTCACCTGAAGGTCAGTTCCATTTGTCTCAACTGTTCATTATGAAGAGCTCTAAGATCAGAAATGGCTGAATTTTTTTTTTTTATTGCATATTTGCATATTTTAAAATTGTAGTTAAAACACTGCTAATTTCAGATTCTAAGTAAATTTAGAAATATCCAGTCATAATACATTTAAAAGGGTGGTGGCAGCATATATTCCATTGTGTCCATAAATCTTCAGAAAAACGTTCTAGTGAAATGCCTAGTAACTGAGCTTGCAGACCCTAAATTTGATATGCAAACACCAAGAGCTTAAATTAAACCTTCACCCATGTACATTTTGGTTGTAACCAAGAAAAAAATTACCATCCGAGTTGGTTGGTTTAAAATGTGCACTTCTTGGCTAAAGATCCTTTACAAGAAGAGCTGGAGAGCAAAAGGCTATGTCTTCAACATGGATAAAGATGATCCACAGCATCTGACGAGATGTTTTAACAGGAGAACCAGCAATAGGATAACACGTACGCCTACAGATATCACCAATAATGCCAATACCAATTATGCCAGTAAGGCCAACAATAATGACAACAGTCTGAATGTTCAAGCTGGTAATGCTGGTGGTAAGAATGAATAGGTTTTTCATAACATGCACACCCAAGACAGAAAAATGAGGGACAGACTAATGGAGGACCAACCCATGGCATCCATTACCCCTTGTAACTCTGAGTGATATCAGAAGTGCCACAATACAACTCCCAGGGCTCATCACCAGAGCCCAGTACACATGATCCTGAATTATCATCACAGCAATTACAACTACAACCAGATATACAGCCCATTGAGATTCCGGAGAGAAAAAATAAACCAGAGAGGGAGGAAACAGTGGACAGGGGTGAGATAGCGGAGGTACCTGGGGAATAATAACTTCTACCCAGCAGGGCCATGAGCCTGCAGATGGAATTAACTCCAGGATCTGGAATTATTGAAACCACCGATGATAAATGCTTAACAGAGGACTTGCATTCATACCACATTGAAGGAGTGATGAGACAGACAATCGTTGATTTAAAAATGTATGTGTGGTGAGGAAGATGAATTTGAAGCTGATTTTTCACGAGAAAAATTACATGCAAGAAGATAAACCCACTGAAGAAAAAAAATTAAGACCCAGTAGGTTTTGCTTCCCACACTTGCAGCCTTTGAGACAAAATGCGAACTTTGACACACAAGCTTTCAAAACGCCACCAAAATTAGTTCTTACAATTCAAAGGACAAGCGATTAGCACTTTAAGAATTTGAGCAATGATCGAAGTAGACACGTTATGAAGGCTGGCAAGGGTGGAGCCATACTGGTTACAGATACTGTCAGTTGTATAATGAAAATAGAGAATGTGCTGAACGCACCTGAGTTTAAGCATTCCTTTGAGGAGGTTAAACTGCATATATGGAATGGAAACGCAAGCTAACTATGCTTAATGAAGAAATTATTAGTGAAAACTTTGAGTGCTTGAACACTCCTCACCCCAAGTTACTTTGCCTTTTTGAGTTTCACAAACCCCATAAGAATAGGGAAGCTCCAACTTACAGACATTTTATTTGCCCAGTGTACTTGCATTCTGTGAAATGTGATTCCGTGAAACAAGTTTTCAGTGAATCAAAGTGTGTGTGTGTGTGTGTGTGTGTGTGTGTGTGTGTGTGTGTGTGTGTGTGTGTGTGTGTGTGTGTACTTTATAATCCCGAAATTCTGAAATACCGAGTTTCAGAAACTCTGTTATAAAGCCGAAAGCTGAAGTTTGAATCCCCAGAAGTGCGAATTTCAAAATCCCGAAGTATGGAGATTTTGAAATAGCGCTTCTGGTGTTGCGCTGTGTGAAGGGATATCTGGAAGTTAAGGTAAATATTTATGTTTAAGGGTTTTGGTTAAGGGCTTTAGTGTATGTCAGTGTGTTTGGTTACTGTGATCTGTATGCACGAGGCGAATGTAGCTTGTATGGTGGTGGTGGTTTTGTGTGGTTTATCTGTGTAGTGCAACCATGGAGTTAGTATATTTAAGTAGGGGGTGTGTGGGGGGCACAGACCCCCACATGGGTGCAGGGGGGATTGCCCCCTGCTTGTATGTCGTGTAGGTTTGAGTGTTTGTGTAGGGGAAGGGTGTGTGTGTGTGTGTGTGTGTGTGTGTGTGTGATTTTAAAATTCACACTTCTCGGTTTTCGGGATTGTCAGGTTTTGGCTTTATGATCTCGAAATGCGATATTTCAGGATTTCGGGATTATAAAGTGAATACACACACACACACACACACACGCACGCACACTATAAAAAGTGTACACACCCCTGTTAAAATGCCAGGTTTTTGTGATGTAAAAAAATGAGACCCCAGTAAACATTTCAAAACTTTTCCCACCTTTAATGGGCCTATAACCTGTACAATTCAATTGAAAAACAAATCTGTTGGGGGGGGGGTATATAAAAATAAAAAGTAAAATATACTGGTTGCATAAGTTTGTACACCCTTAAACTGATACTTTATTGAAGCACCTTTTGATTTAGTTACAGCATTCAGTCTTCTTGGGTAGGAGTCCATCAGCATGGCACGTCTTGACTTGGCAATATTTGCCCACTCTTCCTTGCAAAAGTGCTCTAAATCTGTCCTGTTGTGAGGGCATCTGTTGTGCCCAGCCCTCACCCCACAGATTTTCTATCGGATTTAGGTCTGGGCTCTGGCTCGGCCATTCCAAAACTTTCTTCTGGTGATGCCATTCTTGTGTTGATTTGGATATATGCGTGGGGTCATTGCCGTGTTGAAAGATGAAGTGACTGGTATTTGGTACAGTTCATAATTCCCTCCACTTGACTAAAGCCCCAGTTCCAGATGAAGTAAAGTAACCCCAACACATGTTACTGCCACCACCATTCTTCGCATCATCAAAACACCATCCCCACAGTGAAGTGTTTTTGCTCCAAACGTACCTTTTGGAGTTGTGGCCAAAAAGTTCAACCTTGGTCTCATCAGACCATAACACACTTTCCCCACATGCTTTGGGAAGACTTTACTTATTGTTTTGCAAATTTTAGCCGGGCCTGAATGTTCTTCTGTGTACGAAAAGGCTTCTCTCTTGCAACCCTGTGATCATAACAAAGTTCAAGTGCAAAGCACCGCAAAAACCAACTGGTAACAAGCAATAAAATCCACGAACTTCAGGCTCCTTATTTTACTTTGAGTACTTTAATTGTAAATTAACTTCAAAACAACGAAAAAAAGGTAAAACAACAATTAAATTAAGCGCTTTCACCCAGGCTCTCCCAGGCTTTTTCAAGACAAATTACAAACCATATCCTTTAACCTTTTATACAAAAATGTTGTGAACAATCATGTGATCAATTAAACATTTAATTAATTCATTGTCACAATTAATTAACTCTTTGTTTGCAGAAAAAGTTACTTTTTAAAAACTGCTGTGTATTAGTCTTGTTAGATACCTGAACAAAAAGCTACTATCAAAATACAGTTCTTATTTTCAATGTAAGCTTATTAAACTGAAATTAAATTTATAATATAAATGCTTAGAAAACATTTGAGTTATTTGAATGTTAGCATTATAATGTGCAAAACTGCCATCAAATTGTTGCATTGCAGTAAAATTTCTTCTCATACAATAAATATGTAAAATATTTAACATAATGATACAAATAGTATAAATAGTAAAAAAGTATAAAAAATATATGTAAATATATTGAATATTTTAAATATTTTAGATACGTCAATTTAAAAACTGTCTCTACAAATATGTTGAAATACATATTGAAAATACATATTAAAAATACATATTAAAAATACATATTAAAAATAATTCATGTGCAAGTCCAAATGTTAATGTCAACATCTTGTGACGGGTGTGTGTAAGTAAGATCTTGTAGTATTTTGTAACCATAGCCTCGCTCTTCCTATTAAACTAATTATACGTAGGAAATATGTACAAAAAGTATGTGCAAAAGAAAATATAAAAATAAATAAAAAATTGTTATGTTAAAAATCGCTGCCTAGAACATTTTTTGTATGGTATTTTGGTATGCTTATGTTATAATTTTGCCCTTCTAAGTTTTAGTGCACTGCTCAGACTTGTAGCATAATTCAAGCCAGGGGGTCTTGAGGCGTCTAATGTTAACTGCCAAAGAAGTTCTTTATATTCTAGGGAAGATTCCCAATCTCCCCCTCTTGGGTTACTCTTCACTTGTTCTAACACTAAAAATCTAAGGTCCATCTGTTTACATCTTAGAGAGTGCTTATAAAATGCATTTGTTTCCTTTTGCTTGCTTATTTCATAAAGATGTTCGTAAATCCTTTTTGCTAGTGTCCTTTCGGTTTTGCCTACGTAGAAACTCAGGCAATGTTGGCAAATTCCAAGGTAAACTACCCCTTTTGTTTTACAATTGTAATAGGCTAGTGATCCAACATATCTTTTCCTTGATTTAAGGTATAAACCTTTCATGTTCATAACACAAGGACACTGCCTGCAAGCCTTACATTTGAATGTACCACACCTAGATTGCCCTTCATTCTCTTTCACTAACAAGTTAGCCTCAAAACAATCTTTTAGATTCATGTTCCTTCTCTTAATAAAATGAGGTTTGTTCCCTAATATTTGTTTAAACTCTTCATTAGATGTCAAAATTGGCCAATACTTTTCCACAATCTTTTCTATTACTCCACTTTCATTACAATTAGTGTGTACAAATGCCTTAGTTTGTCCCTTGTTTGCACTCTCTACTGTCACCATTTTATGACTGTGGACTTCACCCAACAGAGGAAAATATTTTTCTTTTCTACTAGTTGTAACCTCCATGGCTATTGATTCAAACAATTGTGTGGGATAACCTTTCTGCAAACAGTGTTTTTAAAAAGGCAACTTCCTTTTTAAACACATTTTCTTCTGTGCACATTCTGGAGGCTCTAATCAGTTGCCCCTTAATAATCCCTTTCTTTTGGAATAGGGGGTGATAGCTATCAAAGTGTAAGTACATATTTGAAAAACTTTTTCCTATGTATACTAGATTCAAAGCACTGCTTTTCAAAATTCTTAAACATCCAAGTAATGCTAACTGTCATTACTAATGCTGCTTGTAAATTTCAAAAAATTTGTACTTAAATTGATGTAACCAATACATTTGTGTAATTCCTCTTTGCTCCCCTTCCAGAGAATGCAGATGTCATCCAAATAACGTTGGTAGTGTGTTATATCTATCCTTCCATTCAGTATTAAATAATCCCAATACTATATTAGCATATGCCGAAGCACAAGGGGTGCCCATTGCTACCCCTCTCTTTTTTTCAATGGAGAACTATTTCGTCAAAAGTTGTTGGTGAGAATCGTTTCCATGAATTCTACAAGGAGCCCTATTGTGTTTGCTGTTAAACCTGAATATCTTGTCAACATATCGTTGAACCATTTAAGACCTGTCTCCTGTGGCATACTTGGAAACAACTCAATTACGTCAATTGTAACCAAAAATTGTGTTTCCACAAAGTATTCATTTTTAATGCTCCTTAGGAACTCCCATGAGTCCTTACACAAACCTTGCATTGAATCCACAAACTTCTTTAATGTGATATCCACAAATTTTCCCAATGGCTCTGTGATGCTCTTTGCACCAGCCACAATGGGTTTAAATTGCAATGGGTCAAGACCCTTGTGTACTTTAGGGATACCAAAAATAATGGGAGTTACGGGTTTGTGTACCCATAAATAGTTGTATAGTTGTTCATTTATTGCCCCCTGGTATAGATGGTCTTCCGACATATATTTAATTTTGGCGTAGGCAACGTTCCGTTCATTAATTGAGACACTATTGTACTGCTCTGTGTCATGTAAGGAGGAGTAAACAGAAGCTTCATAATCGTGTTGGTACATAAGTACAACCCCCCCCCCCCTTGTCAGTTTTCATAACCCTAGTACCATCACTGTTTAGTTTTTTAATTAATCCAAATACTTCTATTAGGATAATTTTGTTCTTTCTTATTTTTAATATTCTTGCCTCTAATTTCAGCTTCAATCATTTCCTCAAATATTTTAAGTATTGGATGTAGAGGGGGATTCCACGTACTGGCTCTACACAATAACTTGTTGGTAATTTCCTTCCCTTTTAAACAGATGTTTAAATTAAGTTGTCTTGTAAACATTTTTAAATCTAAACTTGTTTTTGGAATGTTAATAGACCTAGTTGGTACAAAATGCAACCCTTTGGTAAACAGTTCAAAATACTTGCCATTTAAAACAATTTCAGTAAAGTTATAAATTATAAAATTGTCCTTCTTTGACACCTTACACAACAACTCATCATTACTATTTGGTTCCATGTCCCTAATACTTTCTATCTCCTCACTGTATTCCACTTCTTGGCATACGGGGTGTACTGCTTTTGTACTTGTCGCCCCTGGCCATACTGAAAACCCTGTTCCATCTGATTATAATGTAGGTTAGATTTTTGGGCCAGCCTTTCGCTCCTTCTTGGACCCTGCACTAAATTCTCATCATCTAACATTTCTTTCTCACCATTATCTGAGTTAAAATTATTAGTTTGTTCTCTAACCCATTTATTTTTAAAATGCACATTATATGCTAATCCTTTATTATACTCTTGTAAATCACGCTCTAGTTTCCTAACTTTTCTGTTAAAAATTTGCATACAATGATTGTCAACTTCTTTGAAAGTGTTTTCATAGTCTTTTTTAACACCATTAAAACGTGTCATTAATAATAGTCATTAAGAACATTAGCTTCTTGTAACAATACTGAAGCCTTATGTTCATAGTCTTTAACCATCAAATGCATCATTCCTAAACCAGTTTCATTAAAAAGCGAGGACAGTTCCCTAAATAATTCAAAGCCCTCTACTGCATTATTCGGGAATTTGTTGATGCGAAGTCCTTTGGGTACTCTCTTAACTCTTATACATTCAGATAGGTACTCAATTTCCATCTGAATGGTTTTATAAGCATATAGCTTATTATTAAAGTCTTTAAGTGACTGCTCAATTTTATCATTGTCAGTATAACCATTATGTACAGTACCTTGTTTGAATGAAAAAACATTGTTTGTCCATTTGCTGAAATGCTGAAAGACGCTTGCTTTCTGTTGGTATAATGCGTTTCATTAACGTTAACAGCCCGTGCTCCTTCAGAAGTTCCTGACAACGGACAAACGGCTTTGTGGCCAGCAAGCTCATTCATTTTACGGAAGTTCTCTTGGTTTGCCGGTATTACCCGGCTCTCTCCAAGCGGGTCGTTGATCAAACGCTCAGTTAACTGGGAGAGCAGGCACATAACCTGCTTAAACTCCTTCCTTGTAACAAGAGCGTCATCTGCAGGTAATTCATTTTCAAGCAGAACGGTAGGTGTATCCACAAACTCGACACTGTTAGCCCTTTCAGCCATGGATTTATCGAAGCAGTAACAGAACAAAGTTCAAGTGCAAAGCACCACAAAAACCAACTGGTAACAAGCAATAAAATCCACGACCTTCAGGCTCCTTATTTTACTTTGAGTACTTTAATTGTAAATTAACTTCAAAACAACGAAAAAAAGGTAAAACAACAATTAAATCAAGCGCTTTCACCCAGGCTCTCCCAGGCTTTTTCAAGACAAATTACAAACCATATCCTTTTAACCTTTTATACAAAAATGTTGTGAACAATCCTTTGATCAATTAAACATTTAGTTAATTCATTGTCACAATTAATTAACTCTTTGTTTGCAGAAAAAGTTACTTTTTAAAACCTGCTGTGTATTAGTCTTGTGATCATTCTAACTTTTACTGTTATGGTAAGCTAGCTTACACAGCTGTACTTTTTCCTACCACTAGATGGTGATCAAGAACTAGAGCTTTCAAGGGTATTGGCCCAAGTAGTAAACGCTTAAATTCAGAATCAACGTTTTAGGTAGCAGCATGTCCATACAGTTCCAAAGCATGCTTGTTAATTACAGGATGCAGAGTGCAGCATACGTGTAATGGAATGTGCAGCCCAAGTGTTGGGGGGGGGGGTCTAAGCTTCACTATGTGGTATGCAAATGTGAGGGGGGGGGTCCTACCTCTAATTTTTAAAACCTGTAGGAGTAAAGCTGGCTTAAAACACCTTTAAGTCTGAATAACAGCAAATTGTCAGGGTTATACACTGGAACAGCCGAAAGAAGATAATGATACAGTGAAAGCTAATTTAATATTCAGAAACCATAGTTGTAACTGGTTCACAATCCCATGAATGTTAATAAGGGGAAGTTGTCAGATTTTAGTCACTGGTTCTGTAGATAAATATGTTATGTGAGTGTGTACACCTCTCCACCTTCAAGCATTAAACAATCGTAGCACTAACCTTTTTAAAAAAATCCTAGCAGAGGGTAAGAAAGAGGAACAGCTCTCTTTCTTCACAACAGAAGTCCTTTATCATAGATCCTAAGTAGTTAGTGGTAGTGAATCTTTGTATAGGTTTAGTTTTATGTATTTAAGTATGTACTCCTATACAAGCCTCTGACTTTAAGAAACAACCTAAAGGAACACTGTTGCGTCTTGCGGCCGAAGTTTTAGCAGATGAAGGGTGTGTCTCTGTGTGTGCATATATATATTCGTATGTATGTATTTGTGCACTTGCCCTCACGCTGACCGCACCATACTCAATCTATGCACACAGATGAAGGGCTAGGTACAATGCCAGCAGACTTGAACAACTCTTAAATGAGATGCCAAAAGAAACTGTATGCCCAATGTTATTTGGGAGACAAAACTGTAATTGTGGTACACTTGCATATCCACACACACACGTATATGTAGCGCACCCGCATGTGTAGCTGAAGTAGATATGGGTTCCTTCCTACCTAACTCTGGTGACACCCCTTCTTTAGGCCCAACACCCCAAGGTGGCAAGCGATAACAGATTTTGTTCTAGATGACACTTTAGTTTAAAGGGCAATAGCACAACAACAAACAAATTATTTCAACAGTGCACAAGTTAGAAGTAAGGCAAAGTGAGATGTGCATGTAATGAAGCCATACATTTACCCCCTTCCCCAGAACTCCACAGAAAAGATCTTGACATTCAAACATGCACACAAAGGCAATATCAATGAGCAGTAAAGCTTTTATAATGCAGCAATACAAACATGGGAGAAAAATGCAGTATTATTGAGGGAGAAAAAAAGGGTTGTACCACAGTACAGATGAGAAAAAGATGCAATGTCATTTAGCAATAGAGAGTCTTGAAGGCAGCAGTACTAACACGATCAAAATGCAATGTCGCTGAACAATAAAGATTTATAATGCAACAATACAAATGAGGAAATGCAATGTCATTTAGCAATAAAGTCTTTAGGGCAACAGTACTAATACCCTCTATCCCCTAGATCAATCTAAACAGTCCAACTATGAGACACTATTGTGCCCTGCTCACTGGCCAGTGACTACTCAACAGTCCTACTTCTGGCATGATGAGGCCCAAGGTTGGAGCTCATATGGATCCCACAAAGCATTTAAGGGGGATCCACAATCTTATTAAAGTATAAAAATGACTGCCAAAAACCTCTCGCCACTCCGAGAATATCCCAGTGACCAGGCACCGCAGTTCCGTCGAGAAAAATGGAAAATCACCCGCCAGAACTCTGGTAGTCCTGTATGGCATCTCTGCACTAGGCCCAAGGAAACGCCTTTACTTGCTGACTCATATGCAGGTGTGGAATTACTGGTTTCAGACTTCTCTCCTGAATCCACAAAATACCATCATCCAGGATTTCCGCAAGAGACTGAGACAAACTGCTACCTCACTTCTCTGTCACAAAACACTAGAAGAAAAAAAAATCCAGTCATGCTGCAAGGCTCTCTTCCCTTCAGCTAGTCTTTCAGTCTTCCCTCCTTCAGCTAGTGTTCCAGTCTCCTCTCTTTCACTTTGGAAATTCTTTTATATTCCTGAAAAGGAGCTCCTCCTTGTGGTATAATGGAAAACTGCAGTGTCTTACTTCTACAATGAAATACAGTGGGAGCTACAATCCCCCCCTTTTGGGTCCTCCCAAGTCAAAGGTAGATTAGGAGCAAAATATTTACAAGCATTAATGCACCATCAGCTGAATAATTTTTGCATACCTCCCACCAAGGGCGATCAACATTATGCTTAACTGGGGTGTCGCCAATGGAGCAGGAGGCATAGGGGTTGTGGGCGCAGACTCTCCGATGAGCTACATACTATGTCCCAAACTGTCATCTCTGAGGGGGCCGAATAACATTGGAGAGGATATTTCCTCTCTGCCCTAGTCTTCTGGATCGCCTTGAGTTAGGTTTCCGCTGAGCCATTCTTGGTTCTGGATTCATGAATCTCACTGATTTTGCCAAAGGCATTAAGTTGTTGTGGTGCCAGGTTTTGATAGGTCCTTCTTTCCCCTCAGGGCAAACTTGATAGGGATATTAGATGAGAACAAGTCTATGTAAATTTCAGACCCCCAGCGGTCAGCTAGTTTATGCTTTTCCTTGTAGACCCAAATTCCTCAAAAGGACTCTTGTTCCCTGGTTGCAAAATCATGCATCTTCACTTTCTTGTCATAGTGAGCCTTATTTTGCTGATGTCTTTGTCCTCTTGATTTTTCGGCTAGCTCATAGGCCTGTCTGAGGTTCTTCTCGAGTCTCTCCACATAACTGCCATGAGGTCGCACTGGTGTATCATCCTGTTGACATCGCCTTTGGAGTCACCGCTGGAGACTAGCTTCTCTTCCAAACCTTAGGAAATAAGACAAGAACACTGTAGCATCATTTTTAGTACTGTTGTAGGCATGCACCACTGTGGCTACATGTCTACTCCACTGACTGTCTCCTTCTCAGCAGATAGTGTCCCCAACATATCTAGTAAAGTTCTATTGAAACGCTCAGTCTGCGGATCCCATTGAGGATGATGAGTGGTGCAACTTTTTTGAACTCCCAAAAGAGCGAGTAGTTCATGGACAAGCTTGCTCTCAAAATCATATCCTTTGTTAGAGTGTATCCTTTTTGGCAGGCCATAGTGTACAAAGAACTTTTCAACTATTATTTTCGCCACTGTAATAGCTTTCTGATTGCGAGTGGGAAATGCTTGAGCGTATCTGGTGTAGTGGTCTGTTACCATCAGCACATTACTGATCCCGCCTTCATCTGGTTCAATGCACAGAACATCTATTCAGACCAGTTCCATGGGTCCACTGCTCTCCATTTGATCCAATGTGGCAGCTCTGGTTGGCAGAGTCTCTCTCTGAATGCAACGAAGACATGTACGACAATCTTCAACATCTTGCTTCATGCATGGTCAGTAGAACCTGTCTCGCACCAGAAACCATAGTTCTGTCCTAACCAAGATGACCATGTTCATGCAGTGACTAGAGTACTACTACTTTTATACTTCTGAGGAAGCAATGATTGCCATTTTTCACTGCAGAGTGCACTAGGAGATCTCCTATACACTAGTCCAGTCTGTATCTGAAGTATGTCCCATTCTTTGGCCAAAAGTCTGGCCAGAGGATGAATATCTGTGCGAAGCATATCAATTTTGTTTCTTCTCTAAAGCAGCTTACCACCAACTGACCCAAGGGGTCTTCTCTTTGTTCTCTCCTGAGGTCACTGTTCAAAGCTGGTCGCGATGAAGCCTGTAAAGTGACCAGATTACAGTAAGCTTTGGGTATGCTTGCTGCAGACAGACCCATCTTCTGGGACCAACATTCAGTGTGTTGATGGCAGCCTGTTATCTGACACACAGCTCTCACCCCTGGCGCTGGAATTTCCACCTATTTATCATCTGGGTGTAACTCTCCGTGAGGTCTTCTGGACCGACCATCAGCATCTCCATTTTTGTGTCCTGGGCGATATTTCAAACTGAAATTATAGTTGCATAGAGCTGCCATCCATCTACGGCCAGTAGCATCTAGCTTTGTAGTGGTCTGGATGTATGTCCCGAGGATTGTTGTCAGTCTGCACTTCAAATTCAGCCCCATAGAGAAGAGTCCTGCAGCTTGTCCACTACTGCCCACTTTAAGGCAAGGAATTCCAACTTGTGCACAGGATAGTTTCTTTCTATGGGGGATAAACTCCGACTGATAAAAGCCACGGGTCTCTGCTTCTTATCATACTCCTGGTAAAGGTCTCCCCCTAAGCCATTCCTGCTAGCATCTACATGTAAAGAGCATGGCTTTGTTGAGTTAGCATATGCCAGCACAGGGGCGTATGTGAGGCAGTACTTAAGCTGTTCAAATGACTCTCTGCGCTCAGGAGTCCAGTGACTCTGTATGAGTTCTTTAGAGCCTCTCGGTCCCTTGGGCTTCTTCACAAGGATATCTTAATCTGTTTCATTTGCTTTCTCATCATTTTGGAGCAAATGGTTGAGGGGTCTTGCTATCTTTAAAAATCCTTACCCAAACCTTCTATAGTAACTGCAGAACCCCATGAAAGATTGCAGCTCTGTGATAGTTTTGGGTCTGGGCCAAGATGTCACAACTTCAACTTTGCTGGGATCTGTGGATATCCCATTTGCAGACACTACATGTCCCACATAGGTCACTGAAGGTTAGAAAAACTTGCATTTGTCCAATGACAACTTCAGGCCTTCCTTCTCAATCCTGTCCAATACTTTCATCAGTCTTTTTCTTCGTGCTCCTTTAGGGTCCTCCCAAAAACAATGTCATCCAGGTAGACTAAGACTTCCAGGAGATGCATGTCTCCAACTGTTCTTTCCATAATTCTCTGGAAATTTGCCGGTGCATTTGATAAACCTTGAGGTAGGTGATCAAACTCAAAAAATCCCAAAGGGGTGATGAAGGCAGTCTTCTATCTTCTGGATACATGGGGATTTGATGGTATCCACTCCTTAAGTCTAGCACACTGAACCACCCACCAGGCAATTTTAGAGCATCTTCAATCCGGGGAGTTGTGTACCGGTCCAGAATTGTTTGCTAATGGTCAACACACACATGAATGACACATTCTTTTTCCTGACAACGACAATGGAAGAGGCATATGGATTTCTTGACTCTCTGATTATCCCTGCGGCTTTAAGTTCTTCCAAATGTTTTTCTGTCCTCCAGGTTTCCTGGAGCTACTCTTTTGGAACGTTCCCTGAAAGGCCAGTCCTCTTTCACTCTTATTCAGTGTTATGCACTCTTTGCACAGCCCACATCCAGTTCACTGGTAGAAAAAACATTTTCGTCTTCATTAATGGCTCTTTAGCTCTGGTTACCCACTCTGGGCAAGAAGCCACCTTCTATATCAATGTCTTCCAGCTTCAACTCATTGGCCCTGCTCTCATTCCTTGTCAACACAAAAGCAAGTAAGGGAGTGGCAGCATAAACCTTTCCCAAATGCACTTGTGAACACGGGACAATAGGAGTACTTCCTTTATTCTTCAACCCCACAGGCAAAGTGTCATAAGGATGCTTTAACTAGTCCGCAGGCCAAACATCTGGAACTAGTTCCAGCCCCGGTGGCAAGTCACTTTCTGGATCCGTTTCCATTATGAGATGAGAGAAAATTTTGTCCACACATATCCTCACTTTGGCTGTCAAGCAGGTGACCTGACCAGGATGAATTATATGCTCTTTCCCAGACAGGGTCCACACATGACCAGTTTCATCATTCTTACTATCCTTCTCCCTTTTGAAGGGCACAAAAAGCTGGTCTCAGGAGAGGGTGTAATGTTGGGTGTTGCCGGGTCAACTGAGGTGTCAGCATTCTTCTGACGAGGTCAGTATTTGTTCCTATTAAAACAGATGCGGAATCCTTTCCTTTTGGCCTGGGGCGCACAACAGTGAGAGCTTCAAAGACTTTGTTGACCCAACAACTGAAGCAGAAAATTCTAACTTGAGTGAATACCCATCATAAGGGAACTTTGTGTCACTTAACCCCCATATCTCCAAATCTCCCAACTTTAAGTGGCAGATGCTTTTAAGTATTTTTGATAGAAGTCTCTGTACAGAATGGTGATTTGTGCATCAGTATCCAACAGTGCTTTACTATACACCTTTTATTTTTACTGACACAACAGGGGTCAGTCCCAATAGACCATCGGGTAGTTTGTTTCTGGTGTTCAGCTGCATGGCGGTCAGCATGAGGTTGAGCTACCACCGGGCAACCTCGCCATTTCCACGGATAAGACTCTCTCTTTCTTAGTAATGCTTTGTGGTCTCAGATGCTGAGATTGCTTTTCAGTTCTGCTGTGCAACTTAGATGAGCTGGAAGTGTGCATAGTAGGTACTCACTCTCTCACTCCTATTAAAAGGGTTTGTGTGGAAAGGCGATCCAGGATGCTGTCTCTTGATGTTAGATTTCATGGAGCTCTTTGTAACTGAGCACTCAGCTGGCTCCTTCACTGAGGCCCTGCATTGCACTAGCCAATAATAGTTCGTTCACTCATTTTAAGTTCTCTGCATTAGGACACTCGCTTTATATGCCCTGCATCTCCACAATGAAAACAAAATCGAGTAGGAACTCTGAACATTGGCTGATTTGTTTCCTTCCAGAGTCCTTTCGTGGAGGTTCTAGCCAATGTATTCCTCCTTTCAGCTAAAGTTACCACGTTTTCTTTTTTTTTTTTTCAGTTCTGCAACTATCTTGGTGACCTGAGCTATAGCGTAAGTTAGGGAAGACATCTGCACCTGTAACTGTGACACCTCTACATCGCAGACACCCTTGGCCACGACTTCCGTTTCATTAGTAAGTACGGCTATAGGCTCCTGCTTGTGTTCACTTACTGCGTTAATTGCTGTTGTACCTTGAGATTTTGTTTCTAACAAGGCTTCCTCTTCCCTCACTTTTTTAACCAACTGAGAATAAGTTAGTCTCCTCCCTATTTCTCATCCTCATAGGTTCATACTAGGCTATCTGCCCTAGGGCATTTATAAGCCTAGCCAGAGTGTGTGTGGCTTTCACCACCCCTTAGGATGAGAATACTACGCCCTTTTAAGGTTTAGTTTACTGTGCCTCTGTCTAGTAGTGACACAGAGATGACCCCAGGGGGTAAACCTACGATCTCCCATCCACTCGTCAAGATTTCTCTTGAATAGAGTTAGTGAGGGGCTCTGCCTAACATGGATTGGGATTCTGTTCCAGAGTGTAGGGAGCCTCTGGGTTATGAATCTGTCCCTCCAGCATGTCCTATTTATTTCTGTGTTGAGGTTTAAGTCTCTTGCTCTCGTGGCTCTGATTTTGGATTTTCTGAGGTGGAGCATGTCCATTAATTCCGGATTGGACATGGCCTTGTACGTCAGGCACAGATCACCTCTGAGTAGGCGGTATGCGACTGAATAGAGCTGGAGTTTTTTCAGTCGGGCAGCATATGACATATGTTTGACCCTTTATCCTCTTGGTGAGGAACTTTTGGGGTCTTTCCAACTGCTGCAGTTGTCGGGTAAGATACATCCCAAATGGGGCAATGTACTCAATCATTGGCCTGATAAGAGAAGAGTACAGGGGCACAATGACCTCTCTTGATCTAGATGTGAAACCCTTCATGATAAGGTGGGCAATATAGAAGGTCTTCCTAACCACTTCGGCAATGTGAGTGTCAAATGAGAGGTTACTGTAAACCTGGGTCCCTAGGTCCCTGATGACCTCTTCCGTACTTAATGGATTGCCACATATGTGGTAATTTGTGGGTACCGTGTTCTTCCCAAAGGGTATGACTATACATTTTATGGCGTTCAGCTTAAGGCCATGGCTCTGGCACCAATTATCCGTTTCTATGAGGCCTCTCTGAAGTAAGTTTGTGTCCGCTGGAGTATCAATTATGGCGCCCAGTTTGCAGTCATCTGCGAACTTTGTCAGCCACAATCCTCCTATGTTTGCCTGTACCTCGGAAAAATAAATGCCGAACAAGAGGAGTCCCAGGACTGAGCCCTGTGGGACACAGCTTGTGACTGGCTTAGAGTCTGACATATCTCCAGCAACTCTGACCCTGTGGGTTCTGTCCTTGAGCCAGTTTGCAACCCATCTTGTGACATATGGGTTTACATTTAAGCTGGTGAGTTTGTATATGATGCCCGAGTGGGGTATTGTGTCAAAGGCTTTTGCAAGGTCAAGGTAGGCTGTGTGAACTGCCTTATCCTCATCAATGGCCTTAGTGACTGTTTCAAAAAAGTCAACCAAGTTCAAAAGGCAGGATCTGCCCTTGACAAAGCCAAATTGGGTAGGATCCAATATCTGTAGGTCCCCAATGTCTTTGTTTATGAGTTCCATAATGATCCTCTCCATAGCTTTGCAGACCAGGCTCGTCAAGCTTATGGGGCGGTAATTTCCAGGGTCCATAGAAGCACCGCCTTTGTGAAGTGGGACCACTGTTGCCGTACGCCACTCTTTGGGTACGTATCCTGTAGTAAGGCTAAGATTAAACAGCAGCCTTATGTGTGGGTTTAGTTCCTCTTGGAGTTCATGTAGCACACAGCCCGGGACACCGTCCGGTCCCATTGATGCTGTGTTTTTAGCTTTAGAGAGGGCGGCTCTCACCTGGGCATCTGAGATGTTAGGGAGGCTACACTCTGCTGGGATAGTTATTTCTCCTTTTAGGGGGGAGGGGGAGGAGAAATTTGCACTGAACCTGGCTGCCAGACTGTTGGCAATGTCAGTGGGTTCAGTGTATTTTGTGTCATTTTGGACTAACTCTGAGCATATCTGGGAGTTTCCACCCAGGTTTCTAACCTAGCTAAAGAAGGCCTTGTGATTGTCTTTTGTGATTTTTCTCTCAAAGTTGGCCTTGGATGATTTTGAGTGATCGTAGCTTTTTGCTAGTACTGATCAGAGATGCCTTCCCTTTTAGGGATTTTGCTCTGTCATGTAGTAGCTTCCTCCTCCTGTTGTAAAGTTTGATGTTCTTCATCTCACATTGCTGCAGTCCTTGCATATGGGTAGTCCGCTGTCCTCGGTCGGCCCGAATACCAAAGTATTAGGCTGACGTCGGTCATGGGCGCTCAGATCTGACATCAGAGCGTCAGGGTATAAAAGCGCATGGCCGACGTCATATCCTCAGTCTTTTTTGCCGCATGGTCCGATGCAGAAGCAGCGTTGCAAGTGCCGTTCGGCGTTCTGAAATGTTTCAGATTCGAGTTTCAGACCGATACCAAGTTGGGCTAAGTACCCGCTAGGGAATATTTTTGTTTTTTCTTGCCTCCGTTATTTACCGGATGTCAGAAAAAGTGAATAATTGTATTTCTTGTGGGAAACAGATACCGCATAGGGATTATCACTCTCTTTGTATTCCTTGTTTGGGACCGGAGCACGACGTAGTCGGGTGTCGGTTTTGTGCTAGGTTTAATAAGCGCACCATTAAGCGAAGGTTAGATTGCGCTAGGTTAGTCTTTGGTAAGCGGTGTAATTATAATATGCCGTCGGATCCTCAGACGCCTGCTTCCACGAAGAAGCGCAAAGACAAATCTTTGAAGCCTAGGCAGGATGATTCGTCCATTTCGGACGCCGGTCCTTTAGAAGCTACAGTGGAACAGGTGGATCCGGCTGAAGTTTCTGTTGAGTCTCAGGGGGAAACTTTGATTTTACAAGATGTGGCCTCACAGGAGTCGGGTCAGGCTGAAGGGGCCTCTCAGGTTACTGTTCTTCCTTCTATGCCTAAGGTGGTTAGGCCTTCTACTTCTGTTTCTAAGGCTCCTTCTAAGGGCAGGTCTGTTTTGCCTTCCTCTGGTGTCAGTCCTGGTGCTTCAGGGTCTGTGCCTAAAAAGCACATGCTTAAAATGGCAGAAGATTTGATTACTTTAATTAGAGGTTCTATGCCCCCTCCTGATAAGAGGCCCAGGGTGGAGCCAGAGTTGGAAAGTTTGGATCAGGCCTCAGATGATTCAGAGTCTTCTGCTGAAGACATTCAAGATTTTCTCCCTTATTCTGATTCTGATGCAGAGGATTCCACTCCTTCTGCTTCTCCTCCAGAGGATTTTTCATTTTCAGAAACTCTTCATTCCATGAGGGAGCATTTTAAGTGGGAAGGACAGGATTTCTCTGATTCACGGAAGAGGCTTAGGGAGTTCTTGTTTTTACCACAGCATAGACCCTTGGCTATACCTCCTGTTTTGGATGTTGTTCAGGATGTTTTTTCGGAGGCTTCCCTTAATTCCAGATTCTTTGCCTCCTGCGCCAGTTAAACCGGACAGGTATTATAGGGTGCCTGAGGCTCATAAATATCTGTATAAGAGTCCTAGGGCGGACCCAGAAACTATTAGTCAGGGGCCTAAGGGTGTTAGAGCCTCTGTTGTAAAGAATCCGGTTCCTCTAGATAAGGAAGCTAGAGCTTTGGACAGATGGGGTAAGAAGGTATATACCTCTTCTACTTTAGCAATGAGGGCTTTAAATTGCCAGTTTCATATGTTGAAGTATCAGAATTTCCTCCTTTCTCAGCTAAAATCTAAAGTGGATGCTTTGGCAGAGGGCATAGAGTGTAAAGAATTGCAAGATTTGGTACATGTCTCTGAACAAGTGGGGAAGCATTCTTTGCAGTGTGGTTTTGATGCTTTACAGGCTTCTTCTAGGGTGGCTGCCACTGGTTCAGTTCTTCGTAGGCACGCCTGGCTTAAGGATCAGTATTTATCCGAGCATGTTAAAACTAGAATTCTGGATGCCCCTTTACAGTCTGAAGTGTTATTTGGGCCCCCTGTGGAGTCTGTTTTGAAGAAAATGGAAGACAAGGCTAAGTCTATGCAGACTGTTAAAGATTTTTTGCAGGTGCAACCTCCAAAGTTTAGTAGAAATTGGCCTACTAAGGGGTGGACGTACCCTTCTGATTCTCAGTCTAGGGGTAGATCTAGACGTGGCAGAGCTCAGAGTACATTCAGGCCTAGAACTTGGAGTTCGCCTGCACAATCTGCAGGTGAGGGCAGGGGCCAGTCCTTTCGTAAACAGGCCCAATGACCTGCATTTTCAGCTGCCAGATTCTTCTTGCCTGGCAGCTCCTTTGGGAGGAAAGTTAGCACTTTTCAAGCAAAACTGGCTTTTAGTCACCCAGGACAAATGGGTATTGGACATTATAAACCGAGGCTACAAGTTCTATTTCCATACATTGCCTCCTTTCAAAGGCATGCCAGACGTTCCTCCTTGGCAAAGGATAGAGGCTCACAAGCAGATTTCTTTACTTCTTCACATAGGAGCTATACAGCCAGTTCCTCTGTCAGAAGTGGGCCTAGGATTTTATTCTCGCCTGTTTCTAGTACCAAAGAAAGGGAACACGTGGCGACCAATTTTGGATTTATCTATCCTCAACACTTATCTGGACATTCCAAAGTGCAAAATGCTGACGTTACAACAGCTTTTACCTCTGTTGGGAAAAGATCACTGGATGGTAACTCTGGATCTCAAAGAGGCTTATCTTCATGTTCCTATCAGGCCCAGTTGCAGGAGGTACCTGCGTTTTCAGGCTGGAGATTTACATTATCAGTTCTCTGCATTGCCCTTTGGCTTATCTACTGCGCCCAGAGTGTTCACAAAGGTTCTGGCTCCAGTGATAGCCTTTTTCAGGTTAAGAGGAATACAGATTTATCCTTATTTGGACGATTGCCTGATTATTGCACAAGACAAGGACGAACTTCTTCATCGTCTACAGTATGTGATGGTAGTGTTAAGATGCCTAGGGTATTCTGTGAACGAAACAAAGTCCAGTCTAGTACCCTCTCAGGACATGTGCTTTCTGGGTGTAAGACTGAATACAGCTTCCCAGATGGCTTTTTTGACCCCGGACAAACAAAGCAGCCTTTCTCTTTTATTTCCATCAAATGTCTCTACAGTCCAGGCTGACTGCAAGGACAGTCCTTCAAGCCTTGGGGTTCATGGCATCTTGTATTCTGGTGCTTTCCAATGCCAAACTGCATATGAGGAAGCTTCAATGGTATCTCAAAAATCTATGGACACAACACTGCCAAGATCTAGACACTGTCATTCAGATAATACCTTGCATTCAGAAGGAATTTTTGTGGTGGGCTCTGGAATGTCACCTAAACAAGGGACTCTCTGTGACCCGACCAGAGGCGAGTCAGATTCTAACGACAGATGCCTCGGACAAGGCTTGGGGAGCACACCTCAATGGAAAATGGGTGCAAGACACGTGGCCTGTCAGACTTCAACATTTGCATATCAACTTGAAGGAGATGTTAGCAGTCCAATTTGCATTGATGGCTTTCAAGGATTTACTTCACCCAGGGCAGGTGTTGATTCAAACAGACAACACTACTGTCATGTGGTACATCAACAAGCAAGGGGGAACCCATTCGTACCTCTTTGCAGGCAAGTGATGATTTTGTGGGAGACTGCTCTCAGTTTACACCTCAATCTTCAGGCAAGGTTTCTACCAGGAGCACAGAACTCCTTAGCAGATGTGTTGAGCAGACAAATAGTGGATCCTCACGAGTGGAAATTGGATCCTCATGTATTTCAAAAGTTGACAGTGTTATGGGGGACTCCAGACATAGATCTGTTCGCTTCTCCACTAAATTACCAGTTGCCAAAGTTTTGCACAAAAATGTTTCATCCCACAGCTTGGAAGGTGGATGCTCTATCATTCAGTTGGAACAATCTTCATGTCTATGCCTTTCCACCTCTGCCTCTCCTCCCCAAGGTACTCTTGAAGGCCAGACAAGACAAGCCATCCATGATTCTGATAGCGCCGGATTGGCCTCGACAGCACTGGTACCCACTACTGAGGAGTTTAGTATGGGAGCCTCCATGGCCTCTGCCTTTGATTCCGCACCTTTTGTCTCAGGAGAGCAATCACTTCCTCAATGTCAAGATTCAGTCTCTGCATCTAACAGCCTGGCATATTCTGTTTTAGACCCTGGAGGGTCTCAGCTTCCACAACAAGTTTTGAATGTTATTTTGGAGGCCAGAAGGCCTAGTACAAGGAAAGTTTACGCTGATAAATGGAGGAGATTTTTTATTTGGAGCAAATCGAAGGACTTTGATGTTTCCAAGCCTGATTTAAGTGTTTCTCTTCAATATCTTACTGAGTTATTGGACAAGGGTTTGTCTTTCTCCTCAATAAAGGTTCATGCTGCAGCCATTTCTGCTCACTATGACTGTGACCCTCCTTTATTCTCCCATCCTTTGTTTAAGCAATTTCTTAGAGGGGCAAAGAACATAAGACCCCCACGTAGAGCTCCTACTCCTGCTTGGGATCTCAATTTTGTGTTGGAAAATCTTACTCTACAACCTTTTGAGCCTGCAGCTACTGCCGAGTTAAAGTATTTGTCATGGAAGACTGCTTTTTTGTTGGCCATTACCTCTGCAAGAAGGGTTTCTGAATTACAGGCCCTTATGGCAGTGGAACCTTTCCTGATTTTTCATAAGGATAGGGTATCTTTGCGTACTAATCCTTCCTTTATGCCTAAAGTGGTTTCTAGTGTGGCCTTGAACCAAACTATTCATTTGCCTACTTTTTATGCAAACCCCCAAAATAAAGGGGAGAAGATTTTGCATACTTTGGATATTCACAGGCAGTTGCGTTATTATTTGAGCAGAACCAAGGGGTTCAGGCAGTCTCAGCAGTTGTTTGTTTCTTTTGCTTTGGGTTCTCAGGGAAAACCTGTTTCAAAACAAACTATTTCTAAATGGATTGGTTTTTGTATTTCTTTCTGTTATTCTCATCATGGTAAGGAGATTCCGGCTGGAATCAGACCTCATTCCACTAGAGCTACTGCCACTTCTACTGCTTTTCTAAGGGGGGTAGCTACAAAAGATATTTTGGAAGCAGCTACTTGGAGTTCAGTGCATACTTTTTCTAAACATTACCACCTTCCTCTTTATTCTAAGTCTAGGGCTGGATTTGCCACTGCAATATTACAGGGCATTTTAGCAGCCCCTAATGCTTTATGATTTTGCCATCCTCCCTTTACCTCTGCTTTGGGATTCTACCCATATGTAAGGACTGCAGCAATGTGAGATGAAGAACATAGTACAGTTTTGTACCTACCATAAATGTAGATGTTCGAAGATCCACATTGCTGCAGTCCAATTTACCCTCCCTCCTTCCCCACTGTAGTTTGGCATGGTTATATGGTTTGGGTGGTGGTTGTTGTTGGGCATGTTTTTGGGAGGAATTCTGTTTTTGGCTGTGGCCTTTCTTTTAGGTCCTTCTGACATCTGGGGCAAGAAAAGACTGAGGATATGACGTCGGCCATGCGCTTTTATACCCTGACGCTCTGATGTCAGATCTGAGTGCCCATGACCGACGTCAGCCTAATACTTTGGTATTCGGGCCGACCGAGGACAGCGGACTACCCATATGTAAGGACTGCAGCAATGTGGATCTTCGAACATCTACATTTATGGTAGGTACAAAACTGTACTTTTATGGCTGGGGTCCACCAGACCCGGGCGCCTGCCTTTGGGGGAATGGGTCTTGGTTTTATTTGGGATTGCATGATCCATGCATTCTTGAAGGTGCCCGTAGAAGGCATTTGCAAAGGATTCAGCAGTGTGGGTTGTGGTTTCCACTGGCCCAGGGGCCTTGAAGGATACCACTTCAGTCTTAAGAAGTGTGAAGTTGGCTTTTGAGAAGTTCTTCACTGTGGTCTTTTGTGCAGGGGGTGGGGGCGGGATGTGGATTTCCAGTGAGATTAATTTATGGTCTGATCTTACCAAAGAGGGATATACTTCCGGTGTGGAGCATTTTGTCCCCATGTTTGTGATGATCAGGTCTAGTATATTGTCTCCTCTTGTGGGAATGGTGACCAGTTGTTCCATTGCATTTGAGTTTATGAATTCTAGGAACGTTTGGGCTAGGGTGTTGGGGCTTGAGGGGGCTTGAGTAATGTTCCCAGTCTATGTTTGGGTAGTTGAAGTCTCCCAATATGATGGTATTTGGAGAGACATTCATACTCTCCAGTGTCTTCAGGAAGGCTGTGTGGGGTTCCTGAGTTTGAAAGGGTGGTCTGTAGCATGCTACAAACTGTAAGGCAGTTTTGCCTATGGTTAGTTGCACCTGGATGGTCTCCGATGCTTCGTGCGTTGCCACTAACCTGGAGATGTGGGTATAGCTTGAGCTCCTTGTAAAAAATTGTCTGATCCGTACTTGGTCAGCTACTTTAGGATCCACCCCCTTCTTTAGGATGATCTGGTGGAGCATTTATCTAATCGCTTCATGTGATCAGATACTTTCTCACCGTCCTCTTGGTATGTATGTTCAAACTGATACAGTAGGTCGTAGCCCTCTCGGTCCTTCCAAAAGCATCCTGCAATAGTCCTTGACCGTGCAATTTTGCTTACCCATCCTTAGGTAGCATATGGTATCCGCTGCTAATTCCTTTAGACTTTCAGCTATCCGCTGCTACTTCTGTGATTCTGGGATATCCCACTCCTGTAGGGCTTGTGAAGCCTTGATCCATCCAAGATTAAAAATCTTCCTCTCCCTGAGGTGTGGGTTGCTTGCCAGAAAAGAAACACAATTTGTCGTAGCCAAACCCAGTGAATGGCTGTGTAGGCTGTAAGCATTTTTCTACAAGTCACAATGTCCAGCTGTCCCAAAACACTAGAAGAAAAAAAATCCAGTCGTGCTGCAAGGCCCTTTTCCCTTCAGCTAGTCTTTCAGTCTTCCCTCCTTCAGCTAGTGTTCAGTCTCCTCTCTTTCACTTTCGAAATTCTTTTATATTCCTGAAAAGGAGCTCCACCTTGTGGTATAATGGAAAACCGCAGTCTCATTACTTCTACAATGAAATACAGTGGGAGGTGTGTGTGTGTGTGTGTGTGTGTGTGTGTGTGTGTGTGTGTGTGTGTGTGTGTGTGTGTGTGTGTGTGTGTGTAATATCCAAAATGAGTTTGGAATCCACTGTCTAAAGTGTGTACTTGTAGCAGGAAATGTTCCAGTGGCCATTCTGAGAGTAATCCAGCTCGCATTCCTTAGGTTATCACAGGATGATAGAACCAAAACTATTAGACTTCAAATACTACTGCTCTACTTTTTTAGCCTATATGGATTAAGCTCCACATTTTCCATTTGACTGGTTTAGCTAATAGCTCTTACAACTTCTTACACTGCAACCTGTTAACCCTTTGCACAATGATCATCCTGGACTGCATGTTGGTTGCTCTGTCTGAATGGAGCAGCACCGCAGTGTTCTTTTAATCCTTAACATAGTTCTGTATTTCTTCACTTCAAACAGGGAGGTCGCATTGAACCGCAGCACATAACCGTTATTAGCTCCTTGTCAGTTGAAGTTGGAATAGTAATAGCATGTCTGTGACACTTTCAAGACAGCTTTATATTTGCAAGCCTTACCTCATTTCAGTTGATTCTGTTTTAGAGTAATGCAAGTACTCCTCCACTGTGAGCATTCCTATCATTGAGTGGATACTGCGCTGTAGTGTAGTCCAGTAGTTCCATGGTTCTGTACCTCCTCGTTTGGTTATGTCAGAGTTCACTTCTTCCATTTTATTAACTGGGTAAGTAGACTGATCAGCAGTCCCCTGTCAGCCATGACCTGAGCAACTAGGAAAAGAAAATTGTACAAATAACAGTTACTAAGAGTATATGAAAGACAAAATTATAACATAATTTGTAAGTATAATACTGGCACACTTACAGAAGTAAACATGGAGTTTGCATCTTATGTGCGAAGCAATGGAAAGAATTGTCATGGAAATTAACAATGACAAAACCCTCAGACACTGGACCCCCACCCAGTCTGGTGTCATCAAAGGCAGGTTATGCTTACAACTTGGAGCAGGTCACCATTACCATGGATGAGGGCAAAAAGGGTGCATACTGCCTAACTTGACCTGGCCAAGACATATGATGCAACAATTCAGGCTTTGTAAAAAAAAAAAAAAAAAAAAACCTCTCAGAATTGGGCATAAACCCATATGTAACATGCTGAATAGCCAGCTGGCTCACTGAGACCCAGAAAATTGGGATTGGAGATAGTCACTTAGGGCTCTGTGCTTGTCTGCTCCTCTTTGGTATCCACTTTTCAGAAGTAGTGACCAACATAATGGGTCTCTGGCTAAACAAGTTTTCAAACTATTGCAAGCTAGGAGCAGTTAAAGAATCCCCCAAGATACTAACTTCTTACAGGAAGGTCTAATGTAAATACATGATTAGTACCAAAGCCATGGCTTAAAACTTGGTGCCAAGCGATGATTAACTTTTGGGAAGTCTGACACTCTGTGATAACTGCGTCATCAGTGAAACGCCCCTAAGAGTAGACCGGTCATTGGGTATTTGGGGAGACATGTAGATAGTAATCTGGCCTTTGGCCAACATGTCTACAGTATTTTATTTCATTCCACTTATAAATAAGGGCAGGGAATCTAGGTCCAAGGAGGTCATTGTTTCACTGTATTATCAGACCCATCATTGAGTAGAATGCCCCCTTCAGTATGTACCTGACCAGGGACATGCAGCTGGAACATCTGAGGTTATCACAAAAAGAATACAGGACATAAACACAATGTCCTATACTGATTGCCTCTCTACCCTGTTTCCTGCAGACTGCTGAGAGTTTCTTTGCCTGGCATACAAGTCGTACCTGAATCCAGCTCTAATGGACCTTTTTGCATATCTGCAGAGCCTACACCTCAGAACCATGAAATCTGTGGACCTAAAATTTGCTTACAACATGAATAGGATATGTTGGGAAGATGGGTATGCATCTCGGAATTACCATTCTCTGGAATAGACTACCCATCCATGTACAGCAGAGCCATTCACGAAGTCTATTGAAGTGTAACCTCGTCCAGTGGATGCTTGAATCAAAAATTCACCCTAGGTCTGGTGCCCACGTGTCTGAACAGAGGCAACCATTAAATCATGCCCTTGTTAACCTATATCCTTAGAGTATCCTCTTGGGCACAGTGAACTTGTAGGATGCATTTGGGCTGCTTGGCTAGGCTTATAAAAGTCCCAGTGTTCCTTAGCCTAGTGTACACCTGTGTATGTAAGTGACAAAATGTATAACTGGACTGTTAAGTACATTTTATTATACAATTAGCGTGCACATTGTAAATCAAGCATTCTCCACTGGAAAGTGCGGTGGGGGAAAAAAACTTTTCCACGCATCTGAGTAGTATATACCTGCTTACTGCAGGAAAATACATTCCAGCCAGAAAAAAAAAGCTCACTTCTCTTTGTTTCACAAAAGCTCCAGGTCTGTAAACCCGTGTAGCGTAAAATGTGGCGAAACTGCAGTATCTCAAATAATAGATAAGACATTACTTGGTTCTGTGTAGCCAGTAGATATTTTTTCAACACAGCTGTCAGCCGTTTAACGTATGCATAGCAGTGTACTGTTAAGTGGTTGGTAGCTGTGCTGAAAAGATAAGTAGCACACCCAGCTGTGGATTATTGCTAAATGAGCCAATTGCAGAACTGGACTGACAAAACTGCCTTGATTTAGTTATTTTATATGAAGCAAGAAAAGATCGATACCTTCTGAGGTGCTTTCTTAGCTTAGATTTAGAATTGTAATGTATTCCGTTTCCTTCTGTGTGCACATAAGTGATTTAGAAAAAGCTCATCTATGTAAATTTTATAACTGGGTATAGAGGGTGTTTCAGACTAAATGAGGCCTAATAAGTAGTTTAGTTTTTGTGATGTATATTGACAAGTCTGATTGTTTTAAGTAACTGTACTTTGAACAGTAGTCCTCCTTTTGTAATGAGAGCCAAATGAAGTAGTCATCAGGGCACAGTGAAAGGTGTTTTCTGCTAGAAGGACATTATTTGCAGAAGCTGTGGCTGTAATTTTGAGTGTAGTGTGAGGTGATTATGCTTTGGTACAAGCACAGTTTTAGCTAAGGAGTGAGCACTGAGAGAGAGGTGATGTATTATGTGCCAAATACCAAGATGTTGGATTTTGGATTGATGAGTAATCTATTACTATGCATTCAGTTGCACCGGTTGGTGAAGCTGTATTTGAAGGCTTTATTGAGGATCAGTGCCAGTATTGCTGGACTTGAGGAGTAGCAGATCACTGGTGTATATGTAACTGCATTAAAGTTTGGAAGCTCCATAGATGAGATCTTTGTAAAGACAGAGTAACAAGAGGGCCGAGGACAGAGTTTCATGGAACTAGCGTATTGAGAGTGCCTGTTTGTGAAAGAGCGTTGGAGTACAGTAGAGAGTCTATTATCCAAACTAATTGGGACCTAGGGTAGTTTGGATAATAAAATTGTTCAGATAATCAACTTGTAATTGAACCAGATAAAAAAAAAAAAAAAAACTTCTAAACCAATCCCGCACTACATATTTACCCTTTAAAAAAAATACTCTGTACTGTACACTATAATGGTTAAGGTGTTCACCTTATAAACACAAGGTGCAAGGTTTGATTCTCACAAGGAGTAGTTGGCTAGACTTAAAATGTCCCATAAGGCAGTTAACCTAGTACTGTACTATTTTTTAACCCGTGCTATTTAGATTTAATTTAAAACTTGGTTCAAATTTTATAGCACAAACACTGAGACATTTGCTAAACAAAGCAATACAGACTTGCAGTGAAAACAGACTTTGCATTAAAACTTCGATGCCCTTGAAACAGCATTGAAACTCACAATCTGAAATTTTCATTTGGTCTTCAACCTGTGGGGATATGCACAGACATCGGTGCAAGCCAGCCGTATCCAAGCTACGGTACTGAAACTGAGCTCCTCCCCTACCCATAATGCCCCCCTCTCTCTCACTACCTCTGATTTCATTTGCCGCCATTTGAGCAACAGCGGGTTGACTGAGCTCCTCATTTTTGAGTGCGTTTTCTGTCCAGTATAGCCTTTTTACAGGTACAGTTTTCTTTTACTATAGATTTTCTTTCTTTATCCTACCTTCATTTTTTTTGTGATAAGGAGAGAAAAATCCGTTTTGGGTTTTCAGGATCCCTTCTGACTTGCTTTATTTACTCTGTTTTTGACATAGCTGATAAGTCTGTGGGTTTCAAAAAATGTACCGAGTGTGGACACAAGTTTTCCCCTTCGGATGCCCACATCCAGTGCATTGTGTGTTTGGGCACCAGGGTACTGAGCGCTCCATTTGTGCGGGCTTCAGTGCCCATACTCCAGTGGACAGAAGAAATAAACTTATTTTAAAGGGCCTGTTATCTAGTTCTACTTCTGCGGGTGCTGGGACTCGACCTCCCTCTTTAGTCCTCCGATTTGGAAAAGGGGGAAAAGCACAAGAAGAATAAGAGAGAGAAAAGTCCAGAAGCTGGGCTAGATCTCCAGAACTGTGTAGATTGACTGATTTCTTCCCAGTCTACTCTGGAACCTCCCCTAAAAGTCAGGCCCAGGCTGTTTTCTCCTCTGCCGAGATTTTCTCTTGAACCTCCTGAGATCCCTTTGGTCTCGGCCAGGTATTCTTCCAGTCCTGAGTCTGTGACTTCCTCTGCCAGATCGTCCCGGAGTTTGTCAGAGAAAGAAGTAGACTGTCTGAGACAGTTTCTGCGGGCCCAGATCCAGCTGGGGGGGGTCCTTCCTGCCTCCTCCCCTTCTGGAGCAGTGGGTCCCCCCCATGTTTTTACCAGGCATACTCTTTTCCTGAGCCCCTGTGGCTTTGGGGCCTTTGGATATCTGATCTTCCAACGTTGAGGTGCCGGCGTCTACGTTCTTGGTTTCTTCACCAACCATGACCTTGAGCTCCTTGGTGCCTGTCACTTTGGTGGCAGGTCTAAGGCATCAGCATCCAAGTCTTTAATGCTGTCCCTTCCCCTTGAAGCCTCTGCTGAGCAGCTTGGTACAGACTCTCCCATTGGTGCAGATGGGGTTGGGGCTCTATGTTCCAGCAGCGTCAAGCTCCACTGCATGATGCTTTTGGCACTTATCTCCTGCTGTCCGCCAGCGTTTGTGGTGGAGAGGGTTCTGTCTGCTTCTATGTTGAGATCTTTGATGCACATTACCACCCCATCTGGATTCTTTCTTACCTCGGCCAGAATCTGAGCTCAGCATCTCCAATCTTCCACTGCAGAGACAGTCTGCCCCGATCTTCCAGGGTACCCTCCCTGCGGAAACCCAGGCTTCCGGTTCTTCCCTGGAATTCTCTCACCACGAGGAAGTCCACTGGAAGCACGTGTGCAAGAGGAGGCACCTTGACTCCACTCCAGAGTCTGTCACCTACGACACTGACTGGGAGGAAGGGGAGGGCTCTCCAAGATCTCCACCTGATGATGTCTTCTTTGGAGACATAATGGAAACTCTGCGACAGAAAGGTGGCTGGTCCTCCCAAAAGCCCAATCCAGATGAGTTTGTCCCCATGGAGGTGTTCGGAGCAGGCCCATCTACCTCTTGGGTGACCCCCCCCCACCCCTGCGGACCCCAGGGCATGGAAGGAACCAGATGTGTTGGAACCAGTACCTGAGCACCCTGATGGAGTATTAAGTGCCCTTCAGGATAAAAAGCTTTGGCAGAAGAGTTTCCCTGTTGATGCCTTGGTGGCTGCAGCTGTGACCAAAAAGCAGCTCGCTCAGGCGAGCATCTCTGTCCCATCCACCCGACGGGGAGTCAAGAGCGATAGGTTAGGGAAGTGTGTGTACACTTCAGCAACCTTTTTTGAGAGCGCAGAATTATATGGCACTTGTTACCAGGCTACAGAGATCACTCATTGAAGAGTATCTGCATCTACCCCAGAGTCCATGTCTGCGGAGGAGAAGGTTTTCCCCTTCAGACCGACTACTGTGAAGGCCATTTTTAACACTGTTATGAGGCTCTTCTTTGTTATGGAAGGCGCATCTAGAGCAGCCAGTTAACAGACATCACTACTAGGGTCACACTTGGATGAGGCTCTCTAACTTCTCGGAGCCCTTTAAAGTGTCCTTCATGAACGCCCCCTTTGACAGGTAGACCTTGTTCAGTCTGTCCGTGAAGGAGAATGTGACCCACTGTGAGGAGGGTGCCAGGACCCTGTCTGTCATCGGGATCCATTTCTCTACTCCTCAGCGATCCTATTCCAGGTATCGGAGAGGTAGTAAGTATTACCACATAAAGATGGACAAGTGCCACAGGAGGTTCCTATGCTTCTGGTAAAGAGCCAGGCATTTCCAGTTCAGGGTACTCCCCTTTGGTCTCGACACAGCCCCCAATGTGTTCACCAAAGTGGTAGCAGTACTTGCAGCACATCTCAGACTGCAGAGAATACAGGCCTTTCCCTAGCTGGATGACTGGCTCCTAGTTGCACCCACCAGGTATCAGCTGCTTCTAGCTAGAGACCAGTTCCTCCAGTCAGCGTCGACCTTTGGCATCACGATGTTAAACTTTCCAAAATCCAAGTGGGAACCTTTTTTATTCTCTGGAATTTATTGGAGCATGGCTAGACACTTCTCCTTGCAAAGTCTCTCTCGCCAGCGACAGGATTTTCTCTCTCCAGCTCCATGTTCGTGTTATTCTCAAAGCTTCTCCTCCCTCAGCAGCTCGGGTTCTTTAAGCTCTAGGGTCCATGGCAGCAATCTTTGTTCTACCCCTGGCAAGACTGCACGTACCCTTCAGTGGATCCTAGCTGTACAGTGGTCTGTCTTTGGACAAAACACTCTTGCATCCCATTCACCTGTCCAAAACCTGCAAATCATCCCTCCTTTGGTGGTTAGATTCCCAGAACTTGACAGAGGGTCGCCCCTTCTTAGCTCCCTCCCCTGTAGCCACAGTCACCACAGACTCCTCCCTGCTGAGGTGGGGTGGCATTGGCTGGGATGGACTGTTCAAGGGATGTAGGCAAATCTAGAGACCAGCTTACGCTTCAAGCATTCTGGAGTTGAGGGTAGTGCTTCTGGCATTACAGGCACTTATTAATTTCTTCCCCGAGGAATGATTATGATACAGATGGACAATGTCAGTAGTCTGGTATATCAACAAGCAGGGAAGAACCAAATCCTTTCCCCGGTGTCGAGAGGCTATGAGATTTGGGAATGGGTGAGTTCCTCTGACCGCTTTCTTGTCACAATGCAAATTCCCAGGGAGTGCCAACGTCTTGGCGGACAAACTCGGAAGGATCATACTGTCTCCTCACGAGTGGTCTCAAATAGTCATTGACTGACATTATCATCGGAAATGGGGTCAACCTTGCTGCTATCTCTTCGCCTCTCCTTCCAATGCCAAGTGCAGCAAGTTCTCTGTCCTGATTCCTCCCAAAGGAGAACTTCCCAGAGACACTCTTATTCATGCTTGGCTCCCTGGTCTGCTGTATGCTTACCCTCCTCTTCGCATGTCGAAATTTCTTCAGAAAGTGAAAAGGTCGAGGTGCCACCTGATCCTCATTGCTCCCTTCTGACC
The DNA here is from genome assembly GCF_019279795.1 of Protopterus annectens. NCBI lineage: Eukaryota > Metazoa > Chordata > Ceratodontiformes > Protopteridae > Protopterus > Protopterus annectens. The sequence goes on from NC_056733.1 coordinate 1,863,679,902, forward strand.
TCCTCAGGTTTGGTTTCCGCTCCTCTGGTCTCAGTGTTGACCCTCCTTGGATTCCGGATCCTTGTGTAGATCTGATATCCAATCCGGAGGGCAATTTTCAGCTGAAGCGCTCATGGCTTGGCTTCTGCAGTTCCAGTGATGGCTAGAGTTCCCAGGCTTTCTTATCCCATGAAGCACATTGTGCTGTCTGCTCATAAGTCATCTACCAAAGACTTATGGAAGAGGTTTTCCATTTGGGCATCACGGCATTGTACAAGTCCCTTTACTGCCTCGATACCTTCAGTCTTTTGAGTTCCTGGTCTGTATCTTCAACCAAGGAGACAGTTCTTCTACAGTTGAAGTCCAGCTTCCTACCATTTCCCATTAGCATGTGGGCCTCAAGACCCCTCATTAACTGCTTCTAGATTGTGAAAAGCCTTTTTGAAAGATGCATTCCTCTTATGGACAGCAGTTAAGGATCCTACTCCCCCTTGGGACCTAACTTTTGTGCTTCAACCTGTGGGGTATAGGCACAGAGATGATGTCATCACCCTTCGAACCATCGGCTAAGGTGGATCTGCAGTATCTATCTTGGAAGACCGCTTTACTAGTGGCCATGGCCTCCTCTAAGCAGGTTTCGGAGTTAAAAGCCCTGTGTATTCCGCCTCCGTACCTCATATTTCATAAGGACCGCATCTCTCAGACAAAACCCATCCTTCATGCCCAAGGTCGCTTCTGAAACAAACATTTAATTGGGTTATTCACTTTACCGTTTTTCTTTCCAGAACAAAGGGGAATATCAGTTGCACATGCTTGACGTACATAGGCAGCTCCAGATGTCCTTCATGGATGCATCTGCAGTCATAACAAGTGGGTTGTCCTGTCCGGATTCCAAAGTCGGGGTCGGCCGGCTGCGTCATCTCTGTTGGTCTAGCATCAGCCGACGCCATTTTCCTCAGTCTTTCTTGGTCGGATCCAGAGATTACTTCAATACTACTTCAAAGACTACTCTTTCTTGCCTCAGCCGATGTCAGAAAAAGTTAACAATTGTTTAACCTGTGGGAAACAAATACCTCATAAAGATTTCCACTCTTACTGTCTGCCTTGTTTAGGCCAGCCCACGGCGTAGCAGCCTGTTCGGCCTGTGCCTTTTTCTTTCTTTTCTAACGACGCGTTTAGCAGTCGTTTGCATTGATTTGCAGATTTTTTGATTTGTTTTACATTATGCGTCGCCGGATCGGATCTCCGACTAAAAACGAAAAGATAAAGACCACGATCGGGTCGGTCCAGTTCGACCGAAACCGCGGTAAAAAGCAAAATCATGGTGTCTCGGTTCGCCGAACCAGAAAACTGCTCAAAGTACAGCTGAACCTATTCTTACAACTGAGGCCCTGACTTATCAGACACCATCCCTTGGATGTCTATGTCCATTAAGGCAAGACTACTAAATCAGTGCCTGTTAAACCTTTGGCAGAAGATTTAATTTCTTTAATTAGAGGATCTCAATCTCACCCAGACAGGGCCTCTCAGCCCCAGAGAAGAGACCTAGGGCAGAGCCCTGAGCCAGTGTCTTCTGATGATTCTGCTGATGAATCAGACATAACTGACCAGCCGAAGATTCTGATGCTGAAGAATCCATTCCAGCTGCTTCCCCACCAGAAGAATTCTCCTTAGAACAGTTCCAATGGCAGCAACAGGATTTTTCAGACTCCAGAAAAGACTTAGGACCTTTCTGCACCTCCAGCCCCTGCCAAACCAGACAGATTTTACAGGGTGCCAGATACTCATCACCACCTTTACAAGGCCCCACTTGCAGACCCAGAAACTATATCCCAGGGTCCCCACAGCTAAAAACCCTATTCCTTCTGAAAGGGAAGCAAGGTCACTAGACAGATGGGGTAAAAGGTCTACACTTCAGCTACTCTCTCAGCTAGAGCTTTAAACTGTCAGTTTCACATGATACAATACCAAGAGTTTATGCTTGATCAGTTAACTAAAAACTAACCACTGATGAATCTCTTGATAAGAAATATGTATTAGAGATGGTAAATAACATACAACAGGTTAGCAACCATTCCTTAAAATGTGGCTATGATGCACTGTTTAGATCAGCCATGACAGGCACAGTGATAAGAAGGCATGCATGGCTAATCATGTTAAAGCTAAGTTGCTAGATGCTCCTATGGACAAGACAAGTTTGTTTGGTACACCTGCCCAGCAGGTTATGAAGAAAATGGAAGAAAAGGCAAAATCTGTTCAAACTGTTAAAGATTTCTTGCAGGTTCAACAGGAACTGGCCTGCCAAAATTGGTCCTTTCCTGACTCCACAAAATTTCAAAGGGGCAGGAATAGACGTTCCAGAGGCAGAAACCAATCCAGAGGAGGTGCCTACAGGCAAGGTAACAACAGAGGCACAGACACAGCCACTACATCAGCACAACCACAGTGACTTAATCAACAAATAGCAGCTCCTCGTTAACCTTATTTTCAAAGAACTGGCACTACATAACAAAAGACAAGTGGATTTTACAAACCATAGATCAAGGTACACTTTACCAGTCAAAGAGGAATGCCAAATCTACCTCCAAATCAAAAACAGAGGCTCACGCCAGATAATGGAGTTAGCAAACATGAGAGCTGTGGAAAGAGTGCCAACAGCAGAACAAGGAAAGGGTTCTACTCCAGACTATTCCTAGTTCCAAGAAAGGAAAAAGTTGGAGACCAATTACCTGTCCACCTTAAATACATACATCATTGTCCCAAAATTCAAAATGCTGACCCTACAGCAACTTCTTCCCATGCTGGGCAAGGAGTCTTGGCTGGTAACTCTAGATCTCAAGGAGGCATACCTGACCAATCTGCAGAAGATACCTCAGATTTCTTGCAGGATCAGAGCACTATCAATTCTTAGCATTGCCCTTTGGCTTATCTACTGCGCCCAGAGTATTCACAAAATGCCTGGCATCAGTAACAGACTACAGGGAATTCAAATTTACCCATACCTGGACTGCCTGCACAACAAAAGCAAGCTGACAACAGATTTACAAAGGGTCATTTACTTGCTACAAGGACTGGGATACACAGTCAATTTACAAAAGTCAAGGCTGATACCATCCCAAACAAGGACATTCTTGGGCGGAATTGGACACAGTACAACAAATGGCATTCCTGACTACAGAAAAACAAAAGAACTTCCTCTTTACTGCACTAACAAAACTGAACAAGTTAACAGCAAGAAAAGTTCTGCAGGCCTTGGGCTTCATGGCATCATGCATAATCTTGGTCCCATTTGCCAGACTACATATGAGGAAACTACAGTGGTACCTAAAGAATTTATGGTCCCAACACAGACACAGTCTAGAAACAGAAATCCCACTAATTCCATGCTTAAAACAGGAGTTCCTATGGTGGGCTCAGGCATGCCAATCAAACCCAGGCCTACCCTTTGCAGATGTCAACCAAGCCAGACCATCACAACAGCAGACCTAGGATGGGGGCCCACATGCTGGACAAAGCAAGGATTGTGGACACAGGATCAACTTCACCTGCACATCAATCTAAAAGAAATGCTGGCAGTAAAACTGGCAATCCAAAAGTTCAAACCATTTCTCAAAGAGGGCCAGTTGATGATAAGGACAGACAACACCACAGTCATGTGGTACATCAACAAACAGGGAGGCACTCATTCATACCCCTATGCAGAATGACCTTGGAGCTGTGGACCCTGGCACTCAGCTACAACATTCAGTTACAGGCAATATTTGTACCGGGAAAGACAATACTCTAGCAGACATATTAAGCAGAACCACTCTGCACCGGACATCTTCAAGACCATCTCAAGAAATGGGAATGCCACAGATAGACCTATTCGCATCACCTCTCAATCACCAGCTCAAAAATTCTGCACAAGGACATTCCACCCACTAGCATGGAAAGTGGACTCACTCTCCTTCAACTGGAAAGGCCTAACAGCATATGCATTCCCACCTCTTCCTTTGATACACAAGGTACTACTAAAAATCAAGGAAGAACGTCCAAGGATAATCCTGATAGCTCCAAACTGGCCAAGACAACACTGGTACCCACTACTGAAGAGCATGTCTCGAACAATATGATGCCTTTGATGTTAACTCAGAACAACTACAGCATCATACATCCAAACCTAAAACGCTGCAACTGACTGCATGGAACATCACATAGCAGCAGCTAATCCAGAACTTTCCCAAAGAGTTAAAGACATTATTCTTGAAGCACGCAGACCTTCAACAAGAAGGAACTATGCTGGAAAATGGAAAAGGTTTGTCATTTGGAGTACGGAAAGAGGAAAAGATGTGTCAAACATAGATATGCCTAACATTCTGGAGTATCTGGCGAACTTCTTCATTCAGGCCTGTCCTACTCCTCCATCAAGATACATGCATCAGCTATTTCAGCAGAATACAGCTTTGATCCACCTGTTCCTTTGCTCAGGCAGTTCCTCAGAGGAATCAAGAATGTAAAACCTCCAAGGAAACCACCATTACCAGCTTGGGATTTAAACTTTGTGCTAGAAAAGTTGACACTATCACCCTTTGAACCAGCAGCAACAGCAGACCTACAACACCTGTCATGGAAAACTGCTTTCCTACTGGCAATTACTTCAGCAAGGAGGGTTTCAGAACTACAGGCCTTAATGGCAGTGCAACCCTTCCTAATCTTCCACCAAGATAGAGTGTCCATGAGGACTAATCCTACATTTATGCCCAAGGTGGTATCCAGAGTGTCTTTAAACCAGGCAATCCACCTACCTACCTTCTTTCCCAACCCACAAAACAGAGGGAAAGAATACTGCATACCTTGGATGTACATAGACAGACAGAACAAAAATAGCAGAAAGACTGACCAACGTTTGTAGCCTATGCAACAGGAAGGGAAGGAAAAGCTATTTCCAAACAGACAATCTCCAAATGGATAGGAAATTGCATACGATACTGTTACTCCTTCCATGGAAAACCAATTCCACAGAACATAAGACCTCACTCTACAAGGGCAACAGCCACTACCACAGCCTTCTTCAGAGTGGCAACCAAAGACATTATTGAGGCGGCTACTTGGACCTCCGTGCATACATTTGCCAAGCATTATAATTTGCCTCTATATTCCAGATCCCGAGCAGGGTTTGCCACTGCTGTACTGCAAGGGATCCTAAACACACCATAATCTACTTTTATCCTCCTCCCTAGTTGGCTATGGTATTCTACCATGACTGCAGATGCATCCATGAAGGACATAGTACAGTTTTGTACCTACCATAAATGTAGATGTCCGAACTGGATAGCATCTGCAGTCATACCCTCCCTCCTTCCCCTCTGTGGTACTCCTAGGGTGTTTACCCTCCTAATAGCTAGCTGTTGGGGGAGTCTTTATGGTGTATTTGTTTGTATATATGTACATATATGCTTATTGCTGTGTTTACCTCTATCTATTTGGAAACATTGGCATCTATCCAAATTTTTAGCCTGCAAGAGGGCTACTGGCATCTGGGGCAAGAAACACTGAGGAAAATGGCTGCTGCTGCTTTTTTTATACCCGAAGACCAACAGAGATGACGTCGGGTGGAGTGCGACATCAGCCGAAGCTGGACCCGGACTTTGGAATCCGGCCGACTGCAGGGCTGCCTGACGACAGGACAACCCACTTGTTATGACTGCAGATGCTATCCAGTTCGGACATCTACATTTATGGTAGGTACAAAACTGTACTTTCTACCTAGATAAAACCAAACTTTCAGAAAGTCCAATCAATTGTCTGTCTAAAGCCAGGTTGGGATCTCCTGTCTCCAAAGTAAGTATTGCTAACTGGATTGCTAAATAAATCACATTTATTTGTGACAAGTATGGTGTTTCACTTCCTGACGTATTGAAAGTGCATTCTACCAGGGTGGTCTCTTCCATCAGCCTTTGGATGAGATGTGCGCTGTGGCTACGTGGGCTAGATCTCACACCTTCATATCCCACTACAAATTGGATGTGTTAGCCCAGAACAGAGCATCCTTTGGTTCAGCAGTGCTCCGGGATATCTTTCCGTAGGACCTCCCAGGGTTTAAGTAGCTGGGGAGAGACTGTCCCACAGGCTGAAGACCAGATAAAGAATTTATGTACGCGCCATAAAGTTCCATCTGAATTGTTGCTCTTTCATTTGTCTTCAGCCTTCCCTCCCTCCTTCCCGCTTTCAGGCAAACTGTCTCAAGTAGTGACTGAGAGAAGGGCATTATGGGTAGGGGAGGAGCTCAGTTTCAGCACTGTAGCTTGGATATGGCTGGCTGTGCACCGATGTCTGTGCCTGTACCCACAGGTTGAAGACAAATGAAGAGCAACGATTCACATGCACCATTATGGTGGGTACGTAACTTTTTCAAAGAAAATGCATCTGGCCAATGGCGAATAAAGTTTATCTTCAGGATGTTTTTCAAATCATAGGTCCCTTGCACATTTTTAGGACCATGCATACATGAATACACCTTCCTGATTAAATTGTATTCCCTGTATAAACAGCACCATGTGTTAGAGCGTGTTTTAAATTTGTAGTTTCGAACATTTTCCAGTAAACAATGAAATGTATGAACCAAGAATAAAAAAAATTGCCCAATTTAGAACACTTCCTCGGTAAGAGTCTACTCAAACTTCTATCATTGCGTTCCACCAATATCAGTCAATGCACAATCGCTACAGAAGTAAGTCATGTGAGTAATCCTACATTAGAGAGATCTGTAACAGAGGACTGCAGTATCCACCCTCCTTTAACCCAATTACGGTATCAGCACTCCCATCTACATACTGTGGGAGTAGAGCCTACAGCCTTCTGCATAAAAAGCAAGTATACTACGTCTTGTGCTACTAACAATGCTTTTAAATATTTTAGCACAATAGTGATTATCATTTACTAAACAGTTGCACATTGTCAACGGACTTGGCATAAGCAGCACTAAACTTTTCCCCCTGAAGCTTGACGCACTCATTCTTGGGGGAAGACACAGGCTTAAAACCAGGGACACGTTTTAAATATTGCGTTGGTAATCCTTAAAAAGAATAAAAGGTTTTGTGTTAACTGTATTATGCATTTCCTGAAAGATGGTCACAAGCCTTTTTGCCCAATGCACTGTTGGTTAAAACAGGGTCTCTACCAACATTATAAAAATCAGTTTTTCAGTGGTGGTAGGGGTAGAAAATTTCAGGCTGTTGTACTCAAGGTACAGTGTTTGAGCCTGACCAATAACACTAACCACCAAATATCCCTAATTGGGTAATTTTCTCTTACACACCCCAAAGCAGAAACAGAGTATTCCCTTCACACTACCTCCTTCCGCTAAACATACCTACCTGATTCTGTAAAGCAGAAATGGACAAAATTCCCTTCCAGCATTGAAGCAGCAAACTCTTCCCTTCATAAGCAGTGATGAGTGGTAGAAAAAAAGATGCATGTGCAGATGCAATGGCTCAGCTGTTTGGATAATTGACAGTTTGGATAACTGACGTTCGGTTAATCAACGCTCTACTGTACAATTTATTTATTTTTTCTTCAAGTAACTTGCACCAAAAACAAGTTTTGAGTTTGTTTGTAAAGGTTTTGGCTGTGTGAATGTCTCTCTACCTAGCCGTTTGGGTTAATACTGGATTTTTTTTGGTGAATGAATGAATGTACCCCCTGAGAGCCTGGCATTTGCTGTTTGAATATGGTCTGTGGCCATGTATAAAGCAGTCATGGTGCTGAATGCATTCCTGTAACACACATACACTTGCATCCGTAAGTATGATGTACACCTGTGTCACACTGCTAGATTAAGCATTATCTGAGTTCCAAATGTCCGCATACCATAACAATTCTTGAGATTACCCGTACTGTGCAATAAACTGTTCTTCAATGTGTGCAGTTGAATGAGACCATTGCAATATAGTTCATTCATAGTTCATTACTAGGCTAACTGCCCTTGCGGGCATTTAAAGCTTAGCTGATTACCCAATGTGAGAATCAAACCCTGCACCTTGTGCCTGTAAGGTAAACACCTTAACCATTATGCCAACCTCTCACCCTGACGGACACAAGTATTCTAATATGGTTCAACAAACTTGTTTTGTGTGTGCATGTGTATGAGATGTCTCAGATCTATGTTTCAGAGTTGCATGTTCATGGACCTGTAGTATGTTTGAAATTCACCCTTGTGAACCAAGAAAACGAGTTGACATGGGTTCTGCAAGGTAGCATGTATTTTTACTGCTCAGTCCCATATCCACAAACCAAGAAAATTTAACACCAGTGTGGATCCTGCAAAGGGGTGGGTGATGGTTGATGCACGTTACTTAGGATTACTGGTGAAACAAAGCCATCAGAAAGTTGTCTGTTTGCTGTTTCAATGAACCTGTATGGATTTACTTTAAGCAGTGAACAGCAAATCCATCCCAATGAATTGAAACACAGAAGAACCCAACAAATGGGAAAGGGCAGATTCCCATTCTTCACTGTTTGATGACCTCCCATAGAAGCTGTGAAGCCCGTGCACTGGCCCAGCAATCATCAAGGAGCCTTAATCATCACCACTAACACCAGTGAGGGGCGTCCACATTGGGAAGGATAACAAATGCACACACAGTAAAGTATAATTTACCTTATGAGCGCACAGAGATCACAGTCGGTCTGAGGCTGTTTTTTTCCCCTTCTGTCCTGATCCCCAATATGACTCCCCACTGGCACAGCTATAGGGTCAAGATTTCAGCCTAGTTGAAAGGCTAAAACCACCAGCACCCTCTCTGTCCAACCAATGCTTTGTGTCCCTGCCCAAGTAGTTGAGACACACACACACACACACACACTTGTATCAAGTTATGTATAAACCCACAGACCTTCCTGGGGAAGGCTGGCAAAGGTTCTCCAGCTATTCTCTTCTGCCCAGTCTATATGGTAGTACCACTTGCCACCAACCACTAATATCCGCTACTAAGAAGGCCCTTATCAAAGTGTGTCCAATTATTACTGTGCAATATGCAAATCGTAAGTGTGACTAACAGCAAGGCTTATTTGGGGTGGCTTGGACAGTATCACTGTATACATGCAATGTACTCTAGAGCTTAAATTATCTCTACATAAAACAGCCACAGTTAAAAGGTTTGAAAATATTTAGTAAATAATAAGAACACAAGACAGTACGTACTTCACTGTGTTAGTCAAGAGTTCAGAGATCACAGGAAAATGTTTTTAAAAAAAATACAGTAGAAAAGTTCTGGCAATACAGAAAACAACTAGTTTGTTTGTTTAATTTAACTGTGGAGGCTGCCCACTAAAGTGTGCTAGCCTGTGTAACTAATTTATCACTGTTTCTGCACTTTCTGTGTGTTTCTACCAAAAAAACAAAAAAATAATCCTTGTTTTCCCGCCTTCTTCGACTAGTTTAGACCAGTTTACAGGCATTGCTGTATTCTGGGCTGTGGGTGTAGTTCCTGTGTTGTCCATTACCTTACTTGGATAGAAGGAAGTTTCTTTGCTCACCAGTGGGAGTGGGGAGCCTTGAGCAGCCTACCTGTCCTTGGGGAAGTGACCTCAGCACAAGAAGCTGTAGTAATTGGTTGTTTGGGACCATTTCCAGCTCTTTTGTAGTTCACTGTTTAAAATCCACGTTTGCATGGCTTTGCGCGGTCGTACGCATACGCAGCGCCGGTTAAACAAGTTTCTGGCTCCGCCAAGTCTGTTCTTCAAATTTTCCCTTAAGGAAGCTCTACTCTTAGTATAACCAGACTATTCACTGTATTGTAAGCCTAGCACTTGTTCTCAATACTTCTCTACTAAGTAAGCACTCTCGTACTAAGTAAAGCACTACATCTACTTACCACCCCTGTGAATACCCACTTCCCTTAAAGGTATACCACTCCCTTATACTGTTCTAGCATGTCGAGTGGTAGATTACTGGCGTCGTCTCCAGTTCAGCTGGTCAATCTGGGCATCTTGAGACAATGCTACAATTGTCTCATGTACACAGACAACCCTCTCCTCCTCCCAACAAACACAAATACATGTGAGAGATGCAACTATATAGCCAAACTGGAGGCTGAACTCAGGGCTGGCATGACCAGACAGGAGGAGATGGCAACCACACACACAAAAATCCCAGTCCCACATAGACCTACCACAACTGCAAACCCAAACACATAAAAACACAAAGACATACTCTGAGGCTCTAATAAAAAACTTACCAAAACAACAGAGGCTCCCAAAGCAGACATCCAAAAATCCACCACCTCAAAACAAAACACATGCAACACATACTTCAATAAATCAGTGTCGACCAATCGCAGCCCTTAAGGCCAAACACCTTGCCTGATACACTAGTAATAGGTGACTCCATAGTCAGACACACTGATGTCCCACTGACCAGGCTGAACAAGGAGAAGGTGACTGAGCTGTCTATCGGGAGCTAGGATCCGCCACATAACACATGCACTCAGGTCACTCCAAAGCAAGTACAAATATGACTCCGTCATTGTCCATGCTGGTGTGAATGACCTGAGACGTACCTCCCTGGACTACATGAAAAGAGACATAGAGGAGCTCTCAGATTATGTAACCCAGGCTGGTATGACCCTGACCCTGAGCAGCATCTTGCCCTCACCAAGATTGATACCACGATACAAAGACAAGATGATCAGCTTTAACAATTGGCTCAAGTACTGGTGTCATTCTAAGGGGATCCAGTGTCTGTCTGCCTAGGATGATATGTTGGACAAGCCACGCTGCTTCGCAAGGGATGGCTTACACCTGTCACCACTGGGCTTCCGGATATTGGCTAAGGCTCTTGCCACCCCCATAGTGCCTTTTTTTAGGCAAGGCTCAAAAGACAAACCCACCTCCTTAGAAAACAAAAATGGAAAAAAAACTAAGGGTAATGCTACTCAACGCCAGAAGTCTAAATCTCAAGATGCAGGCACTTGATGCACTCCTCAGCATGGAGAACATCAACGTCTGTGCAGTAACTGAAACCTGGTTCAAGGCTCCTGAGAGCACCCCAGCGCTACCAGGCTATACCTCGTATCATGCTTTTCGGCCCCAAAACCCGGGCCAAACCACAAAGGGAGGGGGTGTGTCCATATTCATAAAGGACACCCACACCTCCAGGTTAGTAGCAACACATGAAGCATCAGAGACCATACAGGTGCAAACCATAGGCAAAACTGCTATACAACTGGTAGCATGTTACAGACCACCCTCCCAATCTCAAGAACCCCACTCAGCCTTCCTGAAGACATTGGAGGATATGAATGTATCACAAAATACCATCATACTGGGAGACTTCAACTACCCAAACATAGATTGGGTACATTATTCTAGCCCTAATACCCTAGCCCAAAGGTTTCTGGAATTCATAAATTCAAATGCACTGGAACAACTAGTCACCTCTCCCACTAGGGGAGATAATATACTAGACCTGGTCATCACAATCATGGGGACAAAATGCTCCACAATTGAAGTATACCCCTCACTAGTGAGATCTGACCACAAACTAATCACCCTGGATATACATATCCCACCTCCACCCACAGCACAAAAGACCACAGTGAAAAACTTCTCAAAAGCAGACTTCACTCTTCTTAAGACTGAGATGGTATCCTTTAAGCCCACTGTGCCAGTGGATACCACATACCACAATGCCAAATCCTTCACAAATGCTTTCTATGGACATCTCCAAAAATGCATGGATCATGCAATCCCAAACAAATCCAAGTCCCTCTCCACCAAATGTAAGCGTCCTGTCTGGTGGACCTCCGCCATAAACAAATTGTATAACAAAAGAAGGAAGCTACTGCACATCAGAGTGCAATCCCATGAAGGGAAGACATCTCTGATCAACATTAGCCGAAAACTACGTTCTCTCATAAAAACATCCAAGGCAAACTTTGAGAGAAAAATCGCTAAGGACACTAAAGATAACCACAAAGAATTCTTCAGCTATGTTAGAAACCTGGGCGGAAACCCTCAGATATGCTCAGAGTTGGTTCACAACAACAAAAAATACACTGAACCCACAGACATTGCTAACATTCTGGCTGACAGGTTCAGTGCAAATTTCTCGCCTCCTTCACCCCCAAAAGAAGAAATACTTATCCCAGCTGAATGTAATCTCCCTGTCATCTCAGATGTCCAAGTGAGAACCGCCCTAAACAAAGCAAAAAACACAGCATCAATGGGACCTGACTGTATCCCGGGGTGCGTGTTAAGTGAACTCCAAGAGGAGCTAAACCCACACATAAAAATGCTATTTAACCTTAGCCTTACTTCGGGATATGTACCTGAACACTGGCGTACAGCAACAGTGGTCCCACTCCACAAGGGGGGTGCCTCTACAGACCCTGTACCGCCCCATAAGCTTGACTAGCCTGGTCTGCAAAGCTATGGAAAGAATCATTATGGAACTCCTAAACGGAGACATAGGGGGACCTACAGACACTTGACCCCACCCAGTTCGACTTTGTAAAGGGCAGATCCTGCCTTTTAAACCTGGTTGACTTTTTCGAAACCGTCACTAGAGCCATTGATGAGGGCAAAGCAGTCCATACAGCATACCTGGACTTGGCTAAGGCCTTCGACACAATACCCCACTCAGGCATCATAGATGAGCTAAACAGCTTAAAAGTAAACCCTTATGTCACTAGATGGGTTGTAAACTGGCTAAAGGACAGAACCCATAAAGTTAAAATCGCTGGAGCAATGCAAGACTCAAAGCCAGTCACAAGTGGTGTCCCACAGGGATCTGTCCTGGGACCCCTCTTGTTCGGCATTTATTTCTCAGATGTTAAAGCAAACATGGGAGGGCTGTGGCTGATAAAGTTCGCAGATGACTGCAAACTAGGCGCCATAGTCTATACACCAGCAGATACACACATCCTACAAAACGGCCTCACTGAAACGGACAACTGGTGCCGTAGTCACGGCCTTAAACTAAATGCTAAAAAATGTATAGTCATCCCTTTTGGAAAAAACAAAGTACCCACAAATTATCACATAGACAGCAACCCACTGAGTACTGAAAAAGTAATCTGAGACCTAGGGACCCAAGTAGACGGCGACCTCTCATTTGACACCCACGTTGCCAAAGTGGTTAGAAAAACATTCTACCTTGCACACCTCATCATGAAGGGTTTCACATCCAAAGACAAGGATGTCATTGTACCCCTATATTCCTCCCTCATCAGACCCATGATTGAGTACAATGCCCCATTTGGTATGTACCTCACCCGGCACTTGCAACAGCTGGAGAGACCACAAAAGTACCTCACCAAAAGGATTAAGGGTCTCCAACATATGTCTTATTCTGCCAGACTAAAGAAACTTCAGCTCTATTCAGTAGCATACCGCCTGCTCAGAGGTGATCTCTGCCTGACGTACAAGGCCATGTCCAATCAGGATCTGATGGACATGCTCCACCTCAAAAAATCCAAATCCATCAGGACCACGAGAGCTAAAGACTTAAACCTCGGCACAAGTATGAATAGGACATGCTGGAGGGATAGATTCATAACCCAGAGGCTTCCCATGCTTTGGAACAGGATCCCAGTTCGTATTAGGCAGAGCCCCTCACTGACTCTCTTCAAGAGAAATCTTGATGAGTGGATGGGAGATTGTAAGTTTACCCCAGGGGTCACATCTGTGTCACTGCTAGACAGGGGCACAGTAAACTAATTCTATTATATAAGGGGACCTTCACTGTGTCACTACTAGAAGAGAGGCACAGTATTCTAGATTTATTCTGTACATTTTTGTACCACTTCATGGGGTGGCAAAAGCCACATCACTATGGCTAGGCTTACAAATGCCCCAGGGCAGATAGACTAGTACTATACTATGAAACTATAATCTTCCTATTTCCTAGCTATTTCGAAGAGCAAACACAGTTCTAAAATAAACTTGCATATAGAGCAAAGCAGTGCTGGTGATATCCGTTCTAAAAACCAAATGCAAAATGCTCTGAGTTTTTCTGTCCTTAAATTTATACCACAATACTACTGACTCATTTCAGATTTTTTTTTCTCTGGTTCCCAGGCTAACAGAAACTCAAGAGTTTAGCAGCCCTTTTGATCTTTCACCTGGTTAGGAAGCTACAGCAATAAAAGACCTTATACGTGTAAATTCTAGCAATTAACTCTGATCTCAAAACAATAGCAAGAATTTTCATCCAGACATCTCTGCTCCGAGTTTTGAGATCAAACAATTGTATAATGCTTGACTTCTCAGCTTTCTTACAGCAGAGTGAACTTACATTTTTGCAGTTCAGCATCCAGTACAGTCTTTTCACATTTAAGAGAACAGGCCTGTGGCTTATTACTATTTACAAATGACAGAATTAAAAAAATTATATGTAGCTAGGCTGGCAGCCTTCACATATCTTCAAAGAAGCAATCGGACAGTTATTCTATCACTTCTGCCAGCTTTAAAGAAGTTGAATATTATGACCATTCAACATATGGAAGGAATCAAATATGTTTGTGCTTGTGTGCACACGTGCATACATACACACACACACATTCCTTTACATCGCAGATGAACTGTCCTAGACAAGAATTATGTTGTGGAACTTAATCAGCAATTTCAAAGAAGGTGATCGCAAACAAATGAAATACATGCCATTTCTGACCTAAAAGAACAAACTTTGCTTTTACATGTGGGGACAAACCCACCCATCCCTGAAATTAAATATACTAACGCTGCTGTCGCACAACTGGGAAGAAAAAGGATAACTGCAAAAATTATATTACAGGCGAACTAATGGAGTTCAGCTGTAATATAATTTTGGCTAATGCAACAACTGAAATTTACCACATCTCTATAAAAGATGAATGCGTGCTGCGACCAAATCGGCTGCAGCCACGTGTGTGTGTGTGTGTGTGTGTGTGTGTGTGTGTGTGTATGTGTGTGAATATCCATCCTCAACCCCTTTTTCCAATTTTGTGCATGGAGTCGGGTTGTCACTTTCAACAGTGATAATCATCTTGAGCCATGGTTTCACTGGTTGCTAGCCCTGCCACAGTACCACTTGCTTGCGCGCACACACTGTCACCTGTGGGCAATTTAGTGTCCAGTTCACCTACTGCATGTTTTTGGAATGTGGGAGCAAACTGGAGCACTTGGAGGGAATCCACGCAACTGCAGGAAGGACATGCAGACTCTGCACGGTAGACACCCCAGCCAAGAATCAGACTGGAGAACCTCTTGCTACGAGGCGACAATGCTAACCACTGCACTACCCTATAAATGTATATATGTATGCACATATATGTTAAAGATGTTTTTACTCTGCTCTGCTGAGCGGAGAACTCTAATACCATCCTAGAGCTGTTAAAAAAAAAAATGGTTCCTTCTTCCACTCAACATGTGCCAGTTTCTCTAACCAAACATAATCACTTTATTTAATCAATCAGATTACTTGCCAAGTAACCATATACCAGCTATAATGCAAAGAAAGTGGCACTAGTTGCTCTAATTCTGATGTATGTGACCAATGCTTGCCCAGTGCAGCATTATATACGTATAATACTTGTCCTCAGGCAAGTGTGCAAGAAGAGACTGAATAGAAATAAAGTTTGTAGTACAGTGACATTCAGTTCATTTCAAAATTCAGACTTTTCTAACGGCAATATATAATGCTCCTGTGTGTGTGTGTGTGTTTAGCTACTTGTTAACATTATACACTATGCAGTTGTTGCATAGCTTTTAAAGTATATCGTTCTAGACATCTTCAGACTAAAAAAAAAGTAAGCAGTTTGCCGCCGCATATCTGTACTTCATTGAAGCTTGTATGTTTGCAGTCTGTAGATTTTAGATGGCATGGTTCATTTATTAACAGTGTGGACTGAACAAGCTAGTGATGCAATTTGTGCATCTTTGTTTTCTCTTCTCTATAGTGCCTGTAGAGTTGGTGTATAAAAGTTAGGAGTAGGAAATGCAGTTAATCTCTGCAATGCACTTCCCTTAGAACTCTGAACAGAATCTAGCTCCAATAAAAAACTCAACTAGCTATAAATGGACCCGTAATTAGTTGCATGGTATGATAGCCCTCCTCTTAAAACGGTGTATTTTGATGCTGCCAACTGATTGCATTATTCCTCCTATTTTAATTGGGCTGTTTTAACTCTTCTGTTATCTCTTCCAATCCCATCCTGTTTCCACACTCAACATTTGCCTCTCAGTACTTCTGCCTTTTTAAACAGAGTAGCTTTCCTGTTTCGTGTACACTCCTGCATATTTACTTTCCCAATTTACTAAATGTATTCTGTATGGTCTTAAGTCACGGTGGTGGTGCTGCGGTAGCGTTGTCGCCTCACAGGAAGACGCTGTCCGGTTCGATTCTCAGCTAGAGCATCTTCTGCGTGGAGACATGCGTGAATGGGCATACCTTCATTGAAGGTTGTGCGTCAGGCCTGGCAAGCCGGTACGTAAAAATCAACTGCCAATCATTAGTGGACCGGAGTTCTGCTGTGGCGACCCCTAACCCGGAAAAGCCAAAAGACACAAACATTCTGTATGGTCTTAAGTGTCTCATGTCTGTTACTATACACACACAATTTGAAGTAGGCCATTATGTGATATACCAACAAAAGTATTTCCTTCATAACATATTTGTATTGTTTGTGAAGCTGTTTTTTGGAGTTCCAACAAAACTTGTATCCTAGATCACTGCAACTTGTGTAATGTGTTTTTGTTCTGTGCTATTTGTACTGCTTTTGTGGAGTGTTTTCCCTCGACGCTTTACTTTAAAAGGGGCTTTGGCTCATTCAGACAATTCTGGTAAACCTACATCATGTAATGAGGTATAACATTTTTTTCAGGTAATCGTAGGAGCATGGTAACCAGAAAAAAAAAAGTTTGTTTTTAGAAGAGGGTGTCCTTTAACTTAACGTGACTTAACTTCTAGCTGATGCAACTGTGACCTTAAGCTAGAAAAGCTAATGGAATTTTATTTTGCAGGCATAAAAAATGGACGAGTCTGAAGTTATTCAGAAACTCCGGTCTCAGCTCAAGGAAGCTGAAGAGGAACGTAAACGAGCTGCTGAACATGGATTGCAGCTACTGAACAGTCACAATGAACTGGAGAATCACTTGGATGAAATGCGGGCAGAACTTACAAACAATATTGAGGTAATTGCTGATAGTTTTCTTTGCAAATCATACCACTTCTCTTCTTAATAGTTTGATTTGAGCTGGGTTTTATTAATCCCATGTGGAACAGTGTAGTTTTCAGTGTTGCATGCAAAAAGACATTCTTCTGGCAGTATTTTTCATGTTGGAATGTCTGCTTGCCAAATTCCGTTATGATGTTACATTTTGAGTGCCCATTGAAAGTCCTGAGTGTTGTACTTCAGATCCTTTGAACAGGAAGAATTCAGGTGTGAATATGAGAAATAGATGATAATTCTGAGATTGATTTCCTGGAGTGTTCCCCTGTCCTGGATACAGCAATCTCGGAGTTGGTACATATGTTTGGGGTGCCAAGGCAAAGACCCCATACAGAAATGCTTTAAAGCTTTAATGGTGAGTTTGGAGGTCTGTTGCTGGAATCTCACCTTCATTTTCAAGTGTTGACATTTGTATTTGGTCTCACTGTTCCACGGTGGGATCTAAATTTTCCAGCTGTAGAAAATCTCTCGTTCACCCCAGTGTTTGATTTGCAACTTTGCTATACTTAATGTCCCCTGTATGTCCCTTTAAAAGCACCATTGACAAATGTTTGTTTTTTTTTTTTTTTTACCTTTTCTTGTTTTGAAATATTTGCTCACATAGTGGAGAAGTTTTCCACATTAAGTATTAGAAAACCTGTTTTACTGCAGAGTAGAGTGTTTATTTGTGAATGTTTGTTTATACTGAGTGTATTGATTTCCCCAATGAAGTGGCAGAGCTTGCTTCTGTCAAGAAGCACATGATTTGGAGCAATCGGATGTATAAGCTTCAAGAGGGATTAGCGGTGTCTGCCAAGTACTTGTAAGTATCTCATATGTGTAGCCAGTGCAATTAATCGCTTTTTCGTAAAGATATAGCATTAAGTGTGGATGAGGCCAGCAAAGTGCAACTAAAAATTCCATTCAAGAAAAACAAGAACATATGCACAGCAAATTTGTGAAGACATTAACATAATTACTACAACATAAATGCAAACAAAGGCACAGCTTGCTCAGAAGAAAATCACAAACTTCAGAAGCTTTTACAGTGTTAAGAAATATGATTTTGAAAGCGATACTTAATTGAATTTTTTTTTTAATTCACCTACATTTGGTAATTTAATACCTTCTCCCTTAAAGGAAAGCAGCAGTTCTAATCTGATAAAATCTGAGGTTTATGTTCCATAAGGTTGTATGGTTCATTTTTGAAATCCTGTGGCTGTTAGTGTTATTGCACTTAATATCATCCATATCTGTCCCAGTCTTAATCAAGAAGCTGCCCCTAGGAGCCATGCCATATATGTATATTTTCCAGGATAGTGATTAGTGTCAGCAGTTTGAGTCCATCTCCTTCAAGCTTGTTTCCATTGTAATTGGCCTGTAGTGCGGGATTAGAATGTATGGGAAGGTGATCTTTTCTTCCCACATCTCCTCAACATCTTGTTTTCTACTATCCCTAACATTTCCATATCCCTAGATTTATTTCCTCTTCCTTCATATTTCATATAGCTGTTGTACATTGGCCTGTGCGTCCCCACTTTCCTTGTTAAGCATCTTTTCCACCACTTGGTTATTGCCTGATAGGACACTGGACCCCTTATCCTCCTGTGTCTTATCACATGCATGTGTTGTGCTGATTTTTCCATTCTAGCAACCATTCCATAGACCTCACAGCCTTTGCCAACATCTGATTCTCACCAATGTTTTTCTCCATCTGTAAACATAACCAGAACTCTCTCACCAGAAGGTCCTAGGTTTTACCACAAGGCCACTGCACTGCCCGTACTCCAGAGGCAGATACTGGAAGGGTATGTTGAGGAGTTAGGCGTCCCTTCTTCCTGAAGTCTGATGCTAAATTTTTTTACTCTGTAGAAACTGGTACCAGAAACATAGCATTCCTCCTCATGGTGGACCCTCTTTTGTTGAGATTCTGTGGTTTAATCAGAGCAAAGCTAATTTCCATTAATGGACAATCTGCCATTGGGCTCGCAATAGAATACAGAGTCCTATGTCTGGAATCACAACCATTGTGTGGTGGTGTGTGTGAGATGTGCACAATGTATATTTGTGTATATACGTACATACAAACATTTGTATTTAAACATCAAACATTCACAGTACTGAAAATCAAGAGTGAAACTTAGATGAATATAAAATTGAAAATAAAAAATCTTTTTTTTTTTTCACCCCAGAGCATCTTGCTTCACTGTGCTCCCACATCCCTACTAATATATGCCAACAATAGCTGGGTAAGGGCAATTTCCCTTGCTGTGCTGCACTAAAGTCTCATACAAAATGCTGGTGACAAAAAACAGCATTGAAAACGTTTGCTCATATGAGCATTCGCTGTTACATTATGAAGAATCTTTTACTCATATCAGCATCGTTGTTTCAGACTACGTATAAAATAGGTCGATAGGCAAGTATTAGGCTAACTGAGCTTGCAGGCCATTTTAAGCTTGGCCAATTTTCTCAAAGTTGAGAATCGAACCTTGTATCTTGTGTCTCTGAGGTAAGCACATTAACCATTATGCCGACCCTGCAAAACATAAATGTGTTCATAGGTGTATTCCAGACTAATGACCACAAGGGCCCTTGTAGCCCTAGCCATGCAACCCAAATGTGACCCACCAGTTTGATTTATGTAGGAGGCGAATGTCCATCAGAGACAGGTGTCATACCAGGGCTGAATTTCCAAATACCTGTTCATTGGTGCAAGTTGCCATTGAATAGGAATAGGGAGGAACTCTGCTCCAAATGGATGGGGTAGAGTGTTCCAGAGAATGGGACTTCCTTGAGGAGCATATCAGTATCTCTAATATGTCCCATTTGTGTCTCAAGCAAAGTTTAGGTCTCTTAATCTAGTAGTTCTGATTCCTCCCACATCCCAAAGACATGCAGTAGGTGGATTGGACACTCTAAATTGGTCCTAGGTGTGAGTGTGTGCTTTCTATGGAAGGTTGGGTGGCTGGCTGGCAACTCAACACCGTAAAAATTCCACTGCCAATTATGAGCAGACAGATGATCCGCTGTGGCGGCCCCTAACCGGGAAAAGCCAAAAGAAGAAGTTCTGAGGCAGTTTATTTTGATAACCTGTTGCACATCTGGAAAACAGAGTCCAGGGATGCCTTGTACGCCAAACAAGGATCACCTCTCAGAAGTCTGTATGATACCAGGTAAAGAAAAAGGTCTTTGAGGTGATCAGCATCGGACATTGTGTTTACTCCCTGTATCTTTTATAACAAATCTTTGTGGATCTTCCTGTTGCTGTACATAAATGAGCATTGTACTCTTGAGTCTGCGGGCAGAGTACAGTGGAATGATTATCTCTATGGACCTAAATGATATGCTGTTGCTTATAAGTTGAGCAACCAAGAAAGTTTTATTTATTTATTTTTAACTACCATCTGCAGAAGTTCCCAGATCCCTGACTTAATCGGCTTTTACTTTAGTTACCCAGGGTGGCTGACTTCCCAAAAAGGTACTAGAATTAATTTCTGGATATTGAGTTTTAAACTATGACTTTGGCACAAAGTATTTGTGTTGGATCTTACTGAGGGGTGTTCTCAACTTGGATTCAGTGACTGCTTACAGTTTGCAATCCTCTTGAAATTTGTTATCCAGTGGCTGTTGACATTGGTTTTGACATGCGAGAGGTAGATGCTAAAGAGGAGTGGACCTTGCACTTAGCCCTTGGGGATGCAACTGGTGACCGGCCTCTTGATGGCAGTGGCTTTACTGATTCTAATCTCCTATTGGGTCCTATCAGTGAGCCACCTAGCTGCTCAGCGTGCTGTAAAGAGGCTTGTACCTAGTTCCATAAGTTTGACTATGCCAGAGTTGGGGTATTGTATTAAATGCTTTAGCCAGATCTTAGGTTGGCAGTATGCAGTTTCCCCTCATTCATTGCCTTGGTGACCTTTTCAAAGAAGTCTTGCAGATCAAGTAAGCATGACCTTCCTTTGACAAAGCCAAACGGGAATGGATCCAGTGTCTGGGTATCTCCTGTGTCCTTGTTGATGAGTTCCATAATTCTTTCCATGGCTTTGAAAGTAAGACTAGTCAGATTGAGTTTGTACTTTCCAGGAACTGCTGAAGGTCCTCCCTTATGAAGGGGGAGGGGGGGGTTGGTGACTGTTGCAGTCTGTGGCACAAAGCCTGTTTTAAGACTGTGTATTTAAATGGCTCTTGGGGTTCTGGTAAGTTATATTTTAGACTGTTCATTAGACATCCTTGGATGTTACTGGGGCCCCCCCTGAGGCTGTGTTCTTGGCTTTAGTGAGTGCCGCCAGTACATTTTCCTAGTTATAGTTTAAGGGGTTATGTTTTGAGGGTATTTGTTGTGGGATGGTTGGGGTGAGAGGGGGGAAAAGCTGAAACGGAATTTGCCTAACAGGTTCGCTGTATTGTCAAACTCTTTGAAGCACCATTAAACATCAGTTTAGCATAGTGCTTTGTGCTGCCCTTGGGGTTTCTGACATAGCTGAAGAGGGCCTTATAGTTATTTTTCACCTGGGAGGCTATCTTAACTTGAAAGTTGTCTTTACTTGACTTAGTTAGCCCTTTCGGTTGACTTTTTATTTTGCCATAATTTTTTCCCCCTTTTTGTTTTTCTTGTTTAAGATTCTCTGGGGCTAGTCCTGGGCTTGCTTCTAGCAGGTACAGTAGCCTTTGTGTAGCCATTGACATGGTTGTCCAGAGTTTGAGAGCAATTCAGCACAGGCTGCTGTATTTGGGTTTGGAGGGGCATTTCATAGGTAAGTATTAGGCTCACTGCAATTGCGGGCCATTTTAAGCCCTGGCTGGTTTCTTTTTTTTCTCAAAATAGCCTATCCTATCCCATTTGGTTATAGATGGGCCTTATCCATCTTAGTTGATTTTAATTTATATATTATCTTAGTAAGAATAACTGGGATCATATTGTAGATAATTTGAGGGGACCCATGCATGAGATAAAACATTTAGTAGCTGTGTCTGTCCTGTAGCAGTACAGGGGGCAGTTCAGCGGTAAATTTTCTGTTTTCCATCCATAGATCTAAGTTCATCCAGAAAATGGACAGTGATGCACTTTGTTTTATGTGAATGGGAGTCTGCCACAGCAGTGGTATCTTCTGTGAAATGTACCTGTCCCTCCAAACAGTTCTGTTGATGCAAAAGAGGTTTGGATCCCTAGACCAAGTATTTCTGATGTCATTTGACTTACTGATATGCAGTACGTCCATCAGAAATGGGTTTGAGGATGCTTAATATGCCAGACATAGGTCACTTTCTGGCAGTCTGTAGGATAGCGAGTGCAGTGACAGTGCTATGAGAAGGTCAATATAGGACATGCCATTTAAGCCTTGTATCCTTTGATATCTCTGTGGGCATTGCAGTCGTTGCATGTGTCTGCATATTCGATGATTAGCCTAACAAAGGCTGAGTAAAGGGGGCAGTTGCATCCCTAGATCTAACCACAATCTCTGTTTATAAGTTGTGTAGTGTAAAATTTTCTTACAGCAATAGGCACATGTTTGTCAAAGTTAGGTCACTGTCCAGATAAGCTCCCAAATCCTGAATAACCGGGTTAGCTCTTAAGGGCATAGTGTGGTAATTCCTTGGGGTAGTTGACTTCCAAAGGACACAGTAATGCATATTTTATTTAGTTTCAGACCTCAATTTTGACGTCCTTTTATTTGAGACAAAACTTCCTGCAGGATAGATAACTCCTTTGGGGATTCAGTGACTGCTCTTAACTTACTGCCATCTGTAAACTTAGTCAGCTGGAGCCCTGTGGTACTGGCTTTTACTTTAGAAAAGTATATGCCAAATAGAGGTCCCAGCACAGAACCCTGGGGTACTCCATTGGTGACTCTTCTCTTTGTCAAGGTAACTTCCCCTAACTTTACTATCTGTGTCCTATCTGAGAGCCAGTTGGCAATCCAGATGGTGACCTTGGGGTTTATATTGCTTTTCTACTATGCCTGAGTGTGGAATTACCAAACGCTTTACTCTGGTCGTGGTATGGGGTGTATAATTTTGCCTTCATCCATTGCTTTAGTGGCATTTTCAAAAAATTCCACCAGACTGAGTAAGCGTGACTTGCCCTTCCTGAATTCAGACTGAGAACAGTCCAGTGTTTGGAGATGTTCTTCATCTCACATTGCTGCAGTCCTTACACTTGGGTAGTCCGCTGTCCTCGGTTGGCCCGAATATCAAAGTATAAGGCTGACGTCGGTCAAGGCGCATTTGACTGACATCAGGATGTCAGGGTACAAATGCGCATGACCGACGTCATATCCTCAGTCTTTTTTGCCGCATGGTCCGATGCAGAAGCAGCGTTGCAAGTGCCGGTTGGCGTTCTGAAATTGTTCGGTTTCGGAGTTTCAGACCGAGTCAAAGTTGGCTAAGTACCCCGTTGGGGAATATTTTGTTTTTTCTTGCCTCCGTGGTTTACCGGATGTCAGAAAAAGTGAATAATTGTATTTCTTGTGGGAAACAGATACCGCATAGAGACTACCATACTTTGTGTATTCCTTGTTTAGGGCCTGAGCACGATGTTGTTGGGTGTCGCTCTTGTGCTAGATTCAATAAGCGCACTATAAAGAGAAGATTAGATTGTGTCAGGTTAGTCTTCGGGAAGCGGTGCAATTATAAAATGCCGTCGGATGCTCCGGCGCCGCTTCTTCAAGAAGCGCAAGGACAAAGCAGTTAAGCCTAGGCTAGAAGAACCGTCCGTCGGACGCGGTTCTTTAGAGGTGTCGGTGGAGCGGTGGTTCCACCGGAGGTTTCTTTGGGATCCCAGGGAGACTTTGTTATTGCAGGATGTGGCCTCTCAGGAGGCAGGTCAGGCTGATGGGGCTTCTCAGGTTACTATACTCCCTCCCTGCCTAGGGTGGTTAGGCCCTCTCCTTCTGTTTCCAAGGCCTCTCCCAGAGGCAGGCCAGGTTTAGCTTCAGTTGGTGTCACCCCTAGTTCTTCAGGAACTGTGCCCAAGAAGCATATGCTTAAAATGGCAGAAGATTTGATTACTTTGATTAGGGGTTCTTTGCCCCCTCCTGATAAAAGACCTAGGGTGGAGCCTGAGCTAGGGAGTTTTGAGCAGGCTTCGGATGTTTCAGAGTCTTGACTGAAGACTTGCAGGAGTACTCTCCTTATTCTGATTCTGATGTGGATGATTCTACTCCTTCTGCTTCTCCTCCTGAGGATTTTTCTTTTTCAGAAACTCTTCATTCCATGAGGGAGCATTTTAAGTGGGAAGGTCAGGACTTCTCTGATTCCAGGAAAAGGCTTAGGGAATTTTTGTTCTTACCCCAGCATAGGCCTTTGGCTATACCTCCTGTTTTGGATGTAGTGGAAGATGTTTTTACAGAGGCTTCTCTTAATCCTGATTCTTTGCCTCCTGCTCCTGTTAAACCGGATAGGTATTGCAGGGTGCCTGAAGCTCATAAGTATCTTTTTAAGAGTCCTAGGGCAGACCCAGAAACTGTTAGCCAGGGGCCTAAAGGTGTTAAGGCTTCTGTTGTCAAGAATCCAGTTCCTACAGATAGAGGCCAGGGCCTTGGATAGATGGGGAAAGAAAGTTTATACTTCCACTCTAGCTATGAGGGCTTTGAATTGCCAGTTTCACATGTTGAAATACCAAAACTATCTCCTTTCACAATTGAAGTCTAAGGTTGATGCTCTGGCGGAAGGTATTGATTGTAAAGAGTTACAAGATTTAGTACATGTTTCTGAACAGGTGGGTAAGCATTCTTTGCAATGTGGTTTTGATGCTGTACAGGCCTCGTCTAGGGTGGCTGCCACTGGGTCAGTTCTTCGCAGGCACGCCTGGTTGAGGGATCAGAATTTATCTGACCATGTTAAAACAAGGATTTTACAATCTGATGTGTTGTTTGGTTCTCCTGTTGAGGCAGTTTTAAAGAAAATGGAAGACAAGGCTAAGTCTATGCAGACTGTTAAAGATTTTTTGCAGGTTCAGCCTCCAAAGTTTAGTAGAAATTGGCCTACTAAGGGGTGGACGTATCCTTCTTATGATTCCCAGTCTAGGGGTAGATCTAGACGTGGTAGGGGCAGAGCTCAGGGCTCTTTCAGGCCTAGAACAGGGAGTTCTCCTGCACAGTCTTCGGGTGAGGGCAGGGGTCAGTCCTTTCGTAAACAGACCCAATGACCTACCTTTTCAGCTGCCAGAGCCTTCTCGTCTGGCAGCACCTTTGGGAGGAAGGTTGGCACTTTTCAAAGAAAATTGGAGTTTAATTACCCAAGACAGATGGGTATTGGATATCATACACCACGGTTACAGGTTTTATTTCCATACCTTGCCTCCTTTCAAAGGCATGCCAGACGTTCCTCCTCAACAAAGAATAGAGGCTCACAAGCAAATTTCTCTGTTACTCCAAATAGGGGCCATACAGCCGGTCCCTATGCCAGAAGTGGGCCTAGGATTTTATTCTCGCCTGTTCCTAGTACCAAAGAAGGGGAACACGTGGAGACCAATTTTGGATTTATCTATCCTCAACACTTATCTGGACATTCCCAAGTTCAAAATGTTGACGTTACAGCAGCTTTTACCTCTGCTGGGCAAAGATCATTGGATGGTAACTTTGGATCTCAAGGAGGCTTACCTTCATGTTCCTATCAGACTAAGTTGCAGGAAGTATCTGCGTTTTCGAGCTGGGACTTCTCACTATCAGTTCTCTGCATTGCCCTTTGGCTTATCTACTGCGCCCAGAGTGTTCACGAAAGTTCTGGCTCCAGTGATAGCTTTCTTCAGGCTAAAAGGAATACAGATCTATCCTTATTTGGACGATTGCCTGATTCTGGATCAAGGAAGGGACGAGCTTCTTCATCATTTGGAATATGTGATAGCAGTGCTAAGATGCCTGGGGTATTCTGTGAGTCTAGTACCCTCTCAGGACATGTGCTTTCTGGGTGTAAGACTGAATACAGCATCCCAGATGGCCTTTTGACCCCGGACAAACAAAAGAATCTTTCCCTTTACTTCCATCAACTATCTCATCAGTCCGGGCTGACTGCAAGGACAGTCCTTCAAGCCTTAGGGTTCATGGCATCTTGTATTCTGGTGCTTCCCAATGCCAAACTGCATATGAGGAAGCTACAATGGTATCTCAAAATGTATGGACACAGCACTGCCAGGATCTGGACACTGTCATTCAAATAATACCTTGCATTCAAAAGGAATTTTTGTGGTGGGCTCATGAATGTCACCTAAACAAGGGACTCTCTGTGACCCGGCCAGAGGCGAGTCAGATTTTAACGACAGATGCCTCAGACACAGCTTGGGGAGCTCATCTAAATGGAAAGTGGATACAAGACAAGTGGCCTGCCAGACTACAACATCTACATATCAACTTGAAGGAGATGTTAGCAGTCCAGTTTGCATTAATAGCTTTCAAGGATTTACTTCTTCCAGGGCAGGTGTTGATTCAAACAGACAACACAACTGTCATGTGGTACATCAACAAGCAAGGGGGAACACATTCTTATCCTCTATGCAGGCAAGCAATGATTTTGTGGGAGACTGCTCTCAGTTTACAGCTCAATCTTCAGGCAAGGTTTCTGCCGGGAGTACAGAACTCCTTAGCAGATGTGTTGAGCAGGCGAATTATGGATCCCCACGAGTGGAAATTGGATCCTCATGTATTTCAGAAATTGACAGTGTCATGGGGAACTCCAGACATAGATCTGTTCGCTTCTCCACTAAACCATCAGCTGCCAAAGTTTTGCACGAAAAGGTTTCATCCCACAGCTTGGAAAGTGGATGCTCTTTCTTTCAATTGGAGCAATCTTCATGTGTATGCCTTTCCACCTCTGCCTCTCCTTCCAAAGGTACTTCTAAAGGTCAGACAGGACAAGCCAAGGATGATTTTAATAGCTCCAGATTGGCCTCGACAGCACTGGTGCCCATTACTGAGGAGCCTGGTACGGAAGCCTCCATGGCCTTTGCCTTCGATTCCACACCTGTTGTCTCAGGAGGACAGTCATTTGATCAATGTCAAGCTTCACTCTCTGCACCTAACAGCCTGGCATATTCTGTTTTGAACCATAGTGGGCCTCCACTTCCACAGCAAGTTTTGAATGTTATTTTGGAAGCTAGAAGGCCTAGTACAAGGAAAGTGTACGCAGATAAATGGAAGAGATTTTTATTTTGGAGTGCAGCAAAGGATTTTGATGTTTCTGAGCCTAATTTAAGTGTGGCTCTTCAATATCTTACTGAGTTATTGGACAAAGGTTTGTCCTTCTCTTCTATTAAGGTTCATGCTGCAGCAATTTCGGCTCACTATGATTGTGACCCACCATTGTTTTCTCATCCTTTGTTCAAGCAATTTCTTAGAGGGCAAAGAATATAAGACCCCACGAAGAGCTCCTACTCCTGCTTGGGATCTCAATTTTGTGTTGGAGAAACTCACTCTACAACCTTTTGAGCCTGCAGCTACTGCTGAATTAAAGTTTTTGTCATGGAAGACTGCCTTTTTGTTGGCTATTACCTCTGCAAGAAGGGTTTCTGAGTTGCAGGCCCTTATGGCGGTTGAACCTTTCTTAATTTTTCATAAGGATAGGGTATCTTTACGTACTAATCCTTCCTTTATGCCTAAAGTGGTTTCTAGTGTGGCTTTAAACCAAACTATTCATTTGCCTACTTTTTATGCAAATCCCCAAAATAAAGGGGAAAAGATTTTGCACACTTTAGATGTACACAGGCAGTTGCGATATTATTTGGACAGAACTAAAGGGTTCAGGCAGTCTCAGCAGTTATTTGTTTCTTTTGCTTTGAGTTCCCAGGGCAAGCCTGTGTCAAAACAAACTATTTCTAAGTGGATTGGGTTTTGCATTGCTTTCTGTTATTCCCATCATGGCAAGGAGATTCCAGCTGGGATTAGGCCTCATTCCACTAGGGCTTCTGCCACTTCAACAGCTTTTTTGAGGGGGGTGGCAACTAAGGATATTTTGGAGGCAGCTACTTGGAGTTCAGTGCATACTTTCTCTAGGCATTATCACCTTCCACTGTACTCTAAATCCAGGGCTGGTTTTGCCACTGCTGTTTTGCAGGGCATTTTGGCAGCTCCTGCTTCATTATAGTTTGGCCATCCTCCCTTACCTCTGCTTTGGGATTCTACCCAAGTGTAAGGACTGCAGCAATGTGAGATGAAGAACATAGTACAGTTTTGTACCTACCATAAATGTAGATGTTCGAAGATCCACATTGCTGCAGTCCAATTTACCCTTCCTCCTTCCCCTCTGTAGTTTGAGGCGGTTGTGTGGGTTGGGTTGTCAATATGAGGTATATTGTATATTTTGTATATATTGTACATATTTTTAACTTTAGGATGGTTGGTTGTTTGGTTGTTGTCTTTGGATTTTGACCTTTATTTTTAGGGTCTTCTGACATCTGGGGCAAGAAAAGACTGAGGATATGACGTCGGTCATGCGCATTTGTACCCTGACGTCCTGATGTCAGTCAAATGCGCCTTGACCGACGTCAGCCTTATACTTTGATATTCGGGCCGACCGAGGACAGCGGACTACCCAAGTGTAAGGACTGCAGCAATGTGGATCTTCGAACATCTACATTTATGGTAGGTACAAAACTGTACTATTCCCTGTGTCCTGATTGATTAATTCCGTAAGTCTTTCCATGGCTTTGCATATGAGGCTGGTCAGACTTAAGGATCTCTTGCCTGGGTTTGTGGCATGTCCTCCCTTATTCAGGGGAAGGGATGTAGCTGTTTTCAATTTGCTTGGTACAAAACCTATATGGAGGCTGAGATTGAAAAGTGTTACGGGTGTGTGGCTAAATTTTGCTTTGTTATTTAAGATGCATCCAGGAGTATTGTCAGGAGCCATTGTTGCAGTATTTTTAGCTTTTTATTGTACTTTTAGGACTTGGTCTTGTGTTTGATAGCTGGAGATGAGATGGTTTCAGGTTTATCTTGTGGGACAGACAGAGGGGAGAGAGGGGTGAAGTTGGAGATAAATTTATTGGCCAGTAAGCTTACTGTATCTTTACCCTCAGTATATGTAACGTCAGCTGAGCGCCTTTCTGCATTGTGCTTTTGAAATTACGAACATAACTTTAAAAAAAAGCCTGGTGTTTGTCTTGGCTTGGGTAGCTATTTTAACCTCAGTCTTGAGTTTGGATTTTCTTAAGCTCCAGAGTTTTTCAATGATAAGGGCTCTAACATTTCGGGGAACTGGTCGTCTTACTTTTGGTCAAAATTCTTTCTTTTTATTATAAAGCTTGTTGATGATATGGTTCCACCATGTGTGTTTCTAGGGTTTGCCCTTCACTACTTCTACAGTGTGTAGAGCTGCATCTGTCCACTGTGTTATATGCTGGTAAAAGTGCGGTGGTATACATTTGTGTGTTTTTTTGTGTGTGTACCTGGTCTGCAGTAAACTACATTTTATGAAGAGACTGCTGTAGCCTGAGTTATTAATGTGAAGACCTGCTGTGCACTGCCTGGAGTATTGTTTGGATATTAGTGACTTGTTTTTGTGCTCAGCACCAGTGGTCGTTAAGTGGCAGTTATAGTGTGTGTGTGTGTGTGTGTGTGTGTGTGTGTATGTATGTGTATATATATGTATGTGTATATATATATATATATATATATATATATATATATATATATATATATTGTGTTCTTTATGTGATATACATGTGTATGTGTATTTTTTATTTGTGTACTGCATATTATACATCTATGTATGTATGTGTACATACAATATCTACATATGTGTCTATGTATATGTAAAGGAGAGATGTCTGTAGATATCTGTATATAGAGCTAGATCCAGATCTGCTGACTTAGATATTGATGTGTCTGTCTTTGGTAAAAAGCTAAAATACATTGTTTTTTGCATGTGGAGGGAAGGTTTCACTTACCAGCATGGGTGATCTGTCCTCACCCTTAATTGTTGCCTTCAAGGTTGCAAAAGCTCTGAGAAAAGAACCGTGTAGTTAAAACTGGAAAAAAATTGCCCTTTATCTTTAGTGTAGAGTAGCCCAGCTTTGGATATGCCATTCATCATTCAAGTAGTGCAGGGTCAACATTACAAGTCTGTCCTTAAGATGTTCACTAAGTTATGTGCTGACAAAATAGGACTTGACAAATTGGTATATTCACTCCCTCGTCTAAATGAATGATGAAAAGTATTCAGGATTCTGGACCAGGCTGCATGGGAAGTGTTTTCCTGTTGCTATTTAGAATATGCTGAAGACAAGTTACTGGCATGTCCTTTATTGTAGCTCCTGCTCATCAAAAGATGGACAGAATCCCAGAGTTTGCAATGCTAGTGGATGCTTCTAAACCAGACCCCACATTTGTAGTGGCTACGTTGAACTGCAGCCCCTCATCTAAATCAGTGTGGCACATACCACCTCAGTGTGGAGGGCTCTAGGGTTGGGAGGATGGCCTAATGGTTAAGGTGTTTGCCTTATAAACACAAGGTACAGGGTTTGAATCTCACAGGAGATAATTGGCTAGGCTTAAAATGGCTCGCAAGGGCAGTTAGCCTAGTATTAATCTATGAAACCCATTTTAGGAAACTTGTGCGTGTTCATACCCTCCACATTGAGGTATTTGTATTTCACGAACAAGGTTTATTTTCAGAGAGGTGTCTTGGACACGAGATCTGAAATGTTGAACTGAGGGTGACTTGAGGCATTCTCTTAAGCCTCAAGTAGCTACTGGATTTATAGTAACTCCTTGCTAAAAATCACTTAACTTTACTGATTGGTAAGCAGAGCAGAAGGCCTCTGACAATGCCATCTGCTTGCATTACTGGTTGCAGATTTATTGAATATGTAAAGCCTTCCGCCATGAACTGCTGTTTAAAAGACTTGCCGTTTGCCCCTTTTGGAAGTCTAGGCAAGATTTGTCTACTGAGGTACTTTGTCTCCTTTTTTTTTAATTTCTCCAAATCTTATGAGTTTCTAATACCATGGCGAGAATGGACCCCATTCCAAAGTCGAAGTACAATTTAAAGTTCATGAAATTAGTATTGTTTCAATCTTTAACAAAAATAACAAAAAGTGCTTTTCACAGCACCCACAATGTGCCCAGTAATGAATCCTACAATTTGTGTGGAGTTGCATGTATTGATAGCATAACAAAGTATGATTATGATTGTAATTATTTTTATAAGACCTGTTGCCTCTACTACTACTACTGGAACTGTCTAGGTATCCTTCTTCCACACTGCCCTCGTTTCTGCCTGCATATCCTGGTGTGTTATGACTGTTTCTCTCTGTACGCAAGACACTGTAGTCACTGGGTGTTGCAATTTTAATAATCAATGCTACTTTTGTCTTTTCATAGATTATTATTATTTCTGGTTTTCTCGCGTCTGTTTTTTGAACTGTTGGTAGTGGGTGATCCCATGTGATGGTGCTATAAACTTCATCATTTTCTATGATGCTTTGTGGCCTCTGTTTCCAATGTTTTTCAGCCATTTCAATACCATAATGTTTGCGTAGTCAGAATGCAACAGTCTTGCCACATTATTATGCCTTTCAGTGTGCAGTCCTTCTGCAAAAAGTAGATCACAACCAGCTACAAGATTTGCGACAGTTTCCAGTTCTCTGTTAAATCTACATTTATCAGTTTCTCCCACATGTTCAATGGACTTTGTAAACCGACGTATACGTAGTCTATTATCTTGGGCTGCCAATATTAACCTTGCATCTTTTGTTTTAAATTTAACTCTCCTTAACCATTCCTGCGTCTGATCCTGATCAACATAAGGTTATTCCAAGAGTTACTTTTAGTTGCAGCTATATTTATGCATTTTCTTCATTTCTTGCCTTCTCATCTGATCCTTCACTTTATATTCTTTTTGTTTTTCAGTTGCTGCCTGATTAAATTTTTTTTTTTAATCTACTTCTGGTTTGATTTCCATTCCCACTTGACGCCAATTTGTTTCTGCTAAACTAAGCAGGGAAGTCATCTTAGACTTTTTCTCCTCATGTTTAAGAACTTTCACTACATTGGGTTTTGTGAAGTCAACTGATGTGTGCAGTCCAGTCCCACAATTACAGCTCCTGTACATGTAATCAGTTTCAAGGAGGCCCATACCCCTTTCAGATTGGGAGTATATAATCTTGGTGTGCACCGATATATAAATCATTTGAGCATGAAACATCCTGGTTTTACTGTCTACCCTGTTCAACATGTTTTGGGGCCAATCAGTCACTCCAAAGCTGTAAGTTAAGATAGGAAGAGCAAATTGTTTTTTAGCTTGAACTTTATTCCTAGATGTAAGTGCTGTTTTTAGTATTAATTTAAGCCTTCTAAAATATTTCTCGAGTTTTATTTGCATTTATTCAGGTTTTATTTTTGGTCCTTTATTAATTCCCAAATATTTATACATGCCATCTTGCTAAAGTTCTTTTGTATCCCATTCCTGTCCCAAACTGATGTTTTCTTGGTGCTGCAACTTTCTTCTTTAAAGGTTGCTTTTGCACATTTATCAAGACCAGATGACATCCTTGTATCATCTGAAAAAGTTTTAACCACTTGCAGTTGTGCTGTCAGTTCCTTTTCTGATTAACTAACTATACAGTTTTAAATTATCCACAAAAAGGTGAGAGATCTCTACACTTCGCTGTTTTCTAGGAGCCAAATTATAACCATGGCCTAAGGTGTTAAGTAGACATCTTAATGGGTTAAGGGCAAGACAGAATAGCAGCAGTGACCGGGAGTCGCCCTGAAATATCCCCCTTTGAATTTTTATCCCTGGAATAGTAACTTATCCTTTATCATGGCTTAATTGCAAAGTGGTCTGACATTGTTTTATTGTTGCTGCAATGTAAGCTATCAATGTAGGATGTAGCTTTACATTTTTAAGTACACTCTTGTCCATGAATGTGGGATACTGTCAGATGATTTTTTTTGTAGTCAATCCATACTGTACATGGATTCTTCCCCTTTTTACAGTTCTCCATTATGACTTTATTAAACAACAAATGATCCCTTGTTCCATACGCCTTTCTTTTATTACCCTTTTGTTCTACTGCCATGATTGAGTTTTCTTCTAAATGACTATAAACTGTCTCCCAAATACCTTTTTAGATGATGCAGGACAACCAAGGCCTGACTTCTGCCATTACTGCTGCTTATGGACTTACTGGGGGTGGGGGCATGCAAAAGTGATGCGCATAGTACAGATGCCTTCAGCAAGACAAAGGCACTTGGTCACTCGTGTATCTCCTTAATGTTGTATAAACCATGTAAAAATTAGTCTCATAGGCTCCCAAGCCCCCCTTCCAAATGTTGAAGCCTTTCTTCAGTCAAACATAATGCTACTCTGTGTAGTATATCAGCAGACATGAGGAATGGGCTATTACTTTCTATAAAAACACAGAGGCCATGTTTCTTTGGGAATTGGCACTGGACGACAGTCCCTTTCAGCAGTCAAAATTCCAGGCAGAATTGGTTCTTTTTATAACCTTTCAGTAGGGACTATTCTCTTTCAAGGCTATTTGTGTTTTTATTGGAGAATTCCTGGGTTTTTCACTTTAAAGACTGCATTTACAAGAATTACTTCTCTCTCCAACCCCGGGTTATAGTAGAGATGTCTTTACACACCTGTGCTCAAGTGATTTTTAAAAGTTTACTCATATTACCCCTCGCTCCATGTGTACTAACTTAAAGTTCAGCTCGTATCTGCTCATTTAACCTGTTAACTGCAGGTAATAAGTTACCTCATCACCCTTGAGAGTGGCCAGAACAGTGGGAGCCAGAGGTATGTTTAATCTGTAAGAAGAATGTTTCGTTAAAAAAAATCCCTCAGTTATGCTCTCAGTTCTGGAAAAATAAAAACTTGATATGCCTTTCTGGTTTAAGAAAGGTTCTGAATGTTTTAAGCACAATTCCGTGCTCTTAGATTCTAGTTCTGCTCTAGAACATTATAGCATCTACCTCAGCGCAGCATCCAAAACATTTTCTCAGCTTTAAACCTTTAAGTGCTGTTATGTTCCTCACTGCAGCACAAATGCATGCACACACACACAAAGGGTATAGAAAAGTTAAGTGACCAATTGCTTTTAAAGCGTGGCTGTTTATCAGACAGTACTTCTGCCCATTGGTTGGCTGGCTGCTAAGTGTTTTATGGTTTTCAGTGCTTTAAAGCTTCTTGTACTCCTCACTTATTTTAATATGTAAAACTGGTAGTGCATAGAGTAGTTAAAGCTCCACCTGCATCAAAGGAGGTGTATTGGCTTAATTGGCATTGTTATGCATTGTGCATTGCACCTTGACTGTACTTGGGTGATAGAATCTGATAACCTGAAGTTCTTTTTGCATAGTGAATGCAGTGCATTTCTTAACATTTCAATTTGCTTGCATGCTGTCTCTAAAACAGACATGATGTTTATCGTGTTTCACTGTTGCAGTCATTACACTTGGGTTATCCTGCTGGCAGGCTGCCCGCAGTCAGCCTGAATTCCAAAGTCCTGGTCTGGCGACGGTTGCTGTCGCCTCTTCCCTGATGTCAGTGCGCCAGGGGTATAAAAGATGCAGCAGACGCCATTTTCTTCAGTCTTTCTTGCCGTGCGGTGCCCGAAGCAAAAGCAGTTCGCAAGTGCCGGTCGGCCGACTCCTGAGATTTTCGAAATCGAATTTCAGATCCGAAGTCTTCAATAAAGCTAAGTACCCTGTTGGGGAAACTTTTTTTCTTGCTCCAGACCGATGTCAGAAAAAGTTAACAATTGTATTTCTTGTGGGAAGCAAATACCTCATAAGGATTTTCATTCTTGCTGTATTCCTTGCCTAGGCCCTGACCACGACGTTGCTAGTTGTTGGTTTTGTGCTAGATTTAAGCAATGCACTATTAAGTGTCTATACAATTTTGCTTTTCATTATTTTGGCAGAAGGTTTAACTATATAATGCCGTCGGAACAACCAACGACCGGAATTCATAAAAAACGCAAGGATAAAGACAAGGACAAGCATCTGAGGTCCAAAACCGACGAAGCCTCTTCTAGGCCGGTCGCCGGTGCTCAGTGAGGTGCTTTCGCAGCCCCTGACTCCCGCTACCTCAGAGCCACAGGCTGCCTCAGACTCCCACGTGGAGACAGCTAGGCCTCTGGATACTCCAGGTATTGGCCCTTCGGAAATTAATCCCTCAGATGGGTCCAGAGCCGCTGAGCAGGCATCGGCTTCTGAGGGTGTCTTCAGACCTACACAACTTTTATATAAAGCCTACTTCAGCATCCAAGACAAAGTCTAAAACAGTTTTAAAGACAAGGAAACCAGTACAGCATTCTCCAGGGCAGACTTTTATGCATAAGAAACAGATGCTCAAAATGGCCGAAGACCTAATTACTTTGATCAGAGGTTCCCATCCCCCTCATAAGAGGCCTAGGCAAGACACTGAATATGATCAGGTTTCCATTTCCTCTGATTCCTCTTCTGAACAGGGATATTATGTTACTCCCTATGAGGATTCTGATGCTGAAGATTCAATTCCTTCAGCTTCTCCTCCTGAGAACTATTCATTTAGGGAAACCCTGCATACCATGAGGGAGCATTTCCACTGGGAGAGCCAAGATTATTCCGATTCTAAGAAAAGACTTGGAGACTTTCTTTTACTTACTCAGCACAGACCTCTTGCAATTCCTCGTGTTCTAGACATAGTAGATGATGTATTTCAGAGTCCGACCTGTCTCCAGACTCTTTACCTCCTGCTCCAGTTAAGCCAGACAGGTACTACAGGGTTCCGGACTCCCATAAATTTCTTTACAAAAACCCTGCTGCTGCTGACCCAGAAACTATCTCACAGGGTCCCAAAGGGGTCAAGGCTGCTCCTGCTAAAAACCCTGTTCCCTCAGAGATTCTAGGGCTTTGGACAGATGGGGGGGGGGGGGGGAGTTTACACTTCTGCTATCTTGGCTGTAAGAGCTTTTAAATTGTCAATTTCATATGCTCAAATATCAGCAATACTTAATGTCTTTGTTAAAACAAAAAATGTTGACATATTCTGAATGTTCTGAGAACAAAGATTTGCAGGATTTATTGCATGCAGTTGAACAAGTGGGAAAACGTACTTTGCAATGTAGCTATGATTCACTGGAGGCCTCGTGCAGGGCCACTATTACAGGTTCTGTTATTAGAAGGCATGCTTGGTTAAAGGAACAGAATCTGCCTGATCATGTTAAAGCAAAATTATTGGATGCTCCATTACAGCATGACACTTTGTTTGGTGTTAAGGCAGAAGAGGTGTTGAAGAAAGTGGAGGATAAGGCTAAATCTATTCAAACAGTAAAAGATTTCTTACAGGTACAGCCACCCAGATTTAGCAGGAACTGGCCCTCTAAGAATTGGTCCTTTCCAGTGTCAGACAGACCACAAAGAGGCAGATTCAGACGCCCTAGAGGCAGGCAACAACCCCAGGGCTCATGCAGGCCCAAACAATGGGGTACTTCTACCTCCAAAAGCGGAGAAGACAAATCACAGCCTTATAGAAAACAGTTCCAATTACTTCCCTCTGCCAATGCCAAGCACTTTGACAGCACCCTTAGGGGGAAAGCTAGCACTTTTTTCACAAAACTGGCACAAGATCACCCAGGACAAATGGGTCTTAAATATAGTCTTTCAGGGCTACAGGTTCCATTTTCGCACCCTTCTAAAGGCAAAAGGTATGCCAGACCTGCCACACAATCAGTGGGCAGAGGCACAAAAACAAGTTTCATCTCTCATGGACATGGGGGGGTGGGGGGGGGATGTTCAGCCAGTGCCACAACAAGAGCAGGGACAGGGATTTTACTCAAGACTTTTCTTGGTACCAAGAAAGGACAAAGCCTGGAGACCAATTCTGGACCTTCTAAATACTTTTCTGGTCGTCCCAAAAGTCAAAATGTTGACTCTACAGCAGCTTCTGCCCATGCTGGACAAGAAGGCTTGGCTTGTAACGTTGGACCTCAAATACGCATATACCTGCATGTCCCAATCAGACAATCTTGCAGAAGATACCTCAGATTCATAGCTGGCTGAATGCACTACCAATTCTCTGCACTGCCCCTTGGCTTATCTACTGCACCCAGGGTCTTCACAAAATGCCTGGCACCAGTAATTGCATTCTGCAGACAGAGGAATTCAGATATATCCCTACTTGGACGACTGCCTTATTCAAGCAAAGACCAAAGATATTATACTACAGCATCTGGCATTTGTAAAAAGATTACTAATTTGCCTAGGGTACACAGTAAACGAAAATAAATCAAAACTAATACCCTCTCAAGCGATAATATTCCTGGGTGCAAGCACCCAGTTATCTGCAAGAAAAATTCTGCAGGCTCTGGGCTACATGGCATCCTGCATTCTACTAATTCCATATGCAAGACTGCATATGAGGGAATTACAGTGGTATCTAAATGTTTGGACTCAACATTGCCACAGCATGGAAACAGTAATTGCTCTCATTCCCTGCCTGCAACAGGAATTTCAATGGTGGGCACAGGCCTATCACCACAACAAGGGACAGCCATTCACCTTACCCACTGCCAGGCAGACACTAACAGCAGATGCATCAGATTATGCCTGGGGGCATACATGGCAGGAAAATGTGTTCAGGGCACATGGCCCACACACCAAACGCATCTTCATATCAATCAGAAAGTGATGCTAGCTGTACAAAATGCCCCGACAGCCTTCAAGGACCTACTTCATCCAGGACAACTGCTGATAAGATGGACAATACTACAATCGTGGTACATAAGCAAGGGGGCACACATTCCTACCCCCTCTGCAGACAAGCCATGACTTTGTGGAACACAGCATTGATTTATCAAGTACATCTGCAAGCACAGTTCTTGCCGGGAAAGACAAATACTTTGGCAGACTAACTAAGCAGAAACCTCATGGATCCTCACGAGTGGAAACTAGATCCACAAATCTTCAACTTGATAACAGGGAAATGGGGATGCCCAGACATAGATCTATTCGCCTCCCCTCACAACTGCCAGCTACAGAGATTCTGCACTCGGACTTATCACAAGCAAGCATGGAAAGTGGATGCCCTTTCATTCAGCTGGAAAGCCCTTACAGTATATGCCTTCCCTCCTCTGCCTCTCCTCCAAGGTACTCCTAAAGGTCAGAGGAGAAGCCAAAAATGATACTGATTGCCCCAGACTGGCCACGCTAGCACTGGTACCCAATCCTAAAGAGCTTGTCTCAAGGCCCAGCCTGGACATTGCCTCTAATACCTCATTTGCTGACCCAACAGAACAATCGGATCCTCCACAGCCAACTCAGAACCCTAATCTGGCTGCATGGCGGATAATGTAATCATTCGGAACACTCCTCTCTCTAAAGCAGTTATGGATGTTATTTTGGAGGCCAGGAGGCCCAGCACCAGAAAATCTTATGCAGAAAAATGGAAGAGATTCTGCGCTTGGAACCAAGCGCAGGGAATTGACACACTTGTACCAAATATTCCTCAGATTTTGCAATACCTAACGGAGATGCTGGACAAAGGCCTATCCTTCTCATCAATTAAGATCCATGCCTCTGCCATTTCAGCTCATTACAATACGGACCCACCTATTTTTTCTCATCCACTGCTAAGACAGTTTCTCAGAGGGGCCAAAAACATAAGACCTCCAAGGAGAGCTCCAATACCTGCATGGGACCACAATTTTGTCTTGGGAAAAGCTCACACTGCCTCCTTTTGAGCCAGCCAATACAGCAGAGATAAAATACTTGTCATGGAAAACCGCTCTTCTCCTAGCAATAACTTCAGCAAGAAGAGTCTCGAGTTACAGGCACTAATGACTGTGGAACCTTTTATTATTTTCCATCAGGGCAGGGTTTCTCCAAGGACAAACCCGACATTTATGCCCAAGGTAGTGTCCAGTGTGGCTCTTAACCAAACCATACATTTGCCTACCTTTTATCCAAACCCACAGAATAAGGGGGAGAGACTTCTGCATTCTTTGGACATACACAGACCGCTACGCTTTTACTTGGACAAAACTAAAGCCTTCAGAAAGACTGAGCAACTCTTAGTGGCATATGCTGCAGGATCGCAAGGAAAAGCCATTTCAAAGCAGACTATTTCAAAATGGATAGGCCACTGCATTCATTTCTGCTTTTCACAACATGGCAAATCAGTGCCCAAGGGCATTAAGCCACATTCTACCAGAGCAGCAGCCACTTCAGCCTTCCTCAGAGGAGTACCAACCAAGGACATTTTGGAGGCTGCAACCTGTACTTTAGTGCCCACTTTTACAAAGCACTACCATTTACCTCTCTACTCTAAATCCAGAGAAGGCTTTGCCACTGCAGTTCTGCAGGGCCTCATAGCCTCTCCAAACTCTATATTTAGGCTCAGCCACCTAACATCAGCTTTGGGATTCAACCCAAGTGTAATGACTGCAACAGTGAAACACTATGAACATAGTACAGTTGTGTACCCACCATAAATGTAGATGTTAGAGTGTATTCACTGTTGCAGTCCAGGTTACCCTCCCACCATCCCCCTCTTTTCTTTGTTGGGACTTATCTGTACCTCTCTATTCTATACAACCTATGTGGTGTAATGTTAAGTTGTCCATCTCGCCTTCATTCTTGCTGGATGGGTTCGGAGCCGATCCTCTGCTCCGACTCGGCCAGTACTAAAGCTAGAGAGCTAATTCCACTGGCTCGAGGCTCCCCTATATCCCACAATGCTAGGCGGTAACTACTCAGATCTCGTTTGCTGCTATAGCTGACGAGGTGCTTTTTTACCGGCTCAGGCAGGTTAGTGAGAGTTTTTACAGTAATAGGTATTTCTTAACCCCCTATTGTTTTCATACCATAACCTTTTTAGTTTAATTAATATTTAGATAAATCGACCCCTGTTTTTTCGGGTCTATATTCCCTTCCTTTTCTTCCCCTAACTTGTAGGCCTTTGGCACCTTCCCTTCCCCCAGTCCTTTAGTGTGACTAAATTAGTAGTTTTTTTGTTAAGGGCTTGTATGTGTGTTTGTGGCTTGTGTTAGCCTTTATATTTAATAATTTCTTCGGTAGAGGGTGTGTCTGTAGTGTGTTTGTGTTTTTTTGTCAGGCACTCCTTTTCACTATGTCAAAAGATGCTAAGGTCTCAGGCTTCAAGAAGTGTGACTCATGCTGTCAGAAAATGTCTCTGACAGACGGTCACACTTCTTGTGTGTATTGCCTGGGACCTTTGCACCTGCAGGACTCTTGTGCTGTTTGTCATGGTTTTAGCCCTAGAGTCCTGCAGGAACGCAAGAATAAATTAATCTTGCGGGGCTTATTAAAGCCTGAAGGCCCCCCCCCGACTCGGTCTGTGTCGGGGAAGCCTTCTAAAACTTCCAAACAGTCGGCTCCGGTTTCTGAGTCGACTGCTGGAAAGGTTAAGACTGCTTCGACATCGGCTCCGGCCGGAGCCGATGTTTCCAAGCCTCATACTGTTACCTCTGCTCCGGCTGGAGCCGAGGCTGATGAAACTCAGTTGGCTCCAATACTCTTATCGGAGCCACAGTCTAGGAAGAGGTCTAGATACCCCCTCTATCGGCTCCGTGCATTCGGCGCCAGGATCCCCTCTTCTCTCTGAACGGAGCCATAAAACTCATTCCTCACGGTCTTCCGGGTTATCTGACCACGATTTGCAAAGGGGAGTGAGTAGATTTCTCAAGTCCGAGGCACTGGCCCAAATGCTGCTTAGCCCGACTCAGCAGTCAGTGGCTATTTTCGTTCCCCATTACATTCCTCCTCCAACTCCTTTGAGTTCGGAGCCAGGGCTTGTCGGAGCCATGACTGTCGGTGTGTCTGATCCGATACCTTCCCTTTCGGCTCCGTCGTCTGCTCCGATCTCCTCCTTGGAGGGATCTCGGCGCCGAGCTTCCCTCGTCTGCTCAGAGGGGGCGAGTGGCATCGGACCCTTGTCCGACCCCGCTCTCCCTCTCAGGGCTTCGGCGCTGGTGAGTTTGGCTCCGACATCGGCTTCGGAGCCATCCCTGTCGGTGCCGGGGGAGGTCCTTTATCTCTTCGGAGTGGGGGCCTCTGGCCTTGACTGACAGGGGTGCCTTTGAGGTCATGTGGAGCGTGCTAGAACCAGGGTCTGCCCCACATTCAGCTCCTTCAGCCCCCCATCTACAGTGCCTGCGGTGATTTCTACTCACCCCCTTGCCTTAGACCGCAGAGAGCCAACTCCTCAAGTTTCCCCATTGGGAATTTCCTCCTCTTCCGAGGTCTCTCCTGACCCGGTAGGAGATT
Organism: Protopterus annectens; assembly: GCF_019279795.1. Taxonomy (NCBI): domain Eukaryota; kingdom Metazoa; phylum Chordata; order Ceratodontiformes; family Protopteridae; genus Protopterus; species Protopterus annectens. The sequence continues at coordinate 1,863,721,267 of NC_056733.1, forward strand.
CCCCTAGGAAGAGGCAGTGCAAGAGGAAGCACATGGACTCCCCTGAGTCTATCACCTCTGACACTGACTTAGAGGAATCTGAAGGTTCCCCTCGATCCCCCTCTGAAGATGTCTCCTTTGCTGACATCCTTGAGATCCTCAAACGGAGGGGGAACTGGCCAGCCCTTAACCCTTTGGAGGATGAGTCAGTGTATCTTGAGGCGTTTGGCTCTCGCCCTTCTACCTCCTGGGTGTCCCCTCCCTTTGACCCCCTTATGGAAGTGGTGGCAAGGAAGGCTTGGACGGCTCCTGATTCAGTGGAACCCACCCCGAGGAGACCATCTAAATTTATTACTGCCCCTAGAGATAAAGATTTTTTATCCAAAGGTGTCCCTGTTGATGCCATGGTGGTGGCTGCGGCCACTAAGAAGGAGTTAGCCGATCCTTCAGTTCCTGTCCATCCTCCTAATAAGGAATCTAAAAAGGGGCTCTCATTCCCTGCCTGCAACAGGAATTTCAATGGTGGGCACAGGCCTACCAAAACAAGGGACAGCCATTTTTACCCACTGCCAGGCAGACACTAACAACAGATGCATCAGATTATGCCTGGGGCACATGGGAAAATGTGTATTCAGGGCACATGGCAACCAAATGCATCTTCATATCAATCAAAAGAAGCTGTACAAAATGCCCTGACAGCCTTCAAGGACCTACTTCATCCAGGACAACTGCTGATAAGATGGACAATACTACATGTGTATAAGCAACACATTCCTACCCCTCTGCAGACAAGCCATGACTTTGTGGAACACAGCATTGATTTATCAAGTACATCTGCAAGCACAATTCCTGCCAGGAAAGACAAATACTTGGCAGACTAACTAAGCAGAAACCTCATGGATCCTCACAGTGGAAACTAGATCCACAAATCTTCAACTTGATAACAGGGAAATGGGGATGCCCAGACATAGATCTATTTGCCTCCCTCACAACTGCCAGCTACAGAGATTCTGCACAAGGACTTATCACAAGCAAGCATGGAAAGTGGATGCCCTTTCATTCAGCTGGAAAGCTTATATATGCCTCCTGCCTCTCCTCCAAGGTACTCCTAAAGGTCAGAGAGAAGCCAAAATGATACTGATTGCCCCAGACTGGCCACGCAGCACTGGTACCCAATCCTAAAGAGCTTGTCTCAAGGCCCAGCCTGGACATTGCCTCTAATACCTCATTTGCTGACCCAACAGAACAATGATCCTGCACAGCCAACTCAGAACCCTAAATCTGGCTGCATGGATAATGTAATCAGAACACCTCTCTCTAAAGCAGTTATGGATGTTATTTTGGAGGCCAGGAGGCCCAGCACCAGAAAATCTTATGCAGAAAAATGGAAGAGATTCTTTGCTTGGAACCAAGAGGAATTGACACTTGTACCAAATATTCCTCAGATTTTGCAATACCTAACGGAGATGCTGGACAAAGGCCTATCCTTCTCATCAATTAAGATCCATGCCTCTGCCATTTCAGCTCATTACAATACGGACCCACCTATTTTTTCTCATCCACTGCTAAGACAGTTTCTCAGAGGGGCCAAAAACATAAGACCTCCAAGGAGAGCTCCAATACCTGCATGGGACCACAATTTTGTCTTGGGAAAAGCTCACACTGCCTCCTTTTGAGCCAGCCAATACAGCAGAGATAAAATACTTGTCATGGAAAACCGCTCTTCTCCTAGCAATAACTTCAGCAAGAAGAGTCTCGAGTTACAGGCACTAATGACTGTGGAACCTTTTATTATTTTCCATCAGGGCAGGGTTTCTCCAAGGACAAACCCGACATTTATGCCCAAGGTAGTGTCCAGTGTGGCTCTTAACCAAACCATACATTTGCATTTTTATCCAAACCCACAGAATAAGGGAGACTTCTGCATTCTTTGGACATACACAGAGCTACGCTTTTACTTGGACAAAACTAAAGCCTTCAGAAAGACTGAGCAACTCTTAGTGGCATATGCTGCAGGATCGCAAGGAAAAGCCATTTCAAAGCAGACTATTTCAAAATGGATAGGCCACTGCATTCATTTCTGCTTTTCACAACATGGCAAATCAGTGCCCAAGGGCATTAAGCCACATTCTACCAGAGCAGCAGCCACTTCAGCAGCCTTCCTCAGAGGAGTACCAACCAAGGACATTTTGGAGGCTGCAACCTGTACTTTAGTGCCCACTTTTACAAAGCACTACCATTTACCTCTCTACTCTAAATCCAGAGAAGGCTTTGCCACTGCAGTTCTGCAGGGCCTCATAGCCTCTCCAAACTCTATATTTAGGCTCAGCCACCTAACATCAGCTTTGGGATTCAACCCAAGTGTAATGACTGCAACAGTGAAACACTATGAACATAGTACAGTTGTGTACCCACCATAAATGTAGATGTTAGAGTGTATTCACTGTTGCAGTCCAGGTTACCCTCCCACCATCCCCCTCTTTTCTTTGTTGGGACTTATCTGTACCTCTCTATTCTATACAACCTATGTTGTTGTATGCTTTTCATTCTTGCTGGATGGGTGGACGATCCTCTGCTACTCGGCCAGTACTAAAGCCGAGAGCTAATTCCAGCTCGAGGCTCCCTATATCCCACAATGCTAGGTAACTACTCAGATCTCGTTTTGCTATAGCTGAGGTGCTTTTACGGCTCAGGCAGGTTAGTGAGAGTTTTACAGTAATAGGTATTTAACCCCTATTGTTTCTTACCATAACCTTTTTAGTTTAATTAATATTTAGATAAATCGACCCCTGTTTTCAGGGTCTATATTCCCTTCCTTTTCTTCCCTAACTTGTAGGCCTTTGGCACCTTCCCTTCCCCCAGTCCTTTAGTGTGACTAAATTAGTAGTTTTTTTGTTAAGGGCTTGTATGTGTGTTTGTGGCTTGTGTTAGCCTTTATATTTAATAATTTCTTCGGTAGAGGGTGTGTCTGTAGTGTGTTTGTGTTTTTTTGTCAGGCACTCCTTTTCACTATGTCAAAAGATGCTAAGGTCTCAGGCTTCAAGAAGTGTGACTCATGCTGTCAGAAAATGTCTCTGACAGACGGTCACACTTCTTGTGTGTATTGCCTGGGACCTTTGCACCTGCAGGACTCTTGTGCTGTTTGTCATGGTTTTAGCCCTAGAGTCCTGCAGGAACGCAAGAATAAATTAATCTTGCGGGGCTTATTAAAGCCTGAAGGCCCCCCCGACTCAGTCTGTGTCGGGGAAGCCTTCTAAAACTTCCAAACAGTCGGCTCCGGTTTCTGAGTCGACTGCTGGAAAGGTTAAGTCTGCTTCGACATCGGCTCCGGCCGGAGCCGATGTTTCCAAGCCTCATACTGTTACCTCTGCTCCGGCTGGAGCCGAGGCTGATGAAACTCAGTTGGCTCCAATACTCTTATCGGAGCCACAGTCTAGGAAGAGGTCTAGATCCCCTCTATCGCCTGCATTCGGCGCCAGGATCCCCTCTTCTCTCTGAACGGAGCCATAAAACTCATTCCTCACGGTCTTCCGGGTTATCTGACCACGATTTGCAAAGGGGAGTGAGTAGACTTCTCAAGTCCGAGGCACTGGCCCAAATGCTGCTTAGCCCGACTCAGCAGTCAGTGGCTATTTTCGTTCCCCATTACATTCCTCCTCCAACTCCTTTGAGTTCGGAGCCAGGGCTTGTCGGAGCCATGACTGTCGGTGCGTCTGATCCGATACCTTCCCTTCGCCGGCTGCCTGCTCCGATCTCCTCCTTGGAGGGATCTCGGCGCCGAGCTTCCCTCGTCTGCTCAGAGGGGGCGAGTGGCATCGGACCCTTGTCCGACCCCGCTCTCCCTCTCAGGGCTTCGGCGCTGGTGAGTTTGGCTCCGACATCGGCTTCGGAGCCATCCCTGTCGGTGCCGGGGGAGGTCCTTTATCTCTTCGGAGTGGGGGCCTCTGGCCTTGCCTGACAGGGGTGCCTTTGAGGTCATGCGGAGCGTGCTAGAACCAGGGTCTGCCCACAGTCGCTCCTTCAGCCCCCATCTACAGTGCCTGTGATTTCTACTCACCCCTTGCCTTAGACCGCAGAGAGCCAACTCCTCAAGTTTCCCCATTGGGAATTTCCTCCTCTTCGAGGCTCCTGACCCGGTAGGAGATTCCCCTAGGAAGAGGCAGTGCAAGAGGAAGCACATGGACTCCCCTGAGTCTATCACCTCTGACACTGACTTAGAGGAATCTGAAGGTTCCCCTCGATCCCCCTCTGAAGATGTCTCCTTTGCTGACATCCTTGAGATCCTCAAACGGAGGGGGAACTGGCCAGCCCTTAACCCTTTGGAGGATGAGTCAGTGTATCTTGAGGCGTTTGGCTCGCCTTCTACCTCCTGGGTGTCCCCTCCCTTTGACCCCCTTATGGAAGTGGTGGCAAGGAAGGCTTCGACGGCTCCTGATTCAGTGGAAAGCACCCCGAGGAGACCATCTAAATTTATTACTGCCCCTAGAGATAAAGATTTTTTATCCAAAGGTGTCTCGGTTGATGCCATGGTCGTGGCTGCGGCCACTAAGAAGGAGTTAGCTGATCCTTCCGTTCCTGTCCATCCTCCTAATAAGGAATCTAGGACCATGGACAGGTACAGCAAGTGGATGTTCTCATCAGCGACCTTTTCGATGCGTTCGCTGAATTACTTATGCCATTTCACTCGTCTCCAGAGAGATTTGGTCAAGGATATGGGTGAACTGATAAAGGATCCTACAGCTGAGGGGTTCAAACACAATGAACTCCCAGTTGGCAACCCTGAATTCCGCTAACTCCTCCATGCTGCCAGATGCGCAGCGTAACGCTATGCAACGACCTCACAACCCCTAACCACCACCCCTTTGATGGATCATCCTTGTTTGGTCCACAGGTGAAGATAACTTGTTTCCCTTGTAACCTATCCCAGTGTTCCACAAATAAGACCACCCCTAGACAGGGAAATAATAGACATCCCAGAGATATCCAACCAGAATGTGATAAACCCTTTCAGCATCCCTTCCCCGCTGTCCAGAGGCAGTCCATCCCTGTACCCAAAGCCTCCCCAAGACAAAGACCATATCCGAGGGTTACAAAATATAATCCCAACCAAAAGATCCATCCAGACCCGTCAGGAACAGCCATTAGAAAAATCAAAACATCCAATCAGTCACCAGCAAGGATCCGAAAAATTCACCAAAACAGAAAATCCTAGCCACTCAGAAAAAAATCCCTTAAACAGTCCATCCCAATCAGGACAAGATACAGATGGAGCTAAAAAGATGGGACAAGCATTAAAATCAGTCAAAAAACCAATCAGGACCAGAAGACAGTGAGTCAACCAACAAAGTATCCAATATAGGAAACCATCAACCAGTCTGTGTATACAATGCCTCCTATTCACCAATACAACCCCCCAATCAACCAATTCACAACCACCACTGTCTATGAAAACCATAAAATAAAAGAAAAAAATCCTAAAATTTACCATGCCCAAGCCACCAACCCCAATAACATCCAACCCATAACCAAACTATATCTTTCTACTACCTCAACCTATTCCCTCACATCACCATATTTTCTAAATCCACCCTCAATTCTAAATATATCTCCATTCATAATCCATCTCATTTCCTCCTCATATCTTTTACTAATCCTATCTCACCATCACAACTCCATACATATCATATTATCTCAACCATGTCAAACCCTCCTCACTATCATTATATATCACATAATATCCTTCTCCCTTCTCTTTCATCCCCTCCATATAAATCCACTTCCGCAATCAACAGTAAACATAACACATAATATTTACAATAAATAAATAAAAAATATAAATACCCTTATATAACACCATACTAATTTCCAAAAATAATCATAAACACATAGCAGCAAAGATCAAATACCAATAATAGCACATAGAGCATTCTTCTATACTTTTCTAATATCTCTTCCACCTTCATATTCATAAAACTTCAATCACTCTTTCAACAATATGATCAAACCATACAACCATCCAAAAATGATCTATCCTAGTGAGTGATACTCTAAAAACAGTTTGAGAGGAAATCAACTAAGCAAGTCCTTAACTTGTCGACAATAGTCATTAGTAAACCAAAGCAAACCTTCATCCTAATATTCCAATCCACCAAATAAATCAACCACCCCAAAACCAAGATTATAACCACAAGATGGTAACCTACCCTAAAAGCCCAATATATATATATATATATATATATATATATATATGTATATATATATATATATATATATATAATGTATATGTATATATGTATATATGTGTATGTATATATATATATATATATATATATATATATATATATATATATATATATATATGTATATATATATATATATATATATATATATATATATATATATATAATGTGTGTGTGTGTTTATACATTTGTGATTGATCCATTTAATCTAAAGTAAGTTCTTCATAAAAAAATGTGTCTCCTGGAAATGTTTCTTTAAATAGTCAGAATCCTTCTTGTATTTACACAGAGGATTCTTTTAATGGGTTATCTAATAGAGCCGGTTATATAATTCAGTAGTTTATAAAGCAGAAGTATTTAGCCTTATTATGCCAGAGAAGCTGACCCTTCCGTAAAGGGAGAATGGTTGCCTGGAACATTGTGTTATGCTGTGGTAAGGATGAATCACTATGGACTCTTCTCAGAAGACCTGGCCATCTTCCTGTGAAGGAGACTAGAGGAGACAAGCTGTATAGAAGAGCGCTTGTATGTCATGGGCTTTGATTACTGCTGTGCAGAAGTAGTGCAAACAAATGTGATATTAATGATTATTAAATCTAGATTTGAGCTGTTATGGGCTGATTAACTGGTCTACAAAAGGCTGATTGTCTTTAACCTTTGTGATACTGGTGCTTTTGTTAGTTGACTGATTCCCTAAATCAGTCATCGGAAAAGTATTTTTATTTATGTGAAATTCAGGCTTATTTGGAAGTTTTGTGTGGCCCTCCAGGGACATGCAAGATCTACAACATGTTATGAAATCATGTTATGAAATTATAATTTGTTTTAATTGGTGTAATTTGATCAAGAATTTCTGGTTGTGGGTCATTGAGAATTTTGTCTTGTGATGTCTGAGTCTCAAACTTTGTGCTATAGACCCTTATGGCTTGGTTATCACATTGATATCCCTCAACAGGTTTCTGGTAGGTATGAATGCTCGATAGGCACCTTTTGTCTGGTAAAGACCCATCATAGAGGTATAATGTCCCCCTTAGTATGTACCTGACCAGTTCCATGCAGCAACTTAAAAAAGTTCCTTGCAAAAGAAATACAGGTAATGAACCAAATGTCCTATGCTGGTTGCCTCAAATTCCTGTTTTTTTTTTTTTACTCTATATCATACAGACTGAGAGCTGACCTTTGCCTGGCATACAAGGCATCTATGGACCCTCTTTTGATTAACTATTTGCACATATGCAAAACAAATGGCATCAGAACTACTAGATCAAAGGACCGAAATTGTGTTTGCAACATAAATAGGATATGGAGATATAGAGAGAGAGACATTTCTCAGAGAATTGCTATTCTTTGGAACATGCTCCACATCCATGCTAACCTTGTTTAAGTGCAACTTGGCACGAATGGATAGGTTATCTGAAATTTACTACAGTCTGCCACCTATGTCTGTGGACAGAGGCGGTCAGTAAATCTCCTATATAAATCAAATTTGTGGTCACTTTTTTCGTTGCACAACTAGGTCTTTTAATGGCCCTAGTGGTAGTTAGGTCGATAGGCGTATACTGGGCTTATGAGCCTGTTATAGAATCTCTCTGATCATAACCAGATCATGCTCTCTCCACTGATGTTCATCTCTCAAGCTTCTGTCCTCTCCTACCTCAAGGTGAATTTGTTCACATCCACATCTCTAACACTAAGATCACAGATTGCAGTAACATTGTTATATGGGACATCCTACCAAGGATCAGACCTGATGGTTAGGTTTCCAAAACTTTAGGGCTTCTTCCATTTGTCCTAGACAACGGGGAAAGTGCAAAGCTAATGATAAGATCCAGCTAGAATGAAGGTGTGGGAGGGAGCCAGTGCATTTTGAAGACTGGCCAGTTGTATCCTGCCTGGGTACAATGCAGATGGCCAAAGGGTACTGCAGCAGTGAGGAATTCAAACCTATGCTATTAACAGTAAGTGCAACTTACACAACTGTACTTACCACTGCTGGCATCTGTTTTATTTTGCCTGCCTTCAGAACATTGAGGCAACTACATATTTCTTTCATAATGATATGAAGGCCATACATCAATGTCCAATTCTTAATTGTCTGAATCTGAACAGTTCCCCATGTGAGACCATTGTAGATCATGTTATTTTGAGAGATTCTTTAGCTCTGCTGTTTACGTTATTAGTCATAAGGCAACAACAAGCTTGAATTTCAGGGAACTGTTTCACTGAAATATCTCCAGAATCAGGCACTTCCCTCAAGCTGATCTCTCTGTAATCATTCATGCACTGATTTCCTCCTTCCTTGACTTCTGTAATATTGTGCATTACTGACAGACTTGAGTTTTTGTTGCTGCTGTTTGTTTATTAGATGTTCTTCGTGTTTCACTGTTGCAGTTATCACTTTCGGGTTATCTGCTTGCAGTAGCCTTTGTCTGCCTGATTAACAAAGTCTTGGGTCCTGCGTCGGTTGCTGTCCCTTCTTCCATGATGTCAGGTCGTCAGGGGTATAAAACATGCAGCCGATGCCATTACATCAGTCTTTGTTGCTGTGCGGTGCTCTAAGCAGAAGCAGTTCCCAAGTGTCGGTCGGCAGACTCCTGAAACTTTCGATGTTATGTAGTCCTATCTCGCCTACATTCTTACCCGTGGGTTCGGAGCCGAATATCTGCTATGACTTGGCCGATTTTTGCTAGCTCAAAGTCTTCTCATTGGCTGGGCTAAGAGGATATCCCAAGATGCATTGCTTCCTATCCCCAGATCCTGTTTGCCGCCTGTAGAGCTCGGACGTAGTCTCGCTTGGCTGTGGCCAAGTACCCTCTTTTTTACCTTTTCTCTCTGAGAAAGTTGTTTATTCAACCCAAAAGCTATTTTAATAGCTATTCTTACAAATCGCTAATTTGTGTGTGTGCGTCAGTGCTTGTGTCAGTAGTTTGGTATCCCTCCTTTCCAGCGGGCTAGGCCCATTTTAGTTAGAGGACCCTCTCTCTCCAGGCTTTCTGATTTGGATGTTGACAGGGTAGTGCCGAGGCTCCTGCAGTCGCCAGTGTTGGCCAAATTGTTTTCGGCTCCGACCCACTCTGCTCCGGAGCCAATTTCCATGACCGTTTCGATGATTCCTCCTCCAACCACATCCTTGTCGTCTGAGCTGGTATGTTCCGCTCCGAGTGATGTTCCTGTACCAGCTCCGATACCCCCTTTGGGTTTATCGGTGCCAACTTCGGCTCCGACCATGTCGGCTCCGTCCACAGGGTTCGAGACTCTGGTCTCTTCGGGCCCGAGGGGATACTTCGGGTCACCTGTCTGTTCAGAGTCTTCAGAGTCTCCCACTCGGTGCATCGGCTTGGGGGACCCTGGTCCTGGTCGTGGCCTCTTGAGGCCGGTCGGTTCTCTGATCCGGGAGGACCTGCCTTTGAGGCCATGCGGAGCGTGCTGGCAAGATCGTCAGCTACATCACCTGGGTCTGTCATTCCATCCCCCACCACCCCGGTGAGAGCCTCTGACAGCAGAGCGCCAGGCCCCCAGGACACCCCCACGAGTGGTCCCCAACCTTCTGAGTGTCTTCCAGAGTCTGCCTGAGGAGCCCCCTGGAAAGAAATTGTGCAAGAGGAAGCACATGGACTCCCAGGATGAGTCTCTCACCTTCGATACTGACCTCGAGGAATCTGAAGGGTCCCCCAAGTCTTCCTCTGATGTTTCCTTCTCCGCTATCCTGGAGATACTGAAACAAAGAGGAGGCTGGCCTTCCAAAAACCCTTCCGAGATGGAGTCAGTATTCCTTAAGGCTTTTGGCGCTCAACCTTCCGCCTCCTGGGTGTCCCCACCCTTCGAGCTGCTTGACCTCATTTGTCGAAGAGTGTGGGAAAATCCTGATTTTGTAGAGCCTGTGCCTAGGTGTCCCAACAAGTTCCTGTCTGCACCCCAGGGGAAAGAATTTTTTATCAGGAGTCCCGGTAGATGCCATGGTGGTGGCGGCGGCCACCCAGAAGGAAGTTGCCAAATCTTCCTCATCAGTCCATCCTCCAAACAAGGAGTCTAGGACCATGGACCAGTATGGGAAGCGTACCCTGTCTTCAGCAACCTTCACCTTACGGTCGCTGAATTATTTATCTCACTTCACTCTGCTCCAGAGAGATCTCCTCAAAGAACTGGAAGATACTCTTACGGGTAACATACCTGAGGCGGTAGCTCAGACTGTTAGCGCACAGGTTTCTACCCTCACTTCCATCACTAACTCGTCCATGCGGCTCATCTCATATGCGGCCGAAGGAGTGAGCAGGGTGGCAAACTCAGGGGACGCCCTTGGAAGGCAAGCCTGGCTATGCCTGCGTCACTTCGCGGAGGCCTTCAAGTCTTCCTTCACTGATGCCCCTTTTCACGGTTCCTCCTTGTTTGGGACCAAAGTGAAACGCTCAGCAGTTGCAAGCAAGAGGGAAAGACCCTGTCTGCTGTAGGGGTCCATTTTTCCCTTCCTTCTAGGCTTTATCCCAAGGCCCAGGGGGGGGGGGGGGGTGGTTCAAGAAATCAGAGGTTTTTCCCTGCCACGTAAGGTGAACCCCCTTCCAGAGGCAGGGGAGGGGGGGGGTTACTCAGGGAGACATCGCCCCAGAGGCAGACGGGGCCCCTGCAATTCCGGAGACCGTGACTCCTTTTGTGGCTCTTCATACTCTCACTCCTGAGGGTGTGCCCAGCTGTGCTAATCCGGAGCCAGTCAGGGGTCGAATTTCAAAATACCTGGAAGCTTGTGAGATCATCACTCAAGACCAATGGGTACTAAGGAGAGTTTCCGGAGGTTACCTCATCCCCATTCGCTTCAATACCCCCGCCAATAAGAAAAATCCCAGACGTTCCACCCAGTCAAAGGGAGCAAGCAGCCTCAGAGGTGTTTCAGCTGCTGGAAAAAGGAGTCATCCAACCAGCCCCCTCAGACCAAATCGGATTAGGGACTTACTCAAGATTCTTTTTGGTGCCGAAAAGAACAGGGGACCTGAGACCCATACTAGATCTCAGTCAACTCAACAATTACGTACACAAGTCCAAGTTCCGTATGGTCACTCTACAGTCAGTTCTCCCATTACGTACACAAGTCCAAGTTCCGTATGGTCACTCTACAGTCAATTCTCCCATTGTTGGGAGAGAAAGTTTGGATGTGCTCCATCGATCTCAAGGATGCTTATTACCATATCAAAATGGACAAAGCATCCAGGAGTCACCTACGCTTCCGGCTGGGAGCCAGTCACTTCCAGTTTCAAGCCCTGCCCTTTGGTTTCACCACAGCCCCCAGGGAGTTCACCAAATGCATGGCAGTGGTGACGGCTCACTTGAGACATCAAGGATTCCAGGTGTTTCCGTACCTGAACAATTGGCTCCTTACCGCCCCCACCAGGCATCAACTTGTTCAAACAAAGGACGCTACCATCAGTCTGTCACCAATTGGGCATAACGATAAACTGGGAAAAATCTGCCTTATTGCCCCCACCGCATCTCACCTTTATAGGAGCAGAGCTGGACACCATTCTAATGTGAGCATTCCTACCACAAGAAAGGATCATGGTATTGCAACGGCAAATATACTGATGCCACTCAGACAAGCGCAGGCAAGAATGGTTCTACAACTCCTAGGGACCATGGCGGCCACTATCATGCTAGTCCCTTTAGCGAGATTACACATGAGAATTCTTCAGTGTCTCCTCTGTTCAATGGTCTCTACAAAGACTCCCACTATCTCATCCCATCTTAATCACAGACAGGTGCAAGCAGGATCTCTGTTGGTGGCTGTGCACCAGCAATATGAACGGGGGAAAGCCCTTTGTTCCTCCCGTCCCTGTTACCACGGTGACCACGGATGCCTCCCAGATGACCACTGTGACCACGGATGCCTCCCAGATGGGGTGCGGGAGCATTATCTCGGCAGGACAGTCCAAGGCACGTGGCAAGAACAAGAGATACATTCGCATATAAATGCCCTAGAGATGAGAGCAGTGCTTCTTGCGTTGCAGGCACTTCAGGAAGTTCTTCCTCTAGGGACTATTGCGATACACTGACATGTCAGTAGTGTGGTATCTCAACAAGCAAGGGGGGGACACGATCATACCCCCTATGCAGAGAGGCCATGCGAGTGTGGAATTGGGAAATAAGCTTCCCAATGGTTCCTGGTGGCAACGCACATTCCGAGGAAATCCAACGTGATAGCGGACAGACTAAGCAGAGCGATACTTATGCCTTACGAGTGGTCCCTGAATCGCCTGGTTGCAGACCGAATCTTCAGCAGATGGGGTCAGCCTTGCTGCGACCTGTTCGCCAGCCCTCACAATGCGAATTGCAGCAACTACTTCACGCTGATCCCCCCACAGGGGGAGTCACCCAGGGATGCTCTGGTCCATGATTGGCCCTCCGGTCTGCTTTATGCTTTCCCTCCATTTCCCTTTCTCTCAAGGGTGATTCAGAAAGCTCAATCCTTGGGAAGCAGAATGATTCTGATTGCCCCACATTGGCCTCGTCAAGTATGGTTTCCCTTTCTTCAACCATATGTTGTGGACATTCCTTGGATTCTGGACCCTCTACCAGATTTGCTGACACACATGTCAGGACAGTTCCACCCCTCTCTGAGGACTCTCCGGTTGACAGCCTGGCTACTCCACTTCCGTCGTTAGTCAGATGTCATAATTTTTCACTGGAGGTGGTCCATATTTTATCGTCTTCCCATAAGCCATCCACTAGGAAGATTTACTCTAGCAAATGGCAAAGGTTTTCCATCTGGGCTCATTCTAGAGGTATCGATCCTTGTACAGCCCCGATAGAAAAGCATTGACAAGAATTCCAAAACTGAATCTATCGGGGATCCGCATCAGCCACCATCAAAGTCCAACTAGCGGCAGTATCTAATTTCCACATACCAAATGAACCTAGTCTTATGGCCCACAGACTATGCAAAGCATTCCTAAAAGGTACCCTGTTACTTCGTCCCCCAGTGTCAGAACCAGTCATGCCCTGGGACCTCAGTTTTGTTCTCCAAGCACTCACACTGCCACCTTTCGAGCCTGCTGCTACCTGCGAGTTAAAATTCTTAACATGGAAAACGGCCTTTTTAATAGCAATCACTTCAGCTCGGCGGGTCTCAGAAATTCAAGCCCTCTCCATCAAGCCCCCATATCTAATCTTTCACAAAGATAGGGTCTCTCTTAGACCAAACCCATCGTTTCTTCCCAAAGTGGCTTCTGTGTCTAACATTAATCAGTCCATTGAGCTGCCAGTATTCTTTCCCCACTTCTCTAACAAGGCAGAATTTAGATTTCACCAATTGGATGCGCATAGACCATTACGCTTCTATCTACACCGGACAAAGGATATCGGGAAGTCTGACCAACTCGGTGTCCTTTTCGGAGAACCGATTGGGTTCTCCAATATCCGAGGTTACGCTTTCTAGATAGATAAGAGATTCAACTGGCTATCCATCAGGCAGGAGACGACAAGAATTTGCCATTTCCAGTCAAGGCACATTCTACGCAGGCTGTTTCCACATCCACAGCCTATCAAGCTAGATTGTCAATGGATGATATTTGCGCTGCAGCTACTTGGGCTTCTCCCCACACCTTTGTTTCTCATTACAAATTGGACGTGGTTTCCAGGGGCAGATCTTCCTTTGGGTCCACAGTTCTCAGGAGTATTTTCCTATGAGACACCCAGGATGTAGGTGCTTAGGACGCTGTCCCATGGGTAAGAATGTAGGCGAGATAGGACTACATAACATCAAGAAGTTATGTACTCACCATAACGGTCGATGTATGTAGTCCATCTTGCCTCACATTCTTACGTACCCTCCCACCTTCCCCCTACCTGGAAGATTTGGAGCATAAGATTTAGAGTACAGGTTGTCACCTGATGAGTCCTTTTCCTGAGTGACTGTCTTTATATGCATGTGAGGTGTGTATGTAGTGTATACATTGTTTTGCAGCAAACTAGATCTGGGGATAGGGAGCAGTGCATCTTGGGATACCCTCTTAGCCCAGCCAATGAAGACTTTGAGCTAGTAAAAATCGGCCAAGTCGGAGCCGATAAATCGGCTCCGAACCCACGAGTAAGACTGTGAGGCGCGATGGACTACATACATTGAACGTTATGGTGAGTACATAACTTCTTGATGTCCTTCATGGATGCATCTGCAGTCATAACATATGGGTTGTCCTGCCTCAGGCAGCCCTTCGGTCGGCCGGATTCCAAAGTCTGGGTCTGGCCTCGGCTGATGTCGCACTTCACCCGACGTCATAGCTCCTGGGGTATAAAGGCATCAGCCGACACCATTTTCCCCAGTCTTTCTTGCCGCGCGGTGCCCGAAGCAGAAGCTGTTCGCAAGTGCCGGTCAGTCAGATCCAGAGAATCCAGCTACCGAAGACTTCTAAAAAAGCTAAGTACCCCGTTGGGGACTCTTTCTTGCCTCAGCCGATGTCAGACAAAGTAAATAATTGTTTAACTTTTGGGAAACAAATACCTCATAAGGATTTCCACTCTTACTGCCTTCCTTGCTTGGGCCCAGACCACGACGTTTCAGCTTGTTTAGCCTGTTCCTCCTTCAACCGACGGGCACTTAGACGTCGGTCGGAGTTTGCTGAAGAGTTTTTTGGTCCCGCTTTTGCATATAAAATGCCGTCGGAGACTCGACTTCACATTTAGCCAAAAAACGCAAGGAAAAGGACCGACACTTGCGGCCCGCGGTTTCGGCTGAAACCACGGTTAGGCCTTCCGCGAGTGTCTCTGTTTCGGCTGAAACAGAGTCCTTGGTCCTTCCTTCGGCCGAAAGCATACCACCGACAACCGAGGCCTCAGAGGCCCCGGCTGAGTCGGCTACAGAAATTCCCACAGAAGAAGCAGGCACACAAGATTTGTCTGACACCATCCCGTTGGACATCTCTACTCCTGCACGTGGGGCAGCTAGACCCCCTGCTTCTATGTCTATTAAGGCCTTCTTACACTTACCACAGCATAGGCCTTTAGCCATTCCACCTGTACTATCAGTTGTTGATGATGCATACAATGATGCCAGTTCTGCCCCTGATTCTCTTCCCCCGGCCCCTGCCAAACCTGACAGATATTACAGGGTCCCGGATTCTCACTTCCACTTGTATAAGGCCCATGCTGCAGACCCAGAAACCATTTCTCAGGGCCGTAAGGGTGTTGCAGCTGCCTCTGCCAAGAACCCCCTACCCTCTGAAAGAGAATCAAGAGCATTAGAGAGATGGGGTAAAAAGGTTTATACATCTGCTACTCTTTCTGCCAGGGCTTTAAACTGTCAATTCCACATGATTCAGTACCAGGAATTTTTGTTAGATTAGCTGAATAAAAAGCTTGCCTCTCCTGAACCTTTAGACCGTAAGTCCCTTCAGGATCTGGTACACAACTCTCAGCAGGTCAGTAATCATTTCTTAAAATGTGGCTATGCTGCACTGGAGGCTTCATTTAGATCAGCTATGACTGGATCAGTAATTCGAAGACATGCCTGGCTAAAAGAGCAATCCTTGCCAGACCATGTTAAGTCTAAACTCCTAGATGCCCTATTTGGCTCCCCTGCACAGGAGGTTCTAAAGAAAGTGGAAGAAAAAGCAAAATCTGTGCAAACAGTCAAGGATTTTCTGCAGGTCCAACCTCCGAGGTTTAGTAGAAATTGGCCTTCAAAGAATTGGTCCTTTCCAGACACCTCCAGAGCACAGAGAGGCAGAAATAGACGCCCAAGAGGCAGAGGTCAATCAAGGGGTGCCTACAGGGGTCATCAGTGGCAACCTGCCAACCAGAGGAGTACCGCCGCAGCTGCGACTGCAACCACTTCCACAGGATAGACACAATGACTTGGCTCTGATTCCACCTACCAGGGAACAACTGGAAGCACCCTTGGGCGGAAAGCTAGCTTTATTTTCAAAAAACCGGCATTGCATTACAGGAGACAAATGGACTTTGCAAACAATAGACAAAGGCTACAGGTTTCACTTCCACACTTTACCAAAAAAGAGAGGAATGCCAAACCTTCCACCAAGCCAGAAATCAGAGGCTCAAAAACAAATCATCAACTTACTAAGGATGAGAGCAATAGAAAAAGTACCATCAATGGAACAAGGCCAAGGATTTTACTCCAGACTCTTCCTTGTACCAAGAAAAGAAAACTCAATGGAGGCCTATTCTCGACTTGTCCGCACTGAACACATATCTCATTGTACCAAAATTCAAGATGCTGACCCTACAGCAACTTCTTCCCATGTTGGGCAAGGAGTCCTGGCTGGTGACTCTAGATCTCAAGGAGGTATACCTGCATGTCCCTATACGACCAGATTGCAGAAGATACCTCAGATTTCTTGCAGGATCAGGGCATTATCAATTCTCAGCATTGCCCTTTGGCTTATCTACTGCGCCCATAGTATTCACAAAATGCCTGGCATCAGTAATTGCACATTGCAGGCTTCAGGGAATTCAAATCTACCCATACCTGGATGACTGCCTAATACAAGCGGACAACAAGACAAAAATAATAAAGGATTTGGCCTATGTCATACAACTGATGCAAGCCTTGGGATACACAGTCAACATACAGAAGTCAAGACTAGTGCCATCCCAAAGGATAACATTTTTGGGTGCAGAACTGGACACAATAACACAAATGGCTTTTCTCACAGAAGACAAACAAAAGCAACTACCAGTCTACTTCATGGCATTGACCAGACAAACTCAGCTTACTGCAAGGAAAGTCCTGCAGGCCCTGGGTTACATGGCATCCTGCATAATCTTGATCCCACATGCCAGGCTGCATATGAGAAAATTACAATGGTACCTAAGGAATGTATGGTCTCAACACAGACACAGTCTAGAAACCATGATACCAATCATTCCATGCCTGAAAAAAGAATTCCTGTGGTGGGCTCAGGCCTGCCAGACCAACAGAGGGTTGCCTTTCCACAAACCACAACCAAGGCAGACCATCACCACGGACGCCTCAGACCTAGGCTGGGGGGCACACATGGAAGACAAGTGTATCCAAAGCCTATGGTCCCAAGACCAGCTGAATCTACACATAAATCTAAAGGAGATGCTGGCAGTGAAGCATGTAATCGAGGCATTCAAATCATTCCTCCAGCAAGGACACCTGCTGATAAGGACGGACAATACCACAGTCATGTGGTACATCAACAAACAGGGAGGCACGCATTCCTACCCTCTATGCCAGATGGCAATGGACCTGTGGAACCTAGGCCTGAATCTCAACATTCAACTGCAGGCCAGATTCGTACCAGGAAAAGAGAATTCACTAGCAGACAGCTTAAGCAGAACTACCACGGATGCTCACGAATGGATGCTGCATCCAGACCTCTTCAAAACCATAACAAAGAAATGGGGAATGCCAGAGATAGACCTGTTCGCCTCCCCACTCAACCACCAACTGAAGAAATTCTGCTCAAGAGAATACCACCCACAAGCCTGGAGGGTGGACTCCCTTTCTTTCAGCTGGAAGGCCCTGACAGTTTATGCCTTTCTACCTCTCCCATTGATGTACAGAGTTCTACTGAAGATCAGGGAGGAACAGCCAAAGGTAATTCTGATAGCTCCAGATTGGCCAAGGCAGCATTGGTACCCGCTACTGAGAAGCATGTCTCGGACGAACTCATGGCCTCTACCTCTATGGCCTTTACTTCTAACGCAGAACAATTATAAGACCCTGCATCCAAACTTGAAAACGCTGCAGCTAACTGCCTGGAAAATTGCATAAGACAAAACCATCCTGTTTTATCTCAGAGAGTCAAGGACATTATCCTGGAGGCTCGAAGACCCTCCACAAGGAAAACATACTCAGCCAAATGGAAGAGATTCCTCATTTGGAGTGCATCAAAGGGAACAAATGTCACAGTGGCAAACCTAGCACACATCCTAGAATACTTAGCAGAACTGTTCCACAATGGCCTGTCCTATTCTTCCATTAAGATTCTTGCTTCAGCAATTTCAGCAGAGTATAATATGGATCCTCCTATCTTCTCTCACCCTCTCCTCAGACAATTTCTAAGAGGGATCAAAAATGTAAAACCTCCAAGGAAACCACCTCTGCCTGCATGGGATCTCAATTTTGTGCTGGAAAAATTAACACTTCCCCCTTTTGAACCAGCAGCATCAGCAGACTTACAGTTCTTATCTTGGAAAACTGCCTTCCTTCTAGCAATCACTTCAGCAAGAAGGGTATCCGAGTTACAGGCATTAATGGCAGTGCAGCCTTTCCTTATCTTTCACCAGGATAGAGTCTCTCTGAGAACCAACCCTACTTTCATGCCAAAGGTGGTATCCAGGGTATCCTTGAACCAAGCTATTCATTTACCTACGTTCTTCCCTAACCCACAGAACAGGGGGGAAAGACTACTGCACACCTTGGATGTACACAGACAACTGCGCTACTACCTGGACAGAACTAAGACCAGCAGAAAAACTGACCAGCTTCTGGTAGCATATGCAACAGGAGTGCAAGGAAAAGCAATTTCCAAACAAACAATTTCAAAATGGATAGGAAATTGCATTCGATTCTGCTACTCTTTTCATGGAAAGACAACTCCTGAAAATATCAGGCCTCACTCCACAAGAGCTACAGCCACCACTACAGCTTTCCTACGAGTGGCTACCAAAGACATTTTAGAAGCTGCTACTTGGAGCTCCGTGCATACATTTGCCAAGCACTACAATCTTCCATTATACTCCAGATCCCGAGCAGGTTTTGCAACTGCAGTTTTACAAGGGATCTTAACTACACCATCATTAGCTTAGTGCTTCCTCCCCCAGTTTGGCTATGGTATTCTACCCATATGTTATGACTGCAGATGCATCCTTGAAGGACATAGTACAGTTTTGTACCTACCATAAATGTAGATGTCCGATAGGTATGCATCTGCAGTCAGGATTACCCACCCTCCTTCCCCTCTGTGGTATTCCTAGGGTACTTACCCCCTTTCTTAGCTAGCTGGGGGAATCTATTATGGTGTATTTGTTTGTATGTATATATACTTCTTGATTTCTACTGTTTGGAATTTTCTACTTTTATCCAAATTTAGCCTTCCTAGAGGGCACCTGGCATCTGGGGCAAGAAACACTGAGGAAAATGGCTCGGCTGATGCCTTTATACCCCAGGAGCTATGACGTCGGGTGAAGTGCGACATCAGCCGAGGCCAGACCCAGACTTTGGAATCCGGCCGACCGAAGTGCTGCCTGAGGCAGGACAACCCATATGTTATGACTGCAGATGCATACCTATCGGACATCTACATTTATGGTAGGTACAAAACTGTACTTTTTCGAGTTTCAGAGCTGAAGTCTTCAACTAAAGCTAAGTACCCCTTTGGGGAAACTTTTTCTTGCTCCTTACCGATGTCAGTAAAAGTTAATAATTGCATTACTTGTGGAAAGCTAATACCATATAAAGATTACTGTATTCTTTGCCTAGGCCCTGACCATACCGTACCGTGCTGTCTGTTTTGTGCTTTATTTATTCAGCACACTGTCCGAATATATTTTCGCCTCTAAATATTTTGGTTCTCTGTTTAATTATCCAGAAATATCAGTTAACCGTTCGACTACCGGGATTCTGAAAAAATGCAAGGATAAAGACAGAGACAGGCCGCCGAGGTCCAAAACTGCCGACCAACGTTTTTCCTAAGCCAGTCGCCAGTTTGCCGGTACTCAGTGAGGTGCTTTCGCAGCCCCGGATACCCGCTACTTCTGATTCACAGGCCTCTACTGAGACCCATTCGGAGTCAGGTATATGCCCTAAGATGCTTCAACTATGGAACCTGCGGATGTCTCTACCTTAGATGGGTCCAGAGCCGCTGTGCAGGCACCGGCTTCTGAGGGTGTATTCAGGCCTACAGACTTGCATATTAAACCAATGTCTCCTTCATCTTTTAGGCCTAAATCTCAAAGCACACCTAAAAACCCGATGTTCAGGCCTCTATGCCTAAAAAAACAAATAAGAATGGCTGAAGATCTTATAACTCTAATCAGGGGAAGCCAGCCTCCCCCTTCTAAGAGACCTAGGACTGAAGTTGTTTATGAATCTTCTGACCAGTTTTCTGATTTTTCTAATTCTTCTGATGATCTGGATTTGCCCTTATCTACTTGATGCATAGGACTCTATTCCCTCTGCTTCCCCTCCAGAGGGTGAAACCTTACGTACTCTGAGAGCATTTCCACTGGGAAAGCCAGGATTTTTCCGATTCAAAAAAGAAGCTTAGGGATTTCTTACTCCTGCCTCAGCATAGGCCTTTAGCTATTCCTCCTGTACTAGACATTTTGATGCTTTTTCGAAATCTAGTTTGGCCCCTGATTCCTTGCCTCCTACTCCCAGAAAGCCTGACCAATATTACAGGGTTCCTGATTCACACAAGTTCCTTTTTAAAAATCCTTTTGCGGATCCAGAGACTTTTTCACATTGATCCAAGGGCATTAAGGCTTCTACAGCTAAAATCCTATCTCTTCTGATAGAGACTCTAGGGCGCTGGATAGATGGGGCAAGAAGGTTTGCACTTCTGCAGCCTTTGCCATTAGGGCTTTAAACTGCCAGTTTCGTATGTTAATGTATCAACAACATGTTATTGGATTGCTTAAGCATAAAATGATGTTGATTCCTGACTCTGCTGAAAATAAAGAATTACAGGATTTAATGCATTCTGCTGAACAGGTTGGAAAACATACTTTGATTTGATTCTTTAGAGGCCTCTTGCAGGGCTGCTGTTCCTGGTTCTGGGCTCAGAAGGCATGCTTGGCTTAAGGGAGCAATCTTTACCTGATCATGGTAAAGCCAAATTGTTGGATGCTCCCTTAAATCAGGACCGCCTGTTTGGCAGCAAGGCTGAGGAAGTTCTTAAAAAGATGGAAGATAAAGCTAAATCTGTGCAAACTGTTATTTCTTACAAGTTCAGCCTCCTACATTTAGTAGGCACTGGCCCTCTAAAAATTGGTCCTTTCCAGCCTCTTCAAGGTCTTCTCAAGCCAAACCCAGACATAGCAGAAACCCCAGGTTTCAGTCTCAGGGGACACAGAAGACTAAGGAGTGGGGAGGGGGGTTCCGCACCCAAATCAGGGAGTAGTAAGACTCCCCCTATGGAAAACAGTCTCTCTGACTTTTTTCTAAAACTTCCAAGCACTTCCCAACTGAATGCTCCTTTAGGCGGAAAGATTGATCTGCAGGCCAAAAACTGGGAACTTATTACCCAGGACAAATGAGTTTTAAATGTAGTGCCCCAAGGATGCAGATTTCACTTCCACACCTTACCAACACCAAGCGGGTGGCCAGATTTACCCCCCAAATCAGTGGGCAGAGGCCCAAAATCAAGTACTCTCAAGCATGGAGGCTATTCAGTTGGTACCAGAAGAGGAAAAGGGACAAGGGTTCTATTCAAGACTTTTCCTGGTACCCAGAAAAGGCAATACATGGCGTCCTATCCTGGACCTTTCTGCTCCTAAATACCTTTCTGGTGATTCCAAAATTCAAGATGCTGACTTCACCAGCTGCTTCCTATGCTAGGCAAAGATGCATGGTTGGCAACACTAGACTTAAAAGAAGCATACCTGCACATCCCTATCTGGGAGTCTTGCAGAAAATGCCTGCGCTTCAAAGCAGGCGACATGCACCATCAGTTCTTTGCACTGCCCTTTGGCTTATCTACTGCTCCCAGGGTATTCACAAAGTGCCTAGCTCCAGTCATTGCATTCTCCAGGCAAAGAAATATTCAAATATACCCATATCTGGACGATTGTCTAATTCAGGCAGAAAGCCAAGGACATGCTTTTGAATCATCTGGCCTTTGTTCAGAGGGTACTGACTTGTCTGGGGTACACCATAAATGAAAAGAAATCACAGCTGGTATCCTGTCAACAAATTATATTCCTGGGAGCAAGCTTGAATACAACCTCCCAGATGGCTTTCCTCACGCCAGAGAAACGGATTAATTTGACAACCTACTTCAAACAAGTGGCCACAAAATCCAGTTATCTACAAGGCAAATACTGCAAGCCTTTGGTGTTCGTGGCCTCCTGCATTCTTCTAATTCCATATGCAAGGCTGTATGAGGAAACTGCAATGGTATCTCAAAAGCCTATGGTGTCAACATTCACAAGATCTAGAAGCAATGATTCCTATCATACCTTGCCTACGCCTAGAGTTCCTTTGGTGGGCAGAGGCCTGCCACCAAAACAGGGGACTACCATTCACACTAGCCCCTGCCACCCAAACCTTAATACGCATCAGACTATGCATGTGGGCCCACCTGGCAGGGAAGTGCATTCAGGGCAAATGGAACCCAAGTTAAATGCACCTGCATATCAATCAAAAAGAGATGTTAGCTGTACAGAATGCTCTGACAGCCTTCAAGGACTACATTCTTTCAGGAAAACTAATGAAGAAGACTGACAACACTACTGTTGTGGTACATAAACAAGCAGGGGGGTACACATTCTTACCTGCTCTGCAGACTAGCCATGGCATTGTGGAACCACAGCCCTGAGCTGTCAAGTACATTTACAAGCTCAATTCCTGCCAGGAAAGTTGAATATTCTGGCAGACGAACTAAGCAGAAACCTCATGGACCCACAAGAGTGGAAACTGGAACAAAGGATTTTCAACATGTTGACAAGCAAATGGGGGAGCCCAGACCCGTTTGCCTCCCTCCAAAACTATCAGTTGGACAAATTCTGCACAAGGACTCCCCACAAACAAGCTTGGAAAGTGGATGCTCTGTCCTTCAGCTGGAAAAACCTATCCGTTTATGCCTTTCCTCCCCAAACTACTACTAAAGATCAAACAAGACTGAGGATGATTTTGATTGCACCAGACTGGCCACGCAAACTCTGGTGTACCCACTCTTGCGCAGTGTCACTGTGGGCCCCATGGCACCTGCCTCAGACTCCTACTCTATTTAGTCTCGGCAGGAGAACCAAATTCTGCATCCTCAACTTCAAACACTGAATCTAGCAGCCTGGCTAATTACATAATTTCTCCTTTACCATCCCTTAGTAAACCAGTGATGGATATAATTATTTTAGAGGCAAGGAAGCCTAGTACCAGAAAGTCTTGCGTTGAATAATGGAAAAGATTCTGTGCCTGGAACCAATCTCAAGGGATGAGCACAACAGTGCCCAATTTACCCCAAATTTTACAATACTTAACTGAGATGCTTCATAAGGGCCTGTCTTTCTCCTCCATCAAAATTCACGCCTCAGCTATTTCAGCTCATTATAACACAGAACCACCCCTCTTCTCTCATCCACTGCTTAAGCAGTTCCTCGGAGGTGCCAAAAATTTGCGACCACCCAGGAGAGCTCCAACTCCAGCCTGGGACCTCAACTTTGTATTGGAAAAGCTCACCCTTCCTCCTTTCGAGCCAGCTGCCACTGGGGACTTAAAATTCCTTTCTTGGAAAACAGCTTTCCTTTTAGCAATCACTTCAGCAAGAGGGGTATCTGAATTATAGGCCCTCATGGCAGTGGAGCCCTTCATCCTCTCTCATGCAGACAGGGTGTCCCTCAGGACCAGTCCCTCCTTCAAGCCCAAGGTGGTATCCAGTGTGGCCCTTAATCAGTCCATACATTTGCCAACCTTCTTTCCTAATCCACAGAACAAAGGGGAATGGATTCTGCACTCTAGACGTGCACAGACAACTTAGATTCTACTTGGACAGAACTAAACCTCAAAGGAAATCTTAACTGCTGGTGGCATTTGCTGCAGGGGCAGAGGGGAAGGCTATTTCAAAGCAAACTGTTTCCAAATGGATAGGCCATTGCATTCATTTTTGCTACAAGCACCATGGAAATCCTATCCCACAGGGGATCAGACCCCACTCTACCAAGGCTGCATCTACCTCTACAGCCTTTCTCAGAGGCATCCCTACCAGGGGCATCCTAGAAGCTGCTACCTGGAGTTCTGTACATACTTTCACCAAGCATTACCATCTGACAGTTTTCTCTAAATCTAGAGCTGGCTTTGCCACTGCAGTCTTGCAGGGCCTTTTAGCTGGTCCTAATTCTATTTAAATTCCTCCTCCCATCCTTGACTTTGGGAATCTACCCAAAAGTGATGACTGCAACAGTGAAACACTAAGAACATAGTACAGTTGTGTACACTTGCCATAAATGTAGATGTTCGAGTGTATTCACTGTTGCAGTCCTGGTTACCCTCCCTCCAGTCCCCCCCCCCTTTTTTTTTGGATATACCTCTACTTTCCTTTACTATCTTCAAAAGCTTTTTGGTGTATTTGCCTCTTTGTTGGAGGTATAACCTTGTATACTTATAGATTTAATTGCTTCCCATTAAGGGGGCACCTGACATCTGGGGCAAGAAAAACTGATTTAATGACGTTTTCTGCATGTTTTATACCCCTGATGACCCGACATCTTGGAAGAAGGGACAGTAACAGACGCAGGACCCAAGACTTTGTTAATCAGGCCGACTGAGGGCTACTGCAAGCAGATTACCCGAAAGTGATGACTGCAACAGTGAATACACTCTAACATCTACATTTATGGTAAGTGTACACAAATGTACTTTTTCAGTTTGGCCAGGGAAGTCCACTGAGCCAAGAAGAGCCTGTTTTCAGTGGAGGCCCGGGGAGAAAAGTTCCATAGACAATAAGCAAGCATATAATGTTCCATAAACCATAATAAACATGAATATCAAGCAGAGTATGTATGTCATTCTGAGAGTACAATTGCATTCATATGAAGAAATGCGTTTCAATGCAAAGTAGCTGTAGTGGCAGTGGACAATCATTCTGCATTCAGTCTGTAACTTGCAAAACATTAGCAGAAGTAAGGATTTCTGTATTTACAAAATAAAATGGGGGCAGAAATACACTAACCGAAAACAAGCGTATCAAGTAGAGTATAATATAAGCAAGCATGTAGGAAGAAATGTTTGTTACAGAGTAGTTGTAGTGACAGAGAACAGTTATTGATAAGTAAATATACATTCAAAATTACATTCAGACTAGTTATTATGGAGTACATTCACAGAAATTAGTTCATTTCAGAAATATCTCTAACAAAGTGAATATGGGAGCAAGATAGCAGTCCTGCTGTATTTGTGGAGTTTAGTAATTTAGCAAGAATGGTAGGTTGTTGGTAGTGAGCAGGGGTTGGACTGCTGAAATGGATGCTAGTGGAGGGGCTCAAGTAGGAGAAGAGCAAGGGTATATCCATTCTGAGGATAGGTGGGAGTGTAGGAGGGGTTTGAAGTTTGTATGGTGTGGGTTATTTCAAAGGGAGGGGGAAGAGTTCCATAGCTTGGTTAAGGAGTATGATAGCAGAAGGTACCCAGGGGGCCAGGAAAGTTTGTGAATTTGTAGGAGGTTTTGATTTTCTGATTTTTCTGATTGGAGTGAGCAGTTTGGAATGTAGGGGGTTAAGGAGGTGGAGAGAAGCTATGCAGCTGGATGGCCTGAAGATGAGTTTATGGGCAGTGGTGAGTTTAAGAATGTTAGGTAGTAGCTCTAGCCATTGTAGAGTTTGTAGGGGAGATGCAATGGTGGGATAAACCTTTGGAGTTGGTGGCGAATTTGCTGATTTTTATTATAGCAGTATTCCAACTTGGCTTGTAAGCCAAGTTGGAGGTTGGTGAGCAGTGGGGTGCTGTATGTTTGTGAAGGTAGGAGGAGCCGAAGGTCTTTCTGGTAGAGGGAGTAAGGTAGAGGTTGTGTCCAAGGGTCCTAGTTTTTGGTGTGTTGTTTTTTGGTGGCTGTTTGAACATGGATGTAGAATTTTAGATTTTCATCAATGATAATACCAAACAGTTTAGTGTGTGGCACAATTTCAGTGCAAGTGTTATTTTCGCTTATAGAAAATGAGGTATCTGTGGAGGAGCTTCTGGAGGGAGTTTTGTTTTATTTGCATTTTGGGCAAGGTGGTGGTTCTGCATCCAAGTTTTTGTTTTAGAGAAAGCAGACTGGGTTTTTAGTAGTAGGTTGGAGGGGGAGTCAGTAGTGCAGATGATTGTTGAATCATCTGCATACTGGATCAGGGAGGAATGTGGGATGGAGTGGTGTAGTGTTTTGTCGTTATTTGTTGGTGTTTGTAGGGCAAGTGATTTCTTTCCAAGGAAAATTGCTTATGTGGAGGTTAGATATTTTGAAAGTTTGCGGTTTTAGGGTCGAAGAGGCGTTTGATGGCACGCCTCTTCGAGGAAATAATATAGACCTAGGATAAAAGCTAGCCAGTGCAGGGTACAGTATCATGAAGGGGCTAGAAACTGTGGAGATGTTAAGGGATTGGGCTTTTATGCAGCATTTAAGTCAACGCAATGGTACCTGCACTCTCACAGTTCAACTCCCTTTCAACTGATAAGGGTTTCAAGCCCCTATCATCTACAGATCACATATTTATGAAAAACTCCCCACAGCCACCACTTTTGTAAGCAAGTTGTGAGGAGTGTGCACCCTCCCCAACAGCTTACATGGACAGCTATCTCAAGTAAAGTACTGCACTTTTTGTGCCTTAAGGCATTCCCTTCATATTAGATGTGTGCATCTTGATTGCCTGTTAAAACATGATTGAGCAGAACAAAGAAATTCACGCGAGTGCTGGTCGATGCATTTATATAGTCTGGCACAGGCTTCTTGCTCATTAATGCAATCTCCTACAAATGCTTCCCCTTGAGCTAGTGATTAGTTACCCACCCTGACCATCTGCTTGACTACTTTTTCTTTAGGGGGCACAAGTCAGTTTTGGGGGGGTAGTGCAAGCTACAGTCTGGAAATATTATCCCTCCCCTGTGAATTTGCCTGCATAATGAGGGTTAGTAGGGCACCTTGTTGCTGAGTAACTGATTTTTCAAACAATGTATTGCAGGGATTTTAACACTGATTTAGACCTCAACCCAGTACAAAGTTCAGAGACACCCCCCCCCCATTTGCATCTTGCCACAGTCCTGTTGAACATGGTGGCCAGTGGCTTGGACAGGATTGGCAAGGGCTTTACCACACTGGGCTTTTGAATCCATAAATACTTTGTTGTTAAAGTCTAGAAAATTAGACTGGTCGCCATAGGTGCCCATCTTCAGCAACAACCCAGTCTCTTGTCAGAGTCACTTTCCTAGTCCCCTAGTGTGCTGCTCCTTGCTGACTCTCCTAATATCCTTTCTGCATTTCAAATCAACTTCTCAAAAGTCAAGCTTGAGCTTAGTTTACTCGTTTTGAAGTGCATACAAGTGAATTTTCTTATTATAAATGCTCTTAAAATTAGCTTTTTCAGGAAAACTTGAACCATTGTCTTTTGTCTGTCTTCCCTGATTAACAGAAAGAAAACTTTTTTTTTTTTTTTTTTTTTTTACTCCTGCTCATTGAATTTGTAGCTTGCATTAATGCTTTTAACCATCTTGGTAGGTTACCTATTGTATTGTCGTCCTATTTAGTTGACTAGATCAATAAAAAGTCTTTCACCCTTTAAGATGGTGAAAAAAGAAAAGCTGTTAGGACACAGGCTTTTACACTTTGTTGCTGTCCAAGAAGGATCTGCTAATTGCTGTACTGAGGTGCTCAGGACTTGTTTCCTGCTGTTGATGTTGCGTTACACTGTATTTCTTTTTGAAACAAAATTGTTGGTGCCTATATTCTGTTATAGTAAATGTGCTTAGGGATTCTCTATATGTGTTCTGGAAAGGAAGGTCTCTTGTTTGAAAGTGTTAGCTTAAGACCCCCCCCCCCCACACACACACACACACACACACTCGCCAAAAAAAAAAAGGACAGCTTGTGCACGGAGTCCTTGAGGTCTGGCATCTTGTTGCCAACTCCTATATTGGTTCTGGGCAGTACTAACTAGACATAGTTGGTTATGAAATGAGCTGAGTTGCTCAAATCAGATGTGCTCAATTAAAAGAAAGAAAAGAAAAAAAAGGTTCCCAATAAAGGACGAGAAGAATGACCACCACCAGAAATTGGAAAAAAAGATATAGTAGCTAAAATAGCTTAGTAGAGAAACTTAACAGTACAGGACCTTTTATGGTTTCCACTCCATGCCTCTCCTTGCCCACCTCATCAAGACTTACGGTTGACTGATTTCCCCTGAGGAGGAAAGCAGAAAGCTTCTCCTCAGAGCAGGGACTTTCTCATTTATTTTATCAAGGCTGGCACCAACAGTTTCTTTCTGCTCCCCAAGGTCTCTTTGGAGGCCGACTCATTTGGAACAAGAGGATATCCATATCTATGGAGGCTCAGTTTAAGTGGTATTGTCTCTGCTGTTTCCAGGCTGGTAAGAGAGTATTGAACATGGAGCCCTTGCTGATATGTTCATCTCTGCAAGATTCCCTCTGTGTTGAATTCCTCTGTGCTGATGAATGGATTGTCCCCAATATAGTCTGCACCATCCCCCACTAGGCTTGAGGTTGTTTTAGCAGACAGATATAAGATATTGCCATTTGTGCCACACCATTTTACCCCCTTGTCATTGTAGGCCCTCTTAGTATTTGGTCCATCAGTGCTGAAGCCTACTTTTGTGGTATTTGCACCAAGGTTGCTGTCCTCTTGACTTTGGGACCTACCTGTTCTGTACTGATTTTACCTTGGTCATAAGTACATCTTTAGAGGTACTGGTGTCGAGGGCAACATATCGGGTCCCAAGCCATGAGCAAACAGACTCCACCTGTAAATACTCTGAAGTTGATCCCTTAATCTCCACATCAGTATTTCCCCCTCTGCACAGAGGGCTTTGTGTACTGTCTGTTTTCCAGGTCTGGTCTTCATTCTCCTTGTGTGAGTCATCCTCCCATAGCCCTTCTAGAAAAAGGACATGCAGAAAGAAACAGACTCTGTCCTCAAAAGCAGATCTTGATGGATAGGTTTACCGACGGTCCCCTCACAAGGATACCACAGCTGGTGAAATTTATGTAATAAGGTAGATGAAACCTTGATCATCAGACTCCACTTCTCCAGAAGAGATGATGTAGGAAGTGTACAATGCACCCCCCCCCCAGCAAGTTGAGTGTTGCCCCCACCTGGCAGATTGACATGCCTTGTGTAAAAGCCTGGAAAGAGTCAGATATTCCGGAACTGATTACCTACATATTGGACAGAGGGCTCTGGATACCCACATACTCCACTGGAACAGTGGGCCTTTTGTGGATGTCATTGTAGTCTGTGTTCACCAAGTAAGAAATCCCATAGGATACTGAATTCATTCTTTTTCCTAACGGAGTCACAGATGATGGATAGAGTATAAAATTGAAAGTTATTTCCGTTTAAAAGCATTAAATTATTTTGTGCATGCAAAATAGGGTGCAGAGGGATCTGATTTAACAAAGTCTTGGAAATTCTGAAACATCTGCCCTTTGAGATCTTCCAAGCATCTGGAAGCCCAAAGGGCCACTGTCTATTTAAGCCACCGAACGATGAGGCTACTTCATAATGCAGATGATGGAACAACTAGGCAAGTAGTTCAGACTTAGCAAGATGGTGTCAGGTCTAGGTTCATTTATCAGGACTTGTGGTTCACCTTAAGGCAGTATTTGTCAATCCCATTTGATAGTCTTCCCAAACAGAAAATATCCGTCAAAGATGAGTTGCAAAAAATGTGAACAGAGAGGCAAAATGTTCACAGCTACTGTGCTCCGTTTTCAACCCCACAGATGTAATTTCAGAGGAACCAGGAAAAAGGGCCAAAAATCTTGGGTTTAAGAAGTCCCAGCGTACCCATAACCATCGTCCCTGAGGCAGGGGGTACAACCTGTGGTAGCCACCTCCAGAGAAACTGAGGTCTAGTTCAGCAGGGGTTTTGCACCCATGCAGTTCCAACAATGAATTGTTGCCAAACTATCCCAGTCTGGAGGTGGGGAGGGGGTTCTTCATGCACCATCTTGCATGTCTGGCCATTATGCAAGACAGCTGGGTCGGGGACTAGTATCTAGAGACTAGACCATACCAGTTTTCACAAAGCAAATGACTGCCCTGTCTTCCTTTGCTAGTGGTGAGCAAGAGCTGCAAAGCCTTCTCCAAAAGGGTGGTGGTATAGGGGAGGTCCCACCTGACCAGAGAGGGTCTGAATTTTAGCAGGTATTTCTTGGTGCCAAAAACAGATGCAGGACTTTTGACCCATATTCAGTTGTCTAAATCATCACATGAGGTTGGAGTCATTTTGTATGGTCACTGTGCAGTCCATCCTGCATTATTTGCAAGTAGGAGGTTTGGATGTGCCCTTAGGATTTTAAGGATTTTTGCCTTCCAATCAGGATAGCCATAACATTCAGGAGATTCTGTACTTCCAAGTGAGAGCCAGTCATTATCAGTTGAGAGCTGTACCATTCAGCAAACTCCGCCGTGGGTATTCATCAAATGTGTGGATCCAGTTGCTGCCTACCTGTCATCTTCGGAATCAGGATAGTTCTCTACCTGAACAAGTGGTTCTTTGCTGCCTTTTATGAAAGAAAAAATTATAGCCAGTGAATACTTGCTATGGTTATGCATATCCATGGGCGTTTTAATAAACTGTCCAAAGTCTTAGCTAGAACCTTGTAGGTTTCTCACATTCGTAGGTTACCACTTGGATACTGTGAAACAGATAGCGGTACCACCTCCAGTAAGAAGACCGTCTATAATCCAAGCAGTTGGAGCTCTTGCACATCCCAACTCCAGATTTTGCAGTAATTCTGAGAATATTTGGTGGTATGGTGGCTTCCATTCAAACGGATGTTCGTGTTTCACTGTTGCAGTCATCACAATTGGGTTATCCTGCTGGCAGGCTACCCGCAGTCGGCCTGAATTCCAAACTCTAGGTCTGGCATCTGTTGCTGTCTCCTCCTCCCTGACGTCAGTGCGCCAGGGGTATAAAAGATGCAGCCGACGCTATTTTCTTTCTTTCTTGCCGTGCGGTGCCCGAAGCAAAAGCAGTTCGCAAGTGCCGGTTGCCAGACTCCTGAGATTTTCAAGTTTGAATTTCAGATCCGAAGTCTTTATTAAAAGCTAAGTACCCCGTTGGGGAAACTTTTTTTTTTCTTGCTCCAGACCGATGTCAGAAAAAGTTAAGAATTGTATTTCTTGTGGGAAGCAAATACCTCATAAGGATTTTCATTCTTACTGCATTGCTTGCCTAGGCACTGACCACAACGTTGCTAGTTGTCGGTTTTGTGCTAGATTTAACCAACGCACTATTAAGCATCGGTACGATTTTGCATTTCATTACTTTGGCAGAAGATTTAATTATATAATGCCGTCTGAACAGCCGACTACTGGAGTTTACAAAAAATGCAAAGAAAAAGAAAAGGACAGGCATCAGAGATCCAAAACCGACTAGGCTTCTTCTAGGCCAGTCGCCGGTTCTCAGTGAGGTGCTTTCGCAGCCCCTGACGACCGCTACTTTAGAGCCGCAGGCCGATACAGACTCCCACGTGGAGTTAAGGTATTGGACCTTCGGAAACCATTCCCTCAGATTGGTCCGGAGCCGCTGAGCAGGCATCGGCTTCTGAGGGCATTTTCAGGCCTACACAATTATTTGTCAAAACGACTTCAGCTTCAAAGCCAAAGACTAAAGCAGCTTTAAAGACAAAGAAACAAGTACAACAGCCCCATGGACAGGCCTCCATGCCTAAAAAACAGATGCTCAAAATGGCTGAAGACCTGATTACTTTGATCAGGGGTTCTCATCCCCACTCCTGACAAGAGGCCTAGGCAAGAGATAGAATATGAATCTTCAGATCAGGTTTCCATTTCATCTGATTCCTCTTCCGATCAGGAATACTCTCTTCCTCCTTATGAGGATTCTAATGCTGAAGAATCTATCTCCTCATCTTCTCCTCCTGAGGATTATTCTTTTGGGGAAATGCTGCATACCATGAGGGAGCATTTGTCACTGGGAGAGCCAAGATTATTCAGAATCTAAGAAAAGGCTCAGAGACTTTCTTTTACTGCCTCAGCACAGGCTCCTAGCTATTCCACCTGTGCTAGACATTGTAGATGATGTATTTTCAGAGTCCAGTCTGACTCCTGACTCCTCCTGTTAAGCCAGACAGATACTACAGGGTTCCAGACTCCCACAAATTTATTTTTAAAAACCCTGCTGTGAAACTATCTCTCAGGGTCCCAAGGGGGTCAAGGCTTCCACTGCAAAAAGCCCTACCCCCTCAGACGGATTCCAGGGCACTGGACAGATGGGGAAAAGATTTACACTTCTGCTACCTTGGCTGTAAGGGCGTTAAATTGTCAGTTTTATATGCTTAAATATCAGCAATACATTATCAACATTTTCTGTTTAAGCAGTGACATAAATTCTGAATGTGCAGAAAATAACGAAATGCAGGATGTTAGTGTTTCACTGTTGCAATCATTACTTTTGGGTTATCCTGCTGGCAGGCTACCCGCAGTCGGCCTGAATTCCAAAGTCTTGGTCCGCCGTCTGTTGCTGTCACCTCTTCCCTGACGTCAGTGCGCCAGGGGTATAAAAGATGCAGCCGATGCCATTTTCTTCAGTCTTTCTTGCCGCGCAGTGCCCGAAGCAAAAGCAGTTAGCAAGTGCTGGTCGGCCAACTCCTGAGAGTTTCAAAATCGAATTTCAGATCCGAAGTCTTCATTAAAGCTAAGTACCCTGTTGGGGAAACTTTTTTTTTTCTTGCTCCAGACCGATGTCAGAAAAAGTTAACAATTGTATTTCTTGTGGGAAACAAATGCCTCCATAAGGATTTTCATTCTTACTGTATTCCTTGCCTAGGCCCTGATCACTACGTTGCTAGCTGTCGGTTTTGTGCTAGATTTAACCAACACACTATTAAGCGTTGGTACAATTTTGCCTTTCATTACTTTGACCGAAGGTTTAATTATATAATGCCGTCGGAACAGCTGACCGGAGTTTATAAAAAGTGCAAGGAAAAGGACAGGCATCCGTGGTCCAAAACCGAAGACGAGGTCCCCGCTAGGCCAGTCGCCGGTTCTCAGTGAGGCGCTTTCACAGCCCCTGACGCCCGCTACCTCAGAGCCACAGGCCGCTACAGACTCCCATGTGGAGCAGAGTAGGCCTCTGGATACTCAAGGTATTGGACCCTCGGAAACTATTCCCTCAGATGGGCCCGGAGCCGCTGAGCAGGCATCGGATTCTGAGGGTGTTTTCAGACCTACACAATTATATGTCAAGCCTACCTCAGCTTCAAAGACTAAAACTGCTCTAAAGACAAAGAAACAAGTACAGCATTCTCCTGGACAGACTTCCATGCCCAAGAAAAACGGATGCTTAAAATGGCCGAAGACCTAATTACTTTGATCAGGGGTTCCCATCCCCCTCCTGATAAGAGGCCTAGGCAAGAGACAGAATATGACTCTTCTGATCAGGTTTCAATTTCCTCTGATTCCTCTTCTGAACAGGGATACTCCTTTCCTCCCTATGAGGATTCTGATGCTGAAGAATCTATTTCTTCAGCCTCTCCTCCTGAGGATTATTCTTTTGGGGAAAACCTGTATACCATGAGGGAGCATTTTCATTGGGAGAGCCAAGATTACTCAGAATCTAAGAAAAGGCTCAGAGATTTTCTTTTACTACCTCAGCACAGACCTCCTGCTATTCCACCTGTTCTAGACATTGTAGATGTATTTTCTGAGTCCAGCCTGTCTCCTGACTCACTAACCCCTGCACCTGCTAAGCCAGACCGATACTACAGGGTTCCAGACTCGCATAAATTTCTATATAAAAGCCCTGCTGCTGTCCCAGAAACTATATCTCAGGGTCCCAAAGGGGTCAAGGCTTCCACTGCAAAAAACTGTCCCCTCTGATAGGGATTCCAGAACACTGGACAGATGGTGGGGGGGGGGTTACACTTCTGCTACCTTGGCTGTAAGGGCTTTAAATTGTCAATTTCATATGCTTAAATATCAGCAATGCTTAATGTCACTGCTTAAACAGAAAATGTTGACAAATTCTGAATGTTCTGATAACAAGGAAATGCAGCATTTATTGCATGCAGCTGAACAAGTGGGAAAGCATACTTTTGCAATGTGGTTTTGATTCACTGGAGGCATCTTGCAGGGCCGCTGTTACAGGTTCCGTCATTAGACGGCATGCTTGGTTAAAGGAACAGAATCTGCCTGATCATATTAAAGCAAAATTATTGGATGCACCATTACAGCATAATACTTTGTTAGGTGTTAAGGCAGAAGAGGTGTTGAAGAAAATGGAGGATAAAGTGAAATCCATGCAGACAGTTAAGGATTTCCTACAGGTATAGCCACCCAGATTTAGCAGGAACTGGCCTACAAAGAATTGGTCCTTTTCAGTGTCAGACAGGCCACAAAGAGGCAGATACAGACACCCCAGAGGCAGATCCCAGCCCCAAGGCTCATACAGGCCTAAACAATGGGGTGCTTCTACCTCCAAAAGCGGAGAGGACAAATCGCAACCATACAGGAAACGGTTCCAATGACTTTCCTCTGCCAGAACCAAGCACTTATCTTTTGGCAGCCCCCTTAGGGGGAAAACTAGCACTTTTTTCACCAAATTGGTATATGATTACCCAGGACAAATGGATCTTGAACATAGTGTGTCAGGGCTACAGGTTCCACTTTCACTCCCTGCTAAGGGCAAAAGGTATGACAGACCTGCCACACAATCAATGGGCAGAGGCACAAAAGCAAGTTTCATCCCTCATGGACATGAGGGCCATTCAGCAAGTACCACAACAAGAGCAGGGACAAGGATTTTATTAGAGACTTTTCCTGGTGCCCAGAAAGGACAAAGCCTGGAGACCAATACTGGACCTGTCTTTTCTAAACACATTTCTGGATGTTTCAAAATTCAAAATGTTGACTCTGCAGCAGCTACTGCCCATGCTGGGCAAGAAGGCTTGGCTCGTTATTTTGGACCTAAAAGAGGCATACCTGCATGTGCCAATCGGACAATATTGCAGAAGATACCTCAGATTCACAGCTGGCTCAATGCACTACCAATTCTCTGCACTGCCCTTTTGCTTATCTACTGCGTCCAGGGTCTTCACCAAATGCTTGGCACCCATAATTGCATTTTGCAGACTAAGAGGAATTCAAATATATCCTTACTTGGACGACTGCCTTATTCAAGCAGAGAACAAAGACATTCTACTACAGCATCTGGCGTTTGTGAAAAGATTACTAATTTGCCTAGGGTACACAGTAAACGAAAATAAATCAAAACTAGCACCCTCTCAAGAGATAATATTCCTGGGTGCAAGCTTAAGTACA
Source organism: Protopterus annectens (assembly GCF_019279795.1). NCBI lineage: Eukaryota > Metazoa > Chordata > Ceratodontiformes > Protopteridae > Protopterus > Protopterus annectens. Next base: position 1,863,756,662 of record NC_056733.1, read on the forward strand.
ACTGCCCAGATGGCTTATCTCACACCAGATAAAGAAAGACAACTGACTTCTTACTTCAAAATGTTGGCAACAAAAACCCAGTTATCTGCAAGAAAAATTCTGCAGGCTTTGGGCTTCATGGCATCCCTGCATTCTGCTAATTCCATATGCCAGACTGCATATGAGGAAACTACAATGGTATCTAAAAAGCATTTGGACTCAACATTGCCACAGCCTGGAAATATTAATTGCCCACATTCCCTGCCTGCAACAGGAGTTTCGATGGTGGGCACAGGCCTGTCACCACAACAAGGGGCAGCCATTCACTTTACCCACAGCCAGGCAGACACTAACAGATGCATCAGATTATGCCTGGGGTGCCCACATGGCAGGAAAATGTATTCAGGGCACATGGCCCGCAAGCCAGATGCATCTTCATACCAATCAAAAAGAGATGCTAGCTGTTCAGAATGCCCCGACAGCTTTCAAGGATCTACTTCATCCAGGACAACTACTGATAAAGACGGACAATACTACAGTCATGTGGTACATAAACAAGCAGGGAGGCACACATTCCTACCCCCTCTGCAGGCAAGCCATGACTTTGTGGGACACAGCATTGACTAGTTCACCTGCAAGCACAATTCCTGCCAGGAAAAATAAATACTCTTGCAGACGAACTAAGCAGAAACCTCATGGATCCCCACCAGTGGAAACTAGATCCACAAGTCTTCAGCATGATAACAAGGAAACTGGGATGCCCAGACATAGATCTATTTGCCTCCCCTCACTACTGCCAACTACAGAAATTCTGCACAAGGATTTACCACAAGCAAGCATGGAAAGTGGATGCCCTATCCTTCAGCTGGAAAAACCTAACGGTATATGTCTTTCCTCCACTGCCTCTCCAAGATTATACTGATTGCCCCAGACTGGCCACACCAGCACTGGTACCCAATCCTAAAGAACTTGTCTCAAGGTCCAGCCTGGACATTGCCTCAAACTTCTCACTTACTGACCCAACAAAACAATCGGATCCTGCACAGCCACATCGGTACCTTAAATCTGGCAGCATGGCAGATAATGTAGCCATTCAAAACACTCCACTCTCCAAAGCTGTAATGGATGTCATCTTGGAGGCCAGGAGGCCCAGTACCAAAAAATCTTATGCAGAAAAATGGAAGAGGCTCTGTGCTTGGAACAAGGAATTGACACGTTTGTACCAAATATTCCTCAGATTTTACAATATTTAACGGAGATGCTGGACAAAGGCCTATACTTTTCATCAATTAAGAGTCATGCCTCTGCCATTTCAGCCCATTACAATACGGAACCACCCATCTTTTCTCATCCTTTAACAAGACAGTACCTCAGAGGGGCCAAAAACATAAGACCCCCCCCCCCCCAAGGAGAGCACCAGTACCTGCATAGGACCTAAATTATGTCTTGGAAAAACTCACTGCCTCCTTTTGAGCCAGCCTCAACAGTGGATATTAAATTCTTATCCTGGAAAACTGCTCTGCTCCTAGCAATAACCTCTGCAATACGAGTTTCGGAGTTATAGGCACTCATGGCTGTGGAACCTTTTATCATTTTCCATCCAGACAGGGTTTCTCTGAGGACGAACCCTACATTTATGCCTAAGGTGATGTCCAGTGTGGCCCTTAACCAAACCATTCACTTGCCTACCTTTTATCCAAACCCACAGAACAAGGGTGAGAGACTTCTGCATTCTTTGGACATACAAAGACAGCTATGCTTCTACTTGGACAGAACTAAAGCTTTCAGAAAGACTGAGCAACTTTTTTAGTGGCATATGCTGCAGGATCACAAGGAAAGGCTATCTCAAAACAGACCATTTCAAAATGGATAGACCATTGCATTCATTTCTGCTACTCACAGCATGGCAAATCAGTGCCTAAGGGCATTAGGCCACATTCTACCAGAGCAGCAGCCACTTCAGCAGCCTTTCTCAGAGGAGTACCAACCAAAGACATCTTGGAGGCTGCAACTTTGAGTTCAGTGCACACTTTTACAAAGCACTACCACTTACCTCTCTACTCTAAATCCAGAGCAGGCTTTGCCACTGCAGTTCTGCAGGGCCTCATAGCCTCTCCTAATCCTATTTAGCCCAGCCACCCATCCACTGCTTTGGGATTCAACCAAAGAGTAATGACTGCAACAGTGAAACACGATGAACATAGTACAGTTGTGTACCTACCATAAATGTAGATGTTCGAGTGTATTCACTGATGTTCTTCATTCCACATTGCTGCAGTCCTAACTATTGGGGGTAGTCCGCTGTCCAGTCGGCCCGAATACCAAAGTATATGGCTGACGTCGGTCAGGGCGCATTAGACTGACGTCAGTACGTCAGGGTACTAATGCGCATGACCGACGTCATATCCTCAGTCTTTTTTGCCGCATGGTCCGATGCAGAAGCAATTTTGCGAGTGCAGGTTGGCGTTCTGAAAGTTTCTGAAGTCAGAGTTTCAGACCGAATCAAAGTTGGCTAAGTACCCCGTTGCGGAATATTTTGTTTTTTTCTTGCCTCAGTATTTAACCGGATGTCAGAAAAAGTGAATAACTGTATTTCTTGTGGGAAACAGATACCTCATAGGGATTACCATACTTTGTGTATACCTTGTTTAGGGCCTGAGCACGACGTTGTTGGATGCCGCTCTTGTGCTAGATTTAACAAACGCACTATTAAGAGAAGGTTAGACTGTGCCAGGTTAGTTTTTGGGAAGCGTTGTAATTATAAAATGCCGTCGGATGCTCCGACGCCCGCTTCGGCCAAAAAGCGCAAGGACAAAGCAGCAAAGCCTAGAGTGGAAGAACCGACAGTCCCAGACGTCGGTTCTTTAGAAGGCTCAGTGGAGCCGGAGGTTCTGCCAGGAGTTTCTTTGGAGTCTCAGGGAGAGACTTTACTGTTACAGGATGTATCCTCTCAGGAAGTAGGCCAGGCTGAGGGGGCTTCTCAGGTGGCTGTTCTTCCCTCTCTTCCTAAGGTGGTTAGAGCCTCTCCTTCTGTTTCCAAGGCTTCTTTGAGAGGCAGGCCAAGTTTAGCTTCAGGGGGGGTTTCTCCTAGTGCTTCAGGGTCTTTGCCTAAGAAACATATGCTTAAAATGGCAGAGGATTTGATTACTATGATTAGAGGTTCTATGCCCCCTCCTGATAAGAGGCCTAGGGTGGAGCCTGAGTTTGAGAGTTTTGAGCAATGTTCGGAGGCTTCTGAGTCTTCGTCTGAAGACTTGCAGGAGTATCCTCCTTATTCTGATTCTGATGTGGATGATTCTACTCCTTCAGCTTCTCCTCCTGAGGATTTTTCATTTTCAGAGACTCTGCATTCCATGAGGGAGCATTTTAAATGGGAAGGTCAAGATTTCTCTGATTCCAGGAAGAGGCTTAGGGAATTCTTGTTTTTACCCCAGCATAGGCCTTTAGCTATACCTCCTGTTCTGAATGTGGTGGAAGATGTTTTTGCAGAGGCTTCCCTGAATCCTGATTCTTTGCCTCCTGCCCCAGTTAAACCGGATAGGTACTATAGGGTGCCTGAAGCTCATAAGTATCTTTTTAAGAGTCCTAGGGCAGACCCGGAAACTGTCTCTCAGGGGCCTAAAGGTGTGAAGGCCTCTGTTAAAAATCCTGTCCCTCCTGATAAAGAGGCAAGGGCGTTGGATAGATGGGGAAAGAAAGTGTATACTTCTTCCACTTTAGCCATGAGGGCGTTGAATTGTCAGTTTCACATGTTAAAATATCAGAATTATCTCCTTTCACAATTGAAATCTAAGGTGGATGCTCTGGCGGAAGGTATTGAGTGTAAAGAGTTGCAGGATTTAGTTCATGTGTCTGAACAGGTGGGTAAACATTCCTTGCAGTGTGGTTTTGATGCTGTGCAGGCCTCCTCGAGGGTGGCTGCCACTGGTTCTGTTCTTCCTAGGCACGCCTGGTTGAGAGATCAGAATTTAGCTGAGCATGTTAAAACAAGGATTTTGGATGCTCCTTTACAGTCTGATGTGTTGTTTGGTTCGCCGGTGGAAGCAGTTTTAAAGAAAATGGAGGACAAGGCTAAGTCTATGCAAACTGTTAAGGATTTTTTGCAGGTGCAGCCTCCGAAGTTTAGTAGAAATTGGCCTACTAAGGGATGGACTTATCCTGCTTATGATTCCCAGTCTAAGGGTAGGTCTAGACGTGGTAGGGGCAGAGCTCAAGGTTCTTTTAGGCCTAGGACAGGGAGTTCCCCTGCTCAGACTTCTGGTGAGGGCAGGGGTCAGTCCTTTCGTAAGCAAACCCAATGACCTGCCTTTTCAGCTGCCAGTTCATTCTCGCCTGGCAGCACCTTTGGGAGGAAGGCTGTCTCTTTTCAAAGAAAATTGGGATTTAATTACCCAAGACAGATGGGTTCTGGATATCATTCACCACGGTTACAGGTTTTATTTCCATACCTTGCCTCCTTTCAAAGGCATGCCAGACATTCCTCCTCTACAAAGAACAGAGGCTCACAAGCAAATTTCTCTGTTGCTCCAAATAGGGGCCATTCAGCCAGTTCCTGTGCCAGAAAGGGGCCTAGGATTTTATTCTCGCCTGTTCCTAGTACCGAAGAAGGGGAACACGTGGAGACCAATTTTGGATTTATCTATCCTCAACACTTATCTGGACATTCCCAAGTTCAAAATGTTGACGTTACAACAGCTTTTACCTCTGCTGGGCAAAGATCACTGGATGGTAACTTTAGATCTCAAGGAAGCTTACCTTCATGTGCCTATAAGACTAAGTTGCAGGAAGTATCTGCGTTTCGAGCTGGAAATTCTCATTATCAGTTCTCTGCATTGCCCTTTGGCTTATCTACTGCGCCCAGAGTATTCACAAAGGTTCTGGCTCCAGTGATAGCTTACTTCAGGCTAAACGGAATTCAAATCTATCCTTACTTGGACGACTGCCTGATTCTGGCTCAAGAAAAGGAAGACCTTCTACAGCATTTGGAGTATGTCATAGCAGTGCTAAGATGCCTAGGGTATTCTGTGAACGAAATGAAGTCCAGTCTAGTACCCTCTCAAGACATGTGCTTTCTGGGTGTGAGACTGAATACAGCAGCCCAGATGGCCTTTTAACCCGGACAAACAAAAGAATCTTTCCAGTTACTTCCATCAACTATCTCTTCAGTCCGGGCTGACTGCAAGGACAGTCCTTCAAGCCTTAGGGTTCATGGCATCTTGTATTCTGGTGCTTCCCAATGCCAAACTGCATATGAGGAAGCTGCAATGGTATCTCAAAACTGTATGGACACAGCACTGCCAGGATTTGGACACTGTCATTCAAATAATACCTTGCATTCAAAAGGAATTTTTGTGGTGGGCTCAGGAATGTCACCTAAACAAGGGACTCTCTGTGACCCGGCCAGAGGCGAGTCAGATTCTAACGACAGATGCCTCAGACATTGCTTGGGGAGCTCATCTAAATGGAAAGTGGATACAAGACAAGTGGCCTGCCAGACTACAGCATCTACATATCAACATGAAAGAGATGTTAGCAGTCCAGTTTGCATTAATGGCTTTCAAGGAATTACTTCTTCCAGGGCAGGTGTTGATTCTAACAGACAACACAACTGTCATGTGGTACATCAACAAACAAGGGGAACACATTCTTACCCATTGTGCAGGCAAGCAATGATTTTATGGGAGACTGCTCAGCTTGCAACTAACTCTTCAGGCAAGGTTTCTGCCGGAGCACAGAACTCCTTAGCAGATGTGTTAAGCAGACAAATCATGGATCCCCACGAGTGGAAACTGGATCTTCATGTATTTCAAAATTGACAGTGTCATGGGGAACTCCAGAGATAGATCTGTTCGCTTCTCCACTAAACCACCAGCTGCCAAAGTTTTGCACAAAGAGGTTTCATCACACAGCTTGGAAAGTGGATGCTCTTTCTTTCAGTTGGAAAAATCTTCATGTGTATGCTTTTCCACCTCTGCCTCTTCTCCCAAAGGTGCTTCTAAAGGTCAGACAAGACAAGCCAAGGATGATTTTAATAGCTCCAGATTGGCCTCGGCAGCACTGGTACCCATTACTGAGGAGTCTGGTAAGGAAGCCTCCATGGCCTTTACCCTTGATTCCACACCTGTTGTCTCAGAGGGACGGTCACCTGCTCAATGTCAAGCTTCACTCTCTTCATCTGACAGCCTGGCATATTCTGTTTTGAAAGACAGCAGGTCTCAACTTCCTCAACAAGTTTTAAATGTGATTATGGAAGCTAGAAGACCTAGTACAAGGAAAGTGTACGCAGAAAAATGGAAGAGATTTTTATGTTGGAGTGCAGCAAACAATTTGGAGATTTCTGAGCCTAATTTGAGTGTGGCTCTTCAATATCTTACTGAGTTATTGGACAAAGGTTTGTCTTTCTCTTCCATTAAGATTCATGCTGCAGCAATTTCAGCTCACTATGATTGTGACCCACCATTGTTTTCGCATCCTTTGTTCAAGCAATTTCTTAGAGGGGCAAAGAATATAAGACCCCCACGTAGAGCTCCTACTCCTGCTTGGGATCTCAATTTTGTGTTGGAGAAACTTACTCTACAACCTTTGAGCCTCGGCTACTGCTGAATTGAAATACTTGTCATGGAAGACTGCTTTTTGTTGGCCATTACTTCTGCAAGAAGGGTTTCTGAGTTGCAGGCCCTTATGGCGGTAGAGCCTTTTGATTTTTCATAAGGATAGGGTATCTTTACGTACTAATCCTTCCTTTATGCCTAAGGTGGTTTCTAGTGTGGCTTTGAACCAAACTATTCATTTGCCTACTTTTTATGCAGATCCCCAAAATAAAGGGGAAAAGATTTTGCACACTTTAGATGTACACAGGCAATTGCGTTATTATTTGAGCAGGACTAAGGATTTTAGGCAGTCTCAGCAGTTGTTTGTTTCTTTTGCTTTGAGTTCGCAGGGCAAGCCTGTGTCAAAACAAACTATTTCTAGGTGGATTGGGTTTTGCATTGCATTTTGTTATTCCCATCATGGCAAGGAGATTCCAGCTGGGATTAGGCCTCATTCCACTAGGGCTACTGCCACTTCAACAGCATTTCTAAGGGGGTGGCAACTAAGGATATTTTGGAGGCAGCTACTTGGAGTTCAGTGCATACTTTCTCTAAGCATTATCACCTTCCTCTCTACTCTAAGTCTAGGGCTGGTTTTGCCACAGCTATTTTGCAAGGCATGTTGTCAGTTCCTGCTTCCTTATGATTTGCCAGCCTCCCTTACCTCTGCTTTGGGATTCTACCCAATAGTTAGGACTGCAGCAATGTGGAATGAAGAACATAGTACAGTTTTGTACCTACCATAAATGTAGATGTTCGAGGATCCACATTGCTGCAGTCCAATTTACCCTCCCTCCTTCCCCTCTGTGTTTAGGGGTGGTTGTGTAGGTGAGGTTATATTCTGGTAATTTTGTATATATTGTACATATTTCTGGTGCATGTATATTTGGAGTTTTTGGTTTTGGCCTTATCTTTTCAGGGTCTTCTGACATCTGGGGCAAGAAAAGACTGAGGATATGACGTCGGTCATGCGCATTAGTACCCTGACGTACTGACGTCAGTCTAATGCGCCCTGACCGACGTCAGCCATATACTTTGGTATTCGGGCTGACTGGACAGCGGACTACCCCCAATAGTTAGGACTGCAGCAATGTGGATCCTCGAACATCTACATTTATGGTAGGTACAAAACTGTACTTTGCAGTCCAGGTTACCCTCCCACCATCCCCCTTTCATTTGCTGGGTCTTATCTGTACTTCTCTGTTCTATACAACTTATGTAGTGTATTTGCTTGTAGATGAAGGAAATGTTTACCTTAGTGCATGCATGTTTTTTGGCATAATCTATTTAGCCTACCCTTTTAGGGGCACCTGACATCTGGGACGAGAAAAACTGAAGAAAATGGCGTCGGCTGCATCTTTTGTACCCCTGGCGCACTGATGTCAGGGAAGAGGTGACAGCAACCGATGCTGGACCAAGACTTTGGAATTTAGGCCGACTGCGGGTAGCCTGCCAGCAGGGTAACCCAAGAGTAATGACTGCAACTAACATCTACATTTTTGGTAGGTACACAACTGTACTATTTATTGCATGCAGCTGAACAAGTTGGAAAGCATACTTTACAATGTGGTTTTGATTCTTTGGAGGCCTCCTGCAGAGCCGCTGTTACGGGTTCTGTCATTAGGAGGCATGCTTTGTTAAAGGAACAGAATCTGCCTGATCATGTTAAAGCAAAATTATTAGATGCTCCATTACAGCATGATGCCTTGTTTGGTGTTAAAGCAGAAGAGGTGTTGAAGAAAATGGAGGACAAAGCCAAATCTATGCAAACAGTCAAGGATTTCTTACAGGTACAGCCTCCAAGATTTAGCAGACATTGGCCTACAAAAAATTGGTCTTTTCCAGTGTCAGACAGGCCACAAAGAGGCAGATACAGACGCCCTAGAGGCAGATCCCAGCCCTAAGGCTCATACAGGTCTAAACAATGGGGTGCTTCTACCTCCAAAAGCAAAGAAGACCAATCGCAGCCATACGGAAAGCAGTCCCAGTGACTTCCCCCTCCCAGCGCCAAGCACTTCTCTTCTGGCAGCTCCTTTAGGGGGAAAACTAGCACTTTTTTTCTCAAAACTGGCACCTGATCACCCAGGACAAATAGGTCTTAAACATAGTGTCACAAGGTTACAGGTTCCACTTTCACACCCTGCCAAGGGCAAACGGTATGCCAGACCTGCCAAAAAAATCAATGGGCAGTGGCACAAAAGCAAGTTTCATCCCTCATGGACATGAGGGCCATTCAGCAAGTACCACAGCAAGAGCAGGGACAAGGATTTTACTCAAAACTTTTCTTGGTGCCCAGAAAGGACAAAGCCTGGAGGCCAATACTGGACCTATCTATTCTAAACACATACCTGGATATTACAAAATTCAAAATGTTGACTCTGTAGCAGCTTCTTGCCCATGCTGGGCAAGAAGGCTTGGCTTGTAACTTTAGACCTAAAAGAGGCATACCCCAATCAGACAATCATGCAGAAGATGCCTCAGATTCATAGCTGGCTCAATGCACTACCAATTCTCTACACTGCCCTTTGGCTTATCTACTGCGCCCAGGGTCTTCACAAAATGCCTGGCACCAGTAATTGCGTTTTGCAGACAGAGGAATACAAATATATCCTTACTTGGACGACTGCCTTATTCAAGCAAAGAACAAGGACATTCTACTATGGCATCTGGCATTTGTAAAAAGATTATTAACATGCCTAGGGTACACAGTAAACAAAAATAAGTCAAAACTTGTACCCTCTCGAGATAATATTCCTGGGTGCATGCTTAAATACAACTGCCCAGATGGCTTATCTCACGCCAGACAAACAAAGGCAACTGACTACTTATTTCAAAATATTGGTAAAAAAAACACCCAGCTAACTGCAAGAAAATTTTTGCAGTCTTTGGGCTTCATGGCATCCTGCATTCTGATAATTCCATATGCAAGACTTCATATGAGGAAACTACAATGGTATCTAAAAAGTGTTTGGACTCAACATTGCCACAGCCTGGAAACAATTACATTCATTCCCTGCCTGCCTGCAACAGGAGTTTTGATGGTGGGCAAAGGCCTGTCACCACAACAAGGGGCAGCCATTCACCTTACCCCCAGCCAGGCAGACATTGACAACAGATGCATCAGATTATGCCTGGGGGGCCCACATAGCAGGAAGATGCATTTGGTTTGCGGACCATGAGCCCTGAATACATCTACATATCAATCAAAAAGAGATGCTAGTTCAAAATTTCCTGACAGCCTTCAAGGATCTACTTCATCCAGGACAACTACTGATAAAGACGGACAATACTACAGTCATGTGGTACATAAACAAGCAGGGAGGTACACATTCCTACCCCCTTTGCAGACTAGCCATGACTTTGTGGGACACAGCTTTGACTTACCAAGTACATCTGCAAGCACAATGCCTGCCAGGAAAGAAAAATACTCTGGCAGACGAGCTAAGCAGAAACCTCATGGATCCCCACGAGTGGAAATTGGATCCACAAGTCTTCAACATGATAACAAGGAATCAGGGATGCCCAGACATAGATCTGTTTGCCTCCCCTCATAACTGCCAACTACAGAGATTCTGCACAAGGACTTGTCACAAGCAAGCATGGAAAGTGGATGCTTTATCTTTCAGCTGGAAAAACGTAACGGTATATGCCTTCCCCGCTGCCTCTCCTCCCCAAGGTACTCAGACAAGAGAAGCTAAAAATGATACTGATTGACCCAGACTGGCCCCGCCAGCACTGGTACCCAATCCTAAGGAACTTGACTCAATGCCCATCATGGACATTACTTCAAGTTCCTCACTTACTGACCCAACAAAAAAATCGGATCCTGCACAGCCAACTCAGACCTTAAATCTGGCAGCATGGCAGATAATGTAGCTTTTCAAAACACACCTCTCTCTAAAGCGGTGATGGATGTCATCTTGGAGACTAGGAGGCCCAGTACAAGAAAATCTTATGCAGAAAAATGGAAGAGATTCTGTGCTTGGAACCAGGCACAAGGAATTGATATGATTGTTCCACATATCAGTCAGATTTTGCAATACTTAACTGAGATGCTGAGCAAAGGCCTGTCCTTTTCATCAATTAAGATTCATGCCTGTGCCATTTCAGCTCATTACAATACAGAGCCACCTATTTTTTCTCACCCTTTATTAAGGCAGTACCTCAGAGAAGCCAAAAACGTATGGCCTCCAAGATCATCACCAATACCTGCATGGGACTTCAATTATGTCTTGGAAAAACTCACTCTGCCTCCTTTTGAGCCAGCCACTACAGCAGATATAAAATTTTTATCATGGAAAACAGCTCTGCTCCTAGTAATAACCTCTGCAAGACGAGTCTCGGAGCTACAGGCACTCATGGCTGTGGAACCTTTTATCATTTTCCATCCAGATAGGGTTTCTCTAAGGACAAACCCCACATTTATGCCTAAGGTAGTGTCCAGCCGACCTTTTATCCAAACCCACAGAATAAGGGTGAGAAACTTCTGCATTCTTGGACATACACAGCTGCGCTTCTACTTGGACAGAACCAAAGCTTTCAGGAGGACTAAGCAATTACTGATAGCATATGGCTATCTCAAAGCAGACTATTTCCAAGTGGATAGGTCACTGCATTCGTTTATGCTATTCTCAACATGGCAAATCAGTGTCCAAGGGCATTAGGCCACATTCAACCAGAGCAGCAGCCACTTCAGCAGCCTTCCTCAGAGGAGTGCCAACCAAAGACATTTTAGAGCATGCAACCTGGAGTTCATTGCACACTTTTGCAAAGCACTACCACTTACCACTCTACTCCAAATCCAGGGCAGGCTTTGCCACTGCAGTCCTGCAGGGCCTCATAGCCGCACCTAATTCTATTTAGTTCCAGCCTCCCAACCTTAGCTTTGGGATTCAACCCAATTGTAATGACTGCAGCAGTGAAACGCTATGAACATAGTACAGTTGTGTACCTGCCATAAATGTAGATGTTAGAGTATATTCAGTGTTGCAGTTCAGGTTACCCACCCTCCTTCCCCCTTATCTTTGCTGGACCTTATCTGTACTACTCTATTCTATACAGCCTATGTGGTATATTTGCTTGCAGATGAAGGAAACTTGTTTCTTGGTGCATGCATGTTTTATAGACATTTTTAGCCTTCCCATTTGGGGGTACCTGACATCTGGGGCAAGAAACTGAAGAAAATGGCATCTGCTGCATCTTTTATACCCCTGTCGCACTGACATCAGGGAGGAGGCGACTGCAACCAACGCCGGACCTAGACTTTGGAGTTCAAGCTGACTGCGGGTAGCCTGCCAGCAGGATAACCCAATTGTAATGACTGCAGCAGTGAATACACTCTAACATCTACATTTATGGTAGGTACACAACTGTACTTTCCTTATGCCCAACTGAGGGTCTTGCAGTGGAATTTGAGATTACAGTGAGAGTATGGGGCAGATTGCATGACAGACTCCAAACCTATAGAAAGACATCTTGGTGGGCAGACCCACACATGCTTACCTCTGGAACTCCTTTTGTCAAGCAGGAACCCACATCTGTGGGACCACTGTTTTGCCTTTACTGGGATAGGGGCACTTCTTGAACAGGACAGTCTAAGGGATATGGAATACTTAGATGGCCAGGTTGCACATTAATGTGAGATAAGTGCAGTCTTGCTAATGTTGCAGGCCTTCAAGGCTGTCTCCCTCTGCTTGCAGTGTTAAGTATGGTACATCAACAAACTGGGAGGAACCTGTTGTTACCCCATTTGATGGGCTGTGAGGGCATGGGAATGGGGCATAGCTTCAAATTGCTTTCTCGTAGCAATGCATATGCTGGTGATCTCCATCATATTTGGCAGTGTAAGCAGACAAGTTTTGCTTCCTCTCAAATGGTTTACCAATGAGTGAGTAATCCAGAAGATTTCTCAACAGATGAGTTCCTTGTGGTAATCTTTGCTCACTATGCAACACCAAATGCAACATTTTTTTTTTTTTGGCCACTGTTAAGTGATATTCATGAAGAGACTTGATTCTTCCATGATTGGCCCCCAGAGCTCCTTTTATGCCTTCCTATTCTAATACTCCGATTTCTGGAGAAGCAAAGTTATTCAAGGCGAAGGTCTTTCTCATAACCCGCTCTGCCCACAACAGTTTTTTCTCCTGTATCCTCAAACCAGAATTGCTACCCCTTTTTACCTCCAGCATCTGCAGTTGCTATAGCTGTCCAGTCAGCCTCATCCCCTAGCATTCAATATCTCAGGTTAACAACATATTATTTACAGTTTTGGTAATTGCCAGGACCCCAATGTTCCCTGGTGAAAAAGATAAAAGCGGTTTAAATCTTCTCCTATAAAAATCTACAATTGCAAATATCCATTGCATTTTGGGGGAAATTGCCTCCAAATGTACCTTGATGAAAAAACAGCTAGCGCCTTTCTCAAAAAATATGACAGGACTTGGAAATTTAAGGCTAGAAATCAGTCAGTCCCTGAAGTCCGTTTAATATTGACTTGCTTCTAGCCTAATAACCCAAGTCCAGACATTTTTTTCATGTTTTGTTTTATTTCAAGGTACATTTAGTGACTATTTTTATTGTTCTGTGTAGGGTTCCTCCCATTTGAGCCAGCAATTTTGGCTGTCTTGAAGTTGTCTTGGATGACCTTGTTTCTCGTAACAATAATATCTGCCAAAAGAGTTTCAGAATTGCAGCTACAATCTTTTAAATATCTTTTCTTGATATTTCACAAGGACTGTTCCCATGTGAATTAACCCATTTCTTCATGCCCAAAGAAGCTATGTAGATCAGTTTGAATCAGTTTGTTCACCTTCTAAAGGGTTGTTTGACCTGCATTCATTTTTGATGTTCTTCATGTTTCACTGTTGCAGTCATTGTTGTGTCTTTCGGCTTTTCCCGGTTAGGGGTCGCCACAGCAGAACTCCGGTCCACTAATGATTAGCAGTTGATTTTTACATGCTGAGTTGCCAGCCCTAACGCACAACCTTCAACAAAGGTACGTCCATTCACGCGTGTCTCCACGCAGAAGACGCTCTAGCTGAGAGTTGAACTGGACAGCGTCTTACTGTGAGGCGACAGTGCTACCACAATACCACAGGTTGCCCTCAGTCAGCCTGATTAACAAAAAGTCTTGGGTCCTGTGTCGGTTGCTGTCCCTTCCATGATGTCAGGTCGTCAGGGTGTAGACCCGAAAGCTTTATTTAATAAAGATCCTGGTGTATATTTCGTTATAAAACATGTAGCCAACGCCATTACATTAGTCTTTCTTACCACGCTGTGCCCAAAGAAGAAGCAGTTCGCAAGTGCCGGTTGGCTGACTCAGAACCAAAATCTTCAACTAAAAGCCAAGTACCTCGTTGAGGAAACTTTTTCTTGCTCCTTAATGATGTCAGTAAAAGTTAATAATTGTATTACTTGTGGGAAGCAAATATCTAATAAGGATTTTCATTTGTACTGTATTCCTTGCCTAGGCCCTGACCACGGAGCACCTTGCTGTCAGTTTTGTGCTTTATTTAATCAGCGCACTGTCCGTCATCGGTACATTTTTGCTTCTAAATATTTCTGTTATTGGTTTAATTATCCAGAAATGACATCTGTTAGCCATCCAACTACCGAAATACTGAAAAAAACGCAAAGAAAAAGAGACAGGCCATTGAAGTCCAAAACTGCCGATGAAGCTTCTCCTAAGCCAATCGCCAGTTTGCCGGTACTCTGTGAGGTGCTTTCGCAGCCCCTGATACCCGCTACTTCTGACTCGCAGGCCTCTATTGAGACCCATTCTGAGTCCGGTATGCCACAAGATGCTTATCCTATGGTCCCCACTGATGTCTCTACCTTGGATGGGTCCAAAGCTGCTGTGCAGGCACTGGCTTCTGAGGGTGTATTTAGGCCTACAAACTTGCATATTAAACTGACACCACCTTCAATTTTAAGACCAAAATCTCGATCTGTCTAAAAAAACTGATGCCCTGCCACATGTTCAGGCCCCTATGCCTAAAAAACAAATTATCAAAATGGCTGATTTAATTACTCTAATCAGGGGTAGTCTACCCCCCCCCCCCCATCAAAGAGACCTAGGGCTGAACTTGACTATCAATCTTGAACAGGACTCTGTTTCTTCTGACTCTGCTAATGATCTGGATTTGTCCATACCTACTTATGAGGACTATGATGCAGAGGATTCCATTCCTTCTGCCCCCCCCTTGAGGAATTTTATTTTGGGGAAACTTTACATACCTTAAGGAAGCATTTCCACTGGGAAAGTCGGGATTTTTCTGAAACCAAAACGAGGCTTAAGGATTTTCTTCTTCCTCAGCATAGGCCTTTGGCTGTACCTCCTGTACTAGACATTGTTGATGTGTTTTCAGAATCCAGTATAACCCCTGATTCTCTGCCTCCGGACCCTTGTAAACCAGGCCGATACTACAGGGATGTTCTTAGTGTTTCACTGTTGCAGTCATTACATTAGGGTAATCTGCTGGCAGGTTGCCCTCAGTCAGCCTGAATAACAAAGTCTTCGGTCCTGCATCGGTTGCGGTCTCCTCTTCCATGACGTCAGGGGTATAAAACATGCAGCTGACGCCATTTTAATCAGTCTTTCTTGCCGCGCGGTGCCCGAAGCAGAAGCAGTTTGCAAGTGCCGGTCGGCAGACTCCTGAAACTTTCATTTTTGAGTTTCAGAACCGAAGTCTTCAAACTAAAGCTAAGTACCCCATTGGGGAAACTTTTTTCTTGCTCCATACCGATGTCAGTAAAAGTTAATTGCGTTACTTGTGGGAAGGAAATACCTTATAAGGATTTTCATTTGTACTGTATTTCTTGCCTAGGCCCTGACCACAACATGCCTTGCTGTCGGTTTTGTGCTAAATTTAACCAATGCACTATTAAGCGTTTGTATATTTTTGCTTCTAAATATTTTGGTTCAAGATTTAACTACCCTGAAATGTCATTGGTCAGCAATCTGACTATCTGAGTTCACAAAAAGCCCAAGGAAAAAGACAGAGACTGTCTAGGTCCAAAACCGACGAAGCTTCTCCTAAGCCGTTCGCTGTTACTCAATGAGGCGCTTCCACAGCCCCTAATACCCGCTACTTTTGAGTCGCAGACCTCTACCGAGACCCATTCAGAATCCGGTATGCCGCGAGATTTGCAAAGTATTGAACCCGCGGATGTGTCTCCCTTGGATGGGTCCAGAGCCGCTGAGCAGGCACCGGTTTCTGAGGGTGTTTTCAAGCCTCAACAATTTTATGTTAAACCGACATCAACAAAAACAAGGTCAAAAACAACAACTGTCTAAACTACCGATGCATGAGCCACTTGCTCAGGCCCCTATGCCTAAAAAACAAGTTATCAAAATGGCTGAGGATTTAATTACCTTGATCAGGGGTTCCCAAACCCACCCCCCCACCCCCCACTAAGAGGCCGAGGCAAGGAAGGCACTGATTCTGGATCTTCAGATCAGGTTTCCATTTCTTCTGAATCAGGAATTTTCTGTTCCCCCTTAAGAGGATTCTGATGCATTGGAATCCATCCCATCTTCATCTCCTCCTGAGGATTACTCTTTTGGAGAGACTTTGCATACTTTAAGGGAACATTTTCACTGGGAGAGTCCGGACTTCTCTGAATCCAAAAAGAGGCTTGGGGATTTCCTTCTTCCTCAGCATAGGCCTTTGGCAATACCTCCTGTATTAGACATTGTGGATGATGTGTTCTCGGAATCAAGCATGGCTCCTGATTCCTTGACTCCGGCTACTAGTAAACCAGACAGATACTACAGGGTTCCTGACTCCCACAAATTTTCTTTTCAAAAATCCTGCTGCTGATCCTGAGACTATCTCTCAGGGTCCCAAGGGTGTTAAGGCTTCTACAGCCAAAAATCCTACCCCTTCTGATAGAGGTTCCAGGGTGCTGGACAGATGGGGTAAGAAGGTTTATACGTCTGCATCCTTGGCAATCAGGGCCTTAAACTGCCAGTTTCATATGCTTAAATATCAACAGCATGTTATGGGCTTACTGAAACATAAAATGATGCTGGTTTCTGATTGTGTGGAAAATAGAGTTACAGGATTTGTTGCATGCAGCAGAACAGGTTGGAAAGCATACTTTGCAATGTGGTTTTGATTCCTTGGAGGCCTCCAGTTACTGGATCTGTGATAAGAAGGCATGCCTGGCTCAAGGAGCAAAATCTGCCTGACCATGTTAAATTGTTGGATGCTCCTTTGCAGCATGATACTCTGTTTGGTGATAAGGCAGAAGAGGTTTTAAAGAAAATGGAAGACAAAGCTAAATCTATGCAAACGGTAAAATATTTTTTGCAAGTGCAGCCACCCAAGTTCAGTAGGCACTGGCATACTAAAAATTGGTCCCAGGCGCTCAAAAGGCTCCAGATATCAATCACCGGGATCCTGCAGGTCAAAGCAATGGGGTGCCACCACCTCCAAATCTGGAGGTAACAAAGCACAACCCTACAGTAAGCAGTCTCAATGACTTTCCTCTATAATCTCAAGCACTTATCTTTTGGCAGCCCCCTTGGGGGGAAAACTAGCACTTCATGCTCAAAGTTGGCAGTTAATCAAAGTTGGCAGTTAATCACCCAGGACAAGTGGGTATTAAACATAGTATCCCAGGGGTACAGATTTCATTTCCATACTTTGCCAATTCCCAACGGATGGCCGGATCTGCCAGAAAACCAGAGGGCAGAGGCCCAGAAACAAGTCATGTCCCTTATGGATAATGGGGGCTATTCATCCGGTACCAGAAAAGGAAAAAGGACAAGGATTTTATTCAAGACTTTTCCTGATACCCAGAAAAGACGATTCATGGTGTCCAATACTGGACTTATCGATTCTGAACACGTTCTTGGACATTCCAAAATTCAAAATGCTGACTTTACAACAGCTACTGCCTATGCTAGACAAGAATGCGTGGTTAGTAACTCTAGACTTAAAAAGAGGCATACCTGCATATCCTAATAAGGGAATCTTGCAGAAGATACCTCCACTTCAAAGCAGGCTTTTTGCATTACCAATTCTCTGCACTGCCCTTTGGCTTATCTACTGCACCCAGGGACTTTACAAAGTGCCTGGCACCAGTAATTACATTCTGCATACAAAGAAGCATTCAAATTTATCCTTATCTGGAAGATTGTCTCATTCAGGCAGAGGACAACGACACTCTTCTTCAACATCTGGCGTTTGTAGAGAGGCTTCTAGCATGCCTAGGGTACACCATTAACGAAAATAAATCACAACTGGTGCCCTCTCAAATAATTACATTCCTGGGTGCAAGCTTGAATACAACTGCCCAGATGGCTTACCTCATGCCAGACAAACAACTGCAATTGACAACATACTTCAAACAAATTGCAACAAAAACCCAGTTATCTGCAAGACAATTTCAGCAGGCTTTGGGGTTCATGGCATCCTGCATTCTACTAATTCCATATGCGAGACTGCATATGAGGAATCTTCAATGGTACCTAAAAAGTTTATGGAGTTAGCATCGTCACAGCCTGGAAACAAAGATTCCTCTCATTCTTTGCCTACAACAGGAGTTTCTTTGGGGGGCAGAGACATGTCACCAAAACAAGGGACTGTCATTCATTCTACCCCCTGCCACCCAAACCCTAACGTGCATCAGACTATGCTTGGGGAGCCCACCTTTCTGGGAGATCCATTCAGGGCAAATGGAGCCCAAACCAAATGCATCTGCATATCAACCAGAAAGAAATGGTAGCCGTTCAGAATGCTCTGACAGCCTTCAAGGACTTCATCCAGGGCAACTACTGATAAAGACTGACAACACCACAGTTATGTGGTACATAAGCAGGGGGGTACCCATTCCTACCCCCTTTGCAGACTAGCCATGACCTGACTTGCCAAATACATCTTTCAAGCTCAATTCCTGCCATCTGGCTCTAAACTGGCATTGCCACTGTAACCAGCCTGGCTAACTCAAACTTCATATTAAGGTTATTTGCTTAGTCAGTTCACTGTTACCCATCTCTCTCTTTTTACCTTATCCAAGGGCTAACCCTTAAACCAGTGAAATTATATATTTTTGATATTTACAAAAATAAAAACAGTGTCTGCTTTATTATTAGTTAATCTTTGTTGTCTTTGAGCTTTTTTCCGTGGGACTCTGCTGAAAAAGGATACGATTCCAGTCGGACTATCCCAGTCAACAAATGTAAAATAAAAAATAAATAAATAAAATAAAGCAAAATACTCTGGCAGACGACCTAAGCAGAAATCTTATGGACCCGCACGAATGGAAACTGGATCCACAAATCTTCAACATGTTAACACAGAAATGGGGAAGCCCAGACATAGTTTTGGGGAGAAGCAAATAGATCTATCAGTTGGACAAATTCTGCACAAGAACTCGTCACAAAAAAGCATGGAAAGTGGATGCTGTATCTTTCAGCTGCAAAAACCTGGCCGTCTATGCCTTTCCCCCTCTGCCTCTACTCTCCAAGGTCTTACTAAAAGTCAGATAGGAAAAACCAAAAATGATTTTAATTGCTCCGGACTGGCCTCGCCAACACTGGTGTCCGCTTCTAAGGAATGTATCACACCGTCCTCTGTGGTACTTGCCTCAGACACCTCACCTACTGTCTCGGCAGAATTATCAAATTCTGCACTGTCTGCTCCAAACTCTGAATCTTGCAGCATGGCTAATCAGCTAATTATTCAAACCACATCTCTCAGTAAACCTGTGATGGATGTCCATTTTGGAAGCCAGAAGGCCTAGTACTAGAAAATCTTATGCTGATAAATGGAAGAGATTCTGTGCTTGGAACCAAGCACAGGGAATAGACACAGCAAAGCCCAATATTCCTCAGATTTTACAATACTTAACCGAGATGCTTGACAAGGGACTATCTTTTTCTTCAATAAAAATCCATGCCTCTGCCATCTCGGCTCATTACAACACAGAGCCGCCTCTCTCTTCTCATCCACTGCAAAAACAGTATCTCAAGAGGGGCCAAAAATGTAAGGCCTCCCAGGAGAGCGCCAACTCCCGCATGGGACCTCAATTTTGTGCTGGAAAAACTCACCCTACCTCCTATTGAACCAGCAGCTACTGCGGATACAAAATTTCTTTCTTGGAAGACGGCTTTTCTTTTGGCAGTCACTTCAGCTAGAAGGGTTTCAGAACTACAGGCTCTCATGGCAGTGGAGCCTTTCATTATATTTTACCGACAGGGTGGCCCTCGGGACCAATCCTACCTTTATGCCTAAGGTGGTATCCAGTGTGGCTCTTAACCAAACCATTCACCTGCCAACTTTTTTCCAAAATCCGCAGAACAAGGGGGAGTGGATTCTGCATTCATTGGATGTACACAGACGGCTAAGATTCTACTTAAACAGGACAAAATGTCTAAGAAAGTCTGAGCAACTACTGGTAGCATTCACTGCAGGATCAGAGGGGAAGGCTATATCAAAGCAGACTGTTTCTAAATGGATAAGCCACTGCATTCGTTTCTGCTATTTGCACCATGATAAACCAGTGCCCAAGGGGATCAGGGTCCCATTCCACCAGGGCTGCCTCTACTTCAGCAGCTTTTCTCAGAGGGGTCCCAACCAAAGACATTCTAGAAGCTGCTTCTTGGAGCTCTGTTCATACGGTCACAAAGCATTACCATTTTCCTCTTCTTCTCTAGATCCAGGGCAGGCTTTGCCACTGCAGTCTTGCAGGGCCTTATAGCTGCTCCTAATGCTGTTTAGTTCATCCTCCCATCCATAGCTTTGGGATTCTACCCAAATGTAATGACTGCAACAGTGAAACATGAAGAACTTAGCACAGTTGTGTATATTTGCCATAAATGTAGATGTTTGCGTGTATTCACTGTTGCAGTCCGGGTTACCCACCCGCCATCCCCCATTCTATACTTTTTCTTTCCTTCACTATACTCAAAAGCCTTAGTGGTGTATTTGCTTTTAGTTGAAGGTAAATTTTATGCTACTAAGGTGCATTATATATTTACTGTTTGTTTATATATTTTTGCTCCCCATTTGGGCTGCACCTGACATCTGGGGCAAGAAAAACTGATTAAAATGGTGTTGGCTGCATGTTCTATACCCCTGATGACCTGATGTCATGAAAGAGGAGACAGCAACCGACGCAAGACCCAAGACTTTGTTGTTCAGGCCAGCTGAGGGCAACCTGCCAGCAGATTACCCTAATGTAATGACTGCAACAGTGAATACACTCCGTCTACATTTATGGTACGTGTACACAACTGTACTTACCCGACTCCCACAAATTCCTTTGCAAAAATCCTGTTGCGGACCCTGAAACCATCTCTCAGGGGCCCAAGGGCTTTAAGGCTTCTTCTGCTAAAAAATCCTACTCCTTCTGATAAGAGACTCCAGGGAGCTAGATAGATGGAGTAAAAAGGTTTATACTTCTGCAACCTTGTCAATCAGGGCTTTAAACTGTCAATTCCATATGCTAAAATATCAACAGCATATCATGGGACTGCTTAAACAGAAAAATATGTTGATTTCTGACTGTGTGGAAACTAAGGATTTCAGGATTTATTGCATTCAGCTGAACAAGTTGGAAAACATACTTTGCAATGTGGTTTTGATTCTTTGGAGGCCTCTTGCAGGGTTGCTGTTACTGGGTCTCTGCTTCGAAGGCATGCTTGGCTTAAGGAGCAATCCCTGCCTGAGCATGTTAAAGCAAAGTTGTTGGATGCTCCTTTGCAGCAGGACCATCTGTTAAGGCTGAAGAAGTTCAAAAAAAGATGGAAGATAAAGCTAAATCTATGCAAAATGTGAAAGATTTCTTACAAATGCAACCTCCAAGATTTAGCAGGCACTGGCCTGCTAAGAACTGGTCCTTTCCAGTTCATTCTAAATCTACTCAAGCCAAACTCAGACATTCCAAAAGGACCGGGTTTCAGTCCCAAGGGACTTTCAGAACTAAGCAATGGGATGCCTCCTCTTCCAAATCTGGAAATAGCATGACCCCACCCTATGGTAAACAGTCTCCGTGACTTCCCTTTAAAATTATCAAGCACTTATCTCTTAGCCGCCCCTTTGGGGGGAAAACTGTCTGTTCGTGCAAAACACTTTCAACTTATAACCCAGGACAAATGGGTTTTAAATAGTGTCCCAGGGATACAGATTTCATTTCCACACACTGCCATCTCCAAACGGGTGGCCAGACCTGCCCCCAAATCAGTGGGCAGAAGCTCAGAAACAAGTACTTTCCCTCCTAAACATGGGGGCAATTCAGCTAGTACCAGAAGAGTTAAAGGGACAAGGTTTCTATTCCAGACTTTCTGGTACCCAGAAAAGACAAATCATGGCATCCAATTCTGGATCTGTCTACTCTAAATACCTTTCTGGACATTCCAAAATTCAAGATGCTAGCTCTTCAGTTACTTCCTATGCTAGGCAAAGATGCCTGGTTGGCAATTCTAGATTTAAAAGAGGCTTACCTGCATATCTCAATCAGGGAAACTTGCAGAAGATACCTATACTTCAAAGCAGGCTACTTGCATTATCAGTTCTCTGCACTGCCCTTTGGCTTGTCTACTGCGCCCACGATATTTACAAAGTGCCTGGCTCCAGTAATTGCATTCTGCAGGCAAAAATATATTCAAATATATCCATACCTGGACGATTTTGTAATTCAGGCAGAAAACCAGGGCATTCTTCTAAAACATGTGGCGTTTGTAAAAAGGGTTCTAACTGGTCTAGGGTTCTAACTGGTCTAGGGTACACCATAAACGAAAAGAAATCACAATTGGTACCCTCTGAAAAGATTACATTCCTCCGTGGAAGCTTGAATACAACTGCCCAGATGGCTTGCCTTACGCCAGGAAAGCAAATTCATTTGGTGACTTACTTCAAACAGGTGGCCACAAAAACCCTGCTATCTGCAAGACAAATACTGCAAGCCTTGGGGTTCATGGACTCCTGCATTCTTCTAATTCCAAGACTGCATATGAGGAAACTTCAGTGGTACTTAAAAAGTTTATGGAGTCAGCATTGTCACAGCCTGGAAATAATGATTCCCATCATACCTTGCCTGCAACTAGACTTCCTATGGTGGGTAGAGGCCCGCCACCAAAACAAGGGACTGCCATTCACACCACCCCCTGCCATCCAAACCCTAACTACATACGCATCAGACTATGCATGGGGGGTTCATCTGGCAGGGAAGTGCATTCAGGGCAAATTGAGCCCAAATCAAATGCACCTTCATAGCAAAAAGAAATGCTAGCTGTACAGACTGCACTGACAGCCTTAAAGGACTACCTTCATCCAGGACAACTAATGGTAAAGACAGACAACACCATGGTTATATGGTACATAAACAAGCAGGGGGGTGTACACATTCCTACACCCTCTGCAGACTAGCCATGGCATTGTGGAACACAGCCTTGAGCTACCAAGTGCACCTACAAGCTCAATTCCTGCCAGGAAAGTTGAATACAAACTAAGCAGAAATCTCATGGACCCACACGAATGGAAACTGGAACCATGGATTTTCAACATGTTGACATGCAAATGGGGGAGCCCAGACATAGATCTTTTTGCCTCACCCCAGAACTATGTGTTGGACAAATTTTGCACAATAACTACTCACAAAAAAGCCTGGAAAAAGAGTATGTTCATCGTGCATACAGCTGCAGTCCTAACAGATGGGTTCTCCTGCCGTCAGGCGGGTCCTCGGTCGGCCGAATTCCGAAGTCTAGGTCCGGCGTCGGTTGTCGTCGCGTCTTCCCTGATGTCAGTGCGACAGGGATATAAAAGAACCAGCCGACGCCATTTTCTTCAGTCTTTCTTGCCGCGCGGTGCCCGAAGCAGAAGCAGTTCGCAAGTGCCGATCGGCCAGCTCCTGAGATTACGAAAAATTTGGAAACCGACGTCTTCTTAAAAGCTAAGTACCCGTTAGAAACTTTTCTTGCCTCAGACCGATGTCAGACAAAGTTAATAATTGTATTTCTTGTGGGAAGCAAATACCGCATAAGGATTTCCATTCCCTCTGTATACCTTGTTTAGGCCCAGACCACGACGTCTCTGTCTGTCACTTTTGTGCTACATTCAACAAACGCACTATTAAGCGTCGGGCGGAGTTCGCCCAGCATTTTTTGGGGAAAGCATTTAACTATACCATGTCGTCGGATACTCCGACTCCAGTTTTGTCTAAAAAACACGAAGACAAGGACCGACACTCGAGGTCCGCGGCCTCTACCGACACCACGCCAAAGCCGACTACACGTGGTCCGGTTCTCAGTGAGGTGCCTACGCAACCCCTGATTACCGACAACACATCTTTGGCGGTGTCTCCTGTACCCGAGGTCGCAGGCTCCTCGGCCCACACCCCGACTACAGATACCGAAGCCACTCTTGGCGTTGAAACACAGAATGTGGACAGGTCCACCTCCACTCAAGGTGTCTTCAGACCTTCCTCCTCTTTCTCCATCAAGGCTTTCACCAAGTCTAAAGCAACCATGCACCCTAAGAGACCAGCTACACAGGGCCCATCTCCAGGCCCCATGCCTAAGAAACAGATGCTTAAAATGGCTGAGGATTTAATTACTCTAATCAGAGGTTCTCAGCCACCTCCGGACAAAAGGCCCAGAGTGGAGGAAGATTCCCCCTCCTCTGATCAGGGCTCCATTATTTCCGAACACTCTGATCAGGAACAGTCTTACTCCCCTTTTGAAGACTCTGATGCAGAGGAGTCTATTCCTTCTGTATCCCCCTGAGGATTACTCATTTGGGGAAACTTTGCATACCTTAAGGGAACACTTCCACTGGGAAGGCCAGGATTATTCAGATTCCAAGAAAAGGCTCAGGGAATTTCTTTTGTTACCCCAGCACAGGCCTCTGGCTATACCGCCTGTCTTGGACATCCTAGATGATGTTTACTCTGAGGCCTGCCTTAACCCGGACTCTCTACCTCCAGCTCCAGTTAAACCTGACCGTTACTACAGGGTTCCTGACTCGCACCAATTTCTTTACAAAAGCCATGCTGCTGATCTAGAAACCATCTCACAGGGGCCCAGGGGAGTTGAGGCTTCCATTGCCAAAAATCCATTGCCTTCCGAGAGAGATTCCAGATCCTTAGAAAGGTGGGGAAAAAAGGTATATACCTCGGCTACCTTAACCATGATTGCCTTAAACTGTCAGTTTCGTATGCTAAAATACCAACCGTTTCTGTTATCTCAATTGAAAAGTAAAATGTCACAACCTGAACAACCAGACTTGAAGGAGTTGCAGGATTTGATGCATAGTGCAGAACAAGGGGGTAAACATACCTTACAATGTGGTTTTGATGCTCTAGAGGCCTCATGCAGAGCTGCTGTTACAGGCTCAGTCATACGTAGGCATGCCTGGCTCAAGGAACAAGCGTTGCCTGATCATGTCAAAGCTAAATTACTAGATGCCCCTCTTCAAAAGGATGTACTATTTGGGGCAAATGCTGAGGAAGTATTACGGAAAATGGAGGAAAAAGCTAAATCAATGCAAACTGTGAAAGAATTTCTGCAGGTTCAACCCCCACGTTTTAGTAGAAATTGGCCTTCAAAAAACTGGTCCTTTCCTGCCACAGACAGACCCCAAAGAGGCAGATACAGGCGCCCGAGGGGCAGAGGACAATCACAAGGATCGTACAGAGGCAGACAGTGGCAAGCTCCTACACAAAGAGGTGGTGAGGACAACTCTCAATCTTTCAGAAAACAAACCCAATGACTTTCCCCTTTGCAGACCAACCAGGTCTCAAATAGCAGCCCCCTTAGGAGGAAAGCTGGCACTATTCTCAAAAAATTGGTATGTTGTCACAAAGGACAAATGGATCCTGGACATTGTAAACAGAGGCTACAGATTCCATTTTCATACCCTTCCGAAAATGAGAGGCATGCCAAAACTGCCACACAATCAAAGGGCAGAGGCACAAAAGCAAATTTCAGATCTTATAAACATGAAAGCTATTCAAGAGGTACCTACACATGAACAAGGTCAAGGTTTTTATTCCAGGCTATTTCTGGTGCCAAGGAAGGGAAAAGATTGGAGACCTATTTTGGATCTTTCCATCCTAAACACATTCCTACTGCATTCAAAATTCAAGATGCTCACTCTACAGCAACTTCTTCCCATGCTGGGCAAGGAGTCTTGGCTGGTAACAGTGGATCTCAAGGAGGCATACCTGCATGTCCCAATCAGACAAAATTGCAGAAGATACCTCAGATTTCTTGCAGGTTCAACCCATTATCAATTCTCTGCATTGCCCTTTGGCTTATCTACTGCGCCCAGAGTATTCATGAAATGCCTGGCATCAGTAATTGCCTACTGCAGACTTCAAGGGATACAAATATACCCTTATTTGGACAACTGCCTGATCCAAGCAAACAGCAAGCACATTCTTCTGAAACATCTGGCTTATGTAATAATGTTATTAAACTCTTTGGGATACACAGTCAACAAAGAGAAATCAAGGCCAATACCCTCGCGGAATATAATTTTCCTGGGTACCAATTTGGACACAAACACCCAGATGGCATACCTCATGCCAGAGAAGCAGGGGCAACTAATTCAATATTTCAGAACACTGGCAAATTGCACAAGGCTGACTGCAAGGAAAATCCTGCAGGCTCTGGGATTCATGGCATCTTGCATCTTACTAATCCCATGTGCAAAGCTGCATATGAGAACTACAATGGTACCTAAAAACATATGGTCTCAACACAGCCACAGTTTGGAAACCATAATACCACTAATTCCATGTCTGCAAAAGGAATTTCTGTGGTGGGCTCAAGCATGTCAAACAAACACAGGTCTTCCATTCAGCAAGCCTCAAGCAAATCAGGTCATCACAACAGACGCCTTGGACTACGCCTGGGGGGCGCACATGATAGACCGGTGCATTCAGGGCAAATGGTCCCAAAAAGAAAAGCACCTTCACATCAATCAAAAAGAAATGCTAGCAGTAATAAATGCTATTATAGCTTTCAAGGACCTTCTACAACCAGGTCAACTATTGATAAGAACGGACAACACCACAGTTATGTGGTACATAAACAAGCAGGGAGGAACACATTCTTATCCCCTATGCAGACTGGCCATGTCACTTTGGAACATGGCCATGGACTTACAAATGGAACTACAAGCACAGTACTTGCCAGGCAAGGAAAACACGCTGGCAGACAACCTAAGCAGGAATATGACAGATCCATACGAATGGAAGTTGCATCCAAAAGTTTTTACAGAAATAATCCAATAATGGGGAAGGCCAGACATAGATCACTTTTCCTCCCACAAAAATCATCAATTGACAAAATTCTGCTCGAGGATCTTCCATCCAAAGGCCTGGAGAGTGGACACTCTCTCTTTCAGTTGGACATCAATGACAGTTTATGCCTTCCCGCCTCTTCCTCTGCTGCTCAAAGTCCTATTGAAGACCAGAGCAGACAGACCAAAGATGATCCTCATTGCTCCAGACTGGCCAAGGCAACACTGGTACCCACTCCTGAGGAGCCTGACGCATTCCCCTCCATGGACCCTGCCTCTAATGCCTCTTCTTCTGACTCAGCACAGCTTCAAAACTCTTCACAGTCAGCTAAAAACACTCAATCGAGCCGCATGGATGATTCCTTAGCATCACAGCAGGCCCTACTCTCCAAGGAGGTGCAGGGTGTCATTTTGGAGGCCAGAAGGCCATCCACTAGAAAAGCTTACTCCGCAAAATGGAAACGTTTTTGTGTCTGGAATGAGAAAAAGGGCCAGAACCCTGGAAAACAGAATTTACCTCAAATACTACAATATTTGGCTGAACTGCTAAGCAGTGGACTTTC
This sequence comes from Protopterus annectens, assembly GCF_019279795.1. NCBI lineage: Eukaryota > Metazoa > Chordata > Ceratodontiformes > Protopteridae > Protopterus > Protopterus annectens. The sequence continues at coordinate 1,863,784,046 of NC_056733.1, forward strand.
ATTTCCCTCCATCAAAATCCATGCCTCGGCCATTTCTGCACAATACAACACTGATCCTCCTTTATTCTCTCACCCTCTTTTAAGACAGTTCCTCAGAGGGGCTAAGAATTTAAGACCTCCAAGGAAACAACCAATACCTGCTTGGGATCTCAATTTCATTCTGGAAAAACTGACTTTGCCTCCTTTTGAGCCAGCTGCCTCATCAGATTTGCAATATTTGTCCTGGAAAACAGCTTTCCTTCTGGCTATCACTTCAGCTCGTAGAGTTTCAGAACTACAGGCTCTCATGGCTATCCAGCCTTTTATCATCTTCCATCAGGACAGAGTTTCCTTACGAACCAACCCGTCCTTTATGCCTAAAGTGGTAGCTGACCTGGTTGTAGAAGGTCCTTGAAAGCTATAATAGCATTTATTACTGCTAGCATTTCTTTTTGATTGATGTGAAGGTGCTTTTCTTTTTGGGACCATTTGCCCTGAATGCACCGGTCTGTAGCTTTAAATCAGGCCATACATTTACCTACTTTTTATCCCAATCCTCAAAACAAAGGAGAGAGATTACTACATTCCTTGGACATCCACAGGCTACTGCGTTATTATTTGGACAGAACAAAACCTTTCAGAAAATCAGAACAGCTCTTTGTGGCCTATGCGGTAGGAGCTCAAGGCAAGCCAATTTCCAAACAGACAGTCTCAAAATGGATAGCCCACTGCATACGCTTTTGCTATTCCTTTCATGGCAAAACTGTACCTAGAGGCATTAGAACTCATTCCACCAGGGCCACAGCCACCAATGCAGCCTTCCTGAGAGGAGTTCCTACCAAGGATATTTTGGAAGCAGCCACTTGGAGTTCTGTGCATACCTTCTCCAAACACTACAACCTACCATTATACTCCAAATCTAGAGCAGGCTTTGCCACTGCAGTCTTGCAGGGCATTTTGGCACTTCCTAGTTCCACCTAGTGCCTACCACCCCTTTCTTAGCTTTGGGATTCTACCCATCTGTTATGACTGCAGCTGTATGTACGATGAGCATAGTACAGTTTTGTAACTACCATAAATGTAGATGTTCGAGTGCTAATACAGCTGCAGTCCAGGTTTCCTTCCCCTCTAGGGGTTTTCTTTTATGGTGTATTTGCTTGCAACTACTGTTTTTTGATTATATTGCATTGCATTACTACATAATTTTATGTATTGCCTTCCTTCTGGGGGCACCTGACATCTGGGGCAAGAAAAACTGAAGAAAATGGCGTTGGCTGGTTCTTTTATACCCCTGTCGCACTGACGTCAGGGAAGAAGCGGCAACCCGCACGCCGGACCTAGACTTTGGAATTCGGCCGACCGAGGACCCGCCTGACGGCAGGAGAACCCATCTGTTATGACTGCAGCTGTATTAGCACTCTAACATCTACATTTATGGTAGGTACAAAACTGTACTTTTTTCCAGCTGAAGGAAGGACAGAGCATCCAATCAGTCTAGGCCTTTCCCCCCTCTGCTCTCCAAAGTTCTACTAAAAGTCCAACAGGACAAATCAAAAATGATTTTGATTGCTCCAGACTGGCCTCCCCAACACTGGTACCCACTCCTATGCGGTCTGTCACAAATCTCTCCATGGCACCTGCCTCAGACACCTTCCTTACTGTCTCAGCAGGAGAACCAAATCCTGCACCCTCAGCATTGAATCTTGCAGCTTGGCTAATCATTTAAATTCCCCCTTAGCATCCCTCAGCAAATCTGTGATGGATGTCATTTTGGAGGAGAGAAGACCTAGTACTAGAAAATCTTATGCTGACCAAAGGAAAAGATTCATTGCCTGGAATCGGTCTCAAGGGATGAGCGCAGCAGCGCCCAATTTACCTCAGATTTTGCAATACTTAACTGAGATGCTTCATAAGGGCCTTTCTTTTTCTTCCATAAAAATCCATGCCTCAGCCATTTCAGCTCATTACAACTCAGACCCTCCCCTCTTCTCATATCCTCTGCTAAAGCAGTTTCTTGGCCAAAACACTTGAGACCTCCCAGGAGAGCTCTAACCCCTGCCTGGGACCTTAATTTTGTTTTGGAGAAACTTGCTCTGCCTCCTTTTGAACCAGCTGCTACTGCAGACTTAAATTCCTTTCCTGGAAAACAGCCTTTCTTCTTTGTAGCAATCACTTCAGCTAGAAGGATCATCTTTCATGCGGACAGGGTGTCACTCAGGACCAATCCATTCTTCATGCCCAAGGCGGTATCCAGTGTGGCTCTTAATCAGTCCATTCATTTGCCAACTTTCTTTCCCAATCCACAGAACAAGGGAGAGCTGATTCTGCGTTCATTGGATGTACACAGACAACTTAGATTTTACTTGGACAGGACTAAACCTCAAAGGAAATCTGATCAACTGCTGGTGGCATTTACTGCAGGGGAAGAGGGGATGGCTATTTCAAAGCAAACCATTTCTAAATGGATTGGCCATTGTATTCATTTCTGCTATAAGCACTATGGAAAAATCCTATCCCCCAGGGGATCAGATCCCATTCCACCAGGGCTGCATCTACTTCCACAGCGTTTCTCTGAGGTGTTCCTACCAGAGATATTCTAGAAGCTGCTACCTGGAGTTCAGTTCATACTTTCACCAAGCATTATAACTTACCAATTTTCTCTAAATCCAGAGCTGGCTTTGCCGCTGCTGTTCTGCAGGGCCTTGTAACCAGTCCAAATATTGTATGAATCCAGCCTCCCAACCATTGCTTTTCT